>NC_064847.1:3573854-3892681 GCF_024166365.1 Elephas maximus indicus
GGTACCTCTGGGTAATGTCTCCAGGGATTCTATCTCCAGTACTTCTGGGTACAGTCAACAGGCCTTCATTCTCAGGTACCTCTGGGTAGAGTCACCAGCCCTTCATTCTCAGGTACCTCAGAGTACGGTCTCCAGGCCTTCTTTCCGAGGAACCTCTGGGTACAGTCACCAGACCTTCCTTCTGAGGTACCTCTGGGTATCGTCACCAGGCCTTTCTTCTGAGGTAACTCTGGGTACAGTCAGCAGGCCTTCCTCCTCAAATACCTCTGGGCACAGTCACCAGGCCTTCCTTCTTAGGTACCTCTGGGTACAGTCACCAGGCCTTCCTTCTCAGTTACCTTTGGGTACACTTACCAGGTCTTCCTTCTGAGGTACCTCAGTGGACTGTCACCAGGCCTTCCTTCCAAGCTACCTCTGAGTATAGTCACCAGTCCTTCCTTCCGAGGTAAATCTGGGTACAGTCATCAGACCTTTTTTCCGAGGTAACTGTGGGTACAATCATCAGACCTTTCCTCCGAGATACCTCTGGGTAGAGTGACCAGGCCTTCCTTCCGAGGTACCTCTGAGTACAGTCAGTAGGCCTTTCTTCTGAGGTACCTCTGGGTACAGTTACCAGGCCTTCCTTCTCAGGCACCTCTGGGTACAGTCACCAGGACTTCCTTCTCAGACACCTCTGGGTACAGTCACCAAGCCGTCCTTCCCAGTTACGACTGGGTACTGTCACCAGGCCTTCCTTCCGAGGTACCTCAGGGTACAGGCACCAGGCCTCGTATCCAAGGTACCTCTGGGTACAGTCACCAGGCCTTCCTTCCGAGGTACCTCTGGGTACAGTTACCAGGCCTTCATTCTCAGGCACCTCTGTTTACAGTCACCAGGCCTTCCTTCCGAGCTACCTCTGGGTACTGTCACCAGGCCTTCCTTCGCAGTTATCTCTGGGTACAGTCACCAGGCCTTCCCTCCGGGGTTACTCTGGGTACAGTCACCAGGCCTGCCTTCCAGGTACCTCTGGGTACAGTCCGTAGGCCTTCCTTTTGAGGTAACTCTGAGTACAGTCAGGAGGCCTGCCTTCTCAGACACTTCTGGGTACTGTCACCAGGCCTTCCTTCTGAGGTACCTCTGGGTCCAGTCATCAGGCCTTCCTTCCTAGGTATGCATGGGCAGAGTCACCAGGCCTTCCTTCTGAGGTACCTCTGGGTATAGTCACCAGGCCTTCCTTCCGAGGTACGTCTGGGTACAGTCTCTAAGCCTTCCTTCCGAGGTTTGTCTTTGTACAGTTTCCAGGCCTTCCTTCTGAGGTACCTCTGGATACAGTCACCACGCCTTCCTTCTTAGGTACCTCTGGGTATAGTTACCAGGCCTTCCTTCTCAGGTACGCCTGGGTACTGTCACCAGGCCTTCCTTCCGAGGTACCTCTGGGTACTGTCACCAGGCCTTCCTTCCGAGGTACCTCTGGGTACAGGCACCAGCCATTGCTTCCGAAGTAACTCTGGGTACAGTCACCAGGCCTTGTATCCAAGGTAACTCTGGGTACAGTCAGCGGGACTTCCTTCCGAGGTACTTCTTGGTATAGTCAGTAGGCCTGCCTTCTGAGGTACCTCTGGGTAATGTCTCCTGGGCTTCCTTCTCCAGTACCTTTGGGTACAGTCACCAGACCTTCATTCTCAGCTACCTCGGGGTACAGTCACCAGGCCTTCGTTCTGAGGTACCTCTGAGTAGAGTCAGCAGGCGTGCCTTCTCAGATGACTCTGGGTACTATCACCAGGCCTCTCTTCCGAGGTAACTCTGGGTACAGATAATCAGACCTTTCTTCCGAGATACCTCTCGGTAGAGTGACCAGGCCTTCCTTCCGAGATAACTCTGGGTACAGTCAGTCGGTCTTCCTTCTGAGCTACATCTGGGTGATGTCACCAGGCCTTCCTTCCAAGGTACCTCTGGGTACAGTCACCAGGCCTTCCCTTCACGGTTACTCTGGCTACACTCACAAGGCCTTCCTTCCGAGGTACCCCAGGGTACAGACACCAAACGTTTCTTCCATGGTAACTCTGGGTACAGTTACCAGACCTGCCTTCCGAGGTACCTCTGTTTACTGTCACCTGTCCTTCCTTCCGAGGTAAGTCTGGGTACAGTCACCAGGATTTCCTTCCGAGGTACCTCTGGGTTAGTCACCAGGCCTTTCTTCCGAGGTACGTCTGGGTACAGTCACCAGGCCTTTATTCTGAGGTACCTCTGGGTACAGTCACCAGGCCTTCCTTCTGAGGTACCTCTGTTACAGTCACCAGGCCTTCCTTCTGAGATACCTGTGGTTACAGTCACCAGACCTTCCTTCTCAGGTGCCTTTGGCTGCAGTCACCAGGCCTTTTTTCCGAGTACCTCTGAGCACAGTCATCAGCCCTTTCTCCCGAAGTACCTCTGGGAATAGTCACCAGGCCTTCGTTCTGAGGTACCTCTGGGTACAGTCAGCAGACCTTCCTGCTCAGATACCTCTGGGCACAGTCACGAGGGCTTCCTTCTTAGGTACCTCTGAGTACACTCACCAGCCTTCCTTCTGAGGTACCTTTTGGTACACTTACCAGGTCTTCCTTTTGAGGTACATCTGTGGACTGTTACCAGGCCTTCCTGCTGAGGCACCTCTGGGTACACTCATTAGACACTTCTATTTAGGTACCTCTGGGTACAGTCACCAGGCCTTCCTTCCAAGGTATCTTTGGGTATATTCACCAGTCCTTCCTTCCGAGGTACCTCTGGGTACTGTCACCAGGCCTTCCTTCTGAGGTAAGTCTGGGTACAGTCAGTAGGCCTTCCTTCTGAGGTACATCTGGGAAATGTCACCAGGCCTTCCTTCCGAGGTATCTCTGGGTACAGTTACCAGGCCTTCATTCTCAGGCACCTCTGGGTACAGTCAATAGGCCTTCCTTCTGAGGTAGCTCTGGGTACAGTCACCAGGCCTTCCTTCCTAGTTACCTCTGCGTATAGACATCTGGCCTTCCTTCTGAGGTACCTCTGGGTACAGTCACCAGGGCTTCCTTCCGAGGTACCTCTGGGTACAGTCACCAGGGCTTCCTTCCGAGGTACGACAGTGTACAGTCACCAGGCCTTCCTTCTGAGATACGTCAGTGTGCAGTCACCAGGCCGTCCTTCCAGGTACCTCTGGGTACAGTCACCGGGCCTTCCTTCCAAAGAACCTCTGGGTACTGTCTCCAGGCCTTCCGTCTGAGGTAACTCTGGGTACAGTCACTGGACCTTTCTTCCGAGGTACCTCTGGGTACTGTCACCAGGCCTTCATTCCGAGGTAAATTTTTGTACTGTCACCTGGCCTTCCTTCCGAGGTACCTCTGGGTACAGTCACTAGGCCTTCCCTCTGAGGTACCTCTGAGTACAGTCAGCAGGCCTGCCTTCTCAGATACCTCTGAGTACTGTCACCAGACCTTCCTTCTGAGGTAGCTCTGGGTACGGACACCAGGGCTTCCTTCGGAGGTACCTCTGGGTAAGGTCATCAGGGCTTCCTTCCGAGGTATGTATGGGTAGAGTCACCATGGCTTCCTTCTAAGGTACGTCTGAGTACAGTCACCAGGCCTTCCTTCCGAGGTATCTCTGGGTACAGGCATCAGGCCTTCCCTCCGAAGAACGTCTGTGTACAGTCATCAGGCCTTCGTACCGTGCTACCTCAGGGTACAGTCACCAGGCCTTCCTTCCGAGGTACCTCTGTGTTCAGTCACCAGTCCTTCCTTCCGAGGAACCTCTGGGTACAGTCACCAGGCCTTCCTTCTGAGGTAGCTCTGGGTACAGTCACCAAGCCTTCCTTCCCAGTTATGACTGGGTACTGTCACCAGGCCTTCCTTCCGAGGTACCTCAGGGTACAGGCACCAGGCGTCGTATCCAAGGTACCTCTGGGTACAGTCACCAGGACTTCCTTCCGAGGTACCTCTGGGTACAGTCAGTAGGCCTTCCTTCCGAGGTCCCTCTGGGTACTGTCACCAGGCCTTTCTTCTGAGGTACGTCTGGGTACAGTCACCAGGCCTTCTTTCCGAAGTACCTCTGGGAATAGTCACCAGGCCTTCGGTCTGAGGTACCTCTGGGTACAGTCAGCAGGCCTTCCTTCTCAGATACCTCTGGGCACAGTCACGAGGGCTTCCTTCTTAGGTACCTCTGAGTACAGTCACCAGCCTTCCTTCTGAGGTACCTTTTGGTACACTTACCAGGTCTTCCTTTTGAGGTACATCTGTGGACTGTCACCAGGCCTTCCTGCTGAGGCACCTCTGGGTACACTCATTAGACACTCCTATTTAGGTACCTCTGGGTACAGTCACCAGGCCTTCCTTCCAAGGTATCTTTGGGTATATTCACCAGTCCTTCCTTCCGACGTACCTCTGGGTACTGTCACCAGGCCTTCCTTCTGAGGTAAGTCTGGGTACAGTCAGTAGGCCTTCCTTCTGAGGTACATCTGGGAAATGTCACCAGGCCTTCCTTCCGAGGTATCTCTGGGTACAGTTACCAGGCCTTCATTCTCAGGCACCTCTGGGTACAGTCAATAGGCCTTCCTTCTGAGGTAGCTCTGGGTACAGTCACCAGGCCTTCCTTCCTAGTTACCTCTGCGTAGAGACATCTGGCCTTCCTTCTGAGGTACCTCTGGGTACAGTCACCAGGGCTTCCTTCCGAGGTACCTCTGGGTACAGTCACCAGGGCTTCCTTCCGAGGTACGACACTGTACAGTCACCAGGCTTTCCTTCCGAGGTATGTCAGTGTGCAGTCACCAGGCCGTCCTTCCCAGGTACCTCTGGGTACAGTCACCGGTCCTTCCTTCCAAAGAACCTCTGGGTACTGTCTCCAGGCCTTCCGTCTGAGGTAACTCTGGGTACAGTCACTGGACCTTTCTTCCGAGGTACCTCTGGGTACTGTCACCAGGCCTTCATTCCGAGGTAAATTTTTGTACTGTCACCTGGCCTTCCTTCCGAGGTACCTCTGGGTACAGTCAATAGGCCTTCCTTCTGAGGTACCTCTGAGTACAGTCAGCAGGCCTGCCTTCTCAGATACCTATGGGTACTGTCACCAGACCTTCCTTCTGAGGTAGCTCTGGGTACAGACACCAGGGCTTCCTTCGGAGGTACCTCTGGGTAAGGTCATCAGGGCATCCTTCCGAGGTATGTATGGGTAGAGTCACCAGGGCTTCCTTCTAAGGTACGTCTGAGTACAGTCACCAGGCCTTCCTTCCGAGGTATCTCTGGGTACAGGCATCAGGCCTTCCCTCCGAAGAACGTCTGGGTACAGTCATCAGGCCTTCGTACCGAGTTACCTCAGGGTACAGTCACCAGGCCTTCCTTCTGAGGTACCTCTGTGTTCAGTCACCAGTCCTTCCTTCCGAGGAACCTCTGGGTACAGTCACCAGGCCTTCCTTCCGAGGTACCTCTGTGTTCAGTCACCAGTCCTTCCTTCCGAGGAACCTCTGGGTACAGTCACCAGGCCTTCTTTCCGAAGTACCTCTGGGAATAGTCACCAGGCCTTCGGTCTGAGGTACCTCTGGGTACAGTCAGCAGGCCTTCCTTCTCAGATACCTCTGGGCACAGTCACAGGGCTTCCTTCTTAGGTACCTCTGAGTACAGTCACCAGCCTTTCTTCTGAGGTACCTTTTGGTACACTTACCAGGTCTTCCTTTTGAGGTACCTCTGTGGACTGTCACCAGGCCTTCCTGCTGAGGCACCTCTGGGTACACTCATTAGACACTCCTATTTAGGTACCTCTGGGTACAGTCACCAGGCCTTCCTTCCAAGGTACATTTGGGTATATTCACCAGAACTTCCTTCCGAGGTACCTCTGGGTACTGTCACCAGGCCTTCCTTCTGAGGTAAGTCTGGGTACAGTCAATAGGACTTCCTTCTGAGGTACATCTGGGAAATGTCACCAGGCCTTCCTTCCGAGGTATCTCTGGGTACAGTTACCAGGCCTTCATTCTCAGGCACCTCTGGGTACAGTCAATAGGCCTTCCTTCTGAGGTAGCTCTGGGTACAGTCACCAGGCCTTCCTTCCTAGTTACCTCTGCGTATAGACATCTGGCCTTCCTTCTGAGGTACCTCTGGGTACAGTCACCAGACCTTCCTTCTGAGGTACCTCTGGGTACTGTCACCAGGTTTTCCTTCTGAGGTAACTCTGCATACTGTCACCAGGCCTTCCTTCCGAGGTAATTCTGTGTTCAGTCAAGAGTCCTTCCTTCCGAGGAACCTCTGGGTACACTCCCGAGGCCCTGTATCCGAGGTACGTCTGGGTAGAGTCACCAGGCCTTCCTTCCGAGGTACCTCTGGGTATAGTCAGTAGGCCTTCCTTCTGAGGTACCTCTGGGTAATGTCTCCAGGGATTCTGTCTCCAGTACTTCTGGGTACAGTCAACAGGCCTTCATTCTCAGGTACCTCTTGGGTAGAGTCACCAGCCCTTCATTCTCAGGTACCTCAGAGTACGGTCTCCAGGCCTTCTTTCCGAGGAACCTCTGTGTACAGTCACCAGACCTTCCTTCCGAGGTACCTCTGGGTATCGTCACCAGGCCTTTCTTCTGAGGTAACTCTGGGTACAGTCAGCAGGCCTTCCTCCTCAAATACCTCTGGGCACAGTCACCAGGCCTTCCTTCTTAGGTACCTCTGGGTACAGTCACCAGGCCTTCCTTCTCAGTTACCTTTGGGTACACTTACCAGGTCTTCCTTCTGAGGTACCTCAGTGGACTGTCACCAGGCCTTCCTTCCAAGCTACCTCTGGGTATAGTCACCAGTCCTTCCTTCCGAGGTAACTCTGGGTACAGTCATCAGACCTTTTTTCCGAGGTAACTGTGGGTACAATCATCAGACCTTTCTTCCGAGATACCTCTGGGTAGAGTGACCAGGCCTTCCTTCCGAGGTACCTCTGAGTACAATCAGTAGGCCTTCCTTCTGAGGTACATCTGGGTAATGTCACCAGGCCTTCCTTCCGAGGTACCTCTGGGTACAGTTACCAGGACTTCCTTCTCAGTCACCTCTGGGTACAGTCACCAGGACTTTCTTCTCAGGCACCTCTGGGTACAGTCACCAAGCCGTCCTTCCCAGTTACGACTGGGTACTGTCACCAGGCCTTCCTTCCGAGATACCTCAGGGTACAGGCCCCAGGCCTCGTATTCAAGGTACCTCTGGGTACAGTCACCAGGCCTTCCTTCCGAGGTACCTCTGGGTACAGTTACCAGGCCTTCATTCTCAGGCACCTCTGGGTACAGTTACCAGGGCTTCCTTCTGAGGTAGCTCTGGGTACAGTCACCAAGCCTTCTGTCCCAGTTACGACTGGGTACTGTCTCCAGGCCGTCCTTCCGAGGTACCTCAGGGTACAGGCACCAGGCCTCGTATCCAAGGTACCTCTGGGTACAGTCACCAGGGCTTCCTTCCGAGGTACCTCTTGGTATAGTCAGTAGGCCTGCCTTCTGAGGTATCTCTGGGTAATGTCTCCTGGACTTCCTTCTCCAGTACGTCTGGGTACAGTCACCAGGCCTTCATTCTCAGGTACCTCTGGGTACAGTCACCAGCCTTCGTTCTGAGTTACCTCTGAGTAGAGTCAGCAGGCGTGCCTTCTCAGATACCTCTGGGTACAGTCACCAGGCTTTCCTTCTGACGTATTTCTGGGTACAGTCACCAGGCCTTCGTTCCGAGGTACCTCTGGGTACAGTCAGTAGGCCTTCCTTCCGAGGTACGTCTGGGTACAGTTACCAGGCCTTCCTTCTCAGGTTCTTCTGGGTACAGTCACCAGGCCTTCCTTCCGAGCTACCTCTGGGTACTGTCACCAGGCCTTCCTTCGGAGGTAACTCTGGGTTCAGTCACCAGGCCTTCCCTCCAGGGTTACTCTGCGTACAGTCACCAGGCCTTCCTTCCAGGTACCTCTGGGTACAGTCAATAGGCCTTCCTTCTGAGGTAGCTCTGGGTACAGATAATCAGACCTTTCTTCCGAGATACCTCTCGGTAGAGTGACCAGGCCTCCCTTCCGAGGTACCTCTGGGTAGAGTCAGTCGGTCTTCCTTCTGAGGTACATCTGGGTAATGTCAACAGGCCTTCCTTCCGAGGTACCTCTGGGTACAGTTACCAGGCCTTCATTCCCAAGCACCTCTGGGTACAGTCACCAGGCCTTCGTTCTCAGGTACTGTGGGCACAGTTAGCAGGCCTTCCTTCCGAGTTACCTCTGGGTATAGTTACCAGGCCTTCCTTCTCAGGTATATCTGCGTACAGTCAGTAGGCCTTCCTTCCGAGTTACCTCTGGATACTGTCACCAGGCCTTCCTTCTGAGGTACCTCTGGGTATAGTCACCAGGCATTCCTTCCGAGGTACGTCTGGGTACAGTCTCTAAGCCTTCCTTCCGAGGTTTGTCTTTGTACAGTTTCCAGGCCTTCCTTCTGAGGTACCTCTGGGTACTGTCACCAGGCCTTCCTTCTCAGGTACGCCTGGGTACTGTCACCAGGCCTTCCTTCCGAGGTACCTCTGGGTACTGTCACCAGGCCTTCCTTCCGAGGTACCTCTGGGTACAGGCACCAGCCATTGCTTCCGAAGTAACTCTGGGTACAGTCACCAGGCCTTGTATCCAAGGTAACTCTGGGTACAGTCAGCGGGACTTCCTTCCGAGGTACTTCTTGGTATAGTCAGTAGGTCTGCCTTCTGAGGTACCTCTGGGTAATGTCTCCTGGGCTTCCTTCTCCAGTACCTTTGGGTACAGTCACCAGACCTTCATTCTCAGCTACCTCGGGGTACAGTCACCAGGCCTTCGTTCTGAGGTACCTCTGAGTAGAGTCAGCAGGCGTGCCTTCTCAGATGACTCTGGGTACTATCACCAGGCCTCTCTTCCGAGGTAACTCTGGGTACAGATAATCAGACCTTTCTTCCGAGATACCTCTCGGTAGAGTGACCAGGCCTTCCTTCCGAGATAACTCTGGGTACAGTCAGTCGGTCTTCCTTCTGAGCTACATCTGGGTGATGTCACCAGGCCTTCCTTCCGAGGTACCTCTGGGTACAGTCACCAGGCCTTCCCTTCACGGTTACTCTGGCTACACTCACAAGGCCTTCCTTCCGAGGTACCCCAGGGTACAGACACCAAACGTTTCTTCCATGGTAACTCTGGGTACAGTCACCAGACCTGCCTTCCGAGGTACCTCTGTTTACTGTCACCTGTCCTTCCTTCCGAGGTAAGTCTGGGTACAGTCACCAGGATTTCCTTCCGAGGTACCTCTGGGTTAGTCACCAGGCCTTCCTTCCGCGCTACGTCTGGGTACAGTCACCAGGCCTTTATTCTGAGGTACCTCTGGGTACAGTCACCAGGCCTTCCTTCTGAGGTACCTCTGTTACAGTCACCAGGCCTTCCTTCTGAGATACCTGTGGTTACAGTCACCAGACCTTCCTTCTCAGGTTCCTTTGGCTGCAGTCACCAGGCCTTTTTTCCGAGTACCTCTGAGCACAGTCATCAGCCCTTTCTCCCGAAGTACCTCTGGGAATAGTCACCAGGCCTTCCTTCTGAGGTACTTCTGGGTACAGTCAGCAGGCCTTCCTTCTCAGATACCTCTGGGCACAGTCACCAGGGCTTCCTTCTTAGGTACCTCTGAGTACACTCACCAGCCTTTCTTCTGAGGTACCTTTTGGTACACTTACCAGGTCTTCCTTTTGAGGTACCTCTGTGGACTGTCACCAGGCCTTCCTGCTGAGGCACCTCTGGGTACACTCATTAGACACTCCTATTTAGGTACCTCTGGTACAGTCACCAGGCCTTCCTTCCAAGGTACCTTTGGGTATATTCACCAGAACTTCCTTCCGAGGTACCTCTGGGTACTGTCACCAGGCCTTCCTTCTGAGGTAAGTCTGGGTACAGTCAGTAGGCCTTCCTTCTGAGGTACATCTGGGAAATGTCACCAGGCCTTCCTTCCGAGGTATCTCTGGGTACAGTTACCAGGCCTTCATTCTCAGGCACCTCTGGGTACAGTCAATAGGCCTTCCTTCTGAGGTAGCTCTGGGTACAGTCACCAGGCCTTCCTTCCTAGTTACCTCTGCGTATAGACATCTGGCCTTCCTTCTGAGGTACCTCTGGGTACAGTCACCAGGGCTTCCTTCCGAGGTACGACAGTGTACAGTCACCAGGCCTTCCTTCCGAGATACGTCAGTGTGCAGTCACCAGGCCGTCCTTCCCAGGTACCTCTGGGTACAGTCACCGGGCCTTCCTTCCAAAGAACCTCTGGGTACTGTCTCCAGGCCCTCCGTCTGAGATAACTCTGGGTACAGTCACTGGACCTTTCTTCCGAGGTACCTCTGGGTACTGTCACCAGGCCTTCATTCCGAGGTAAATTTTTGTACTGTCACCTGGCCTTCCCTCTGAGGTACCTCTGAGTACAGTCAGCAGGCCTGCCTTCTCAGATACCCCTGGGTACTGTCACCAGACCTTCCTTCTGAGGTAGCTCTGGGTACAGACACCAGGGCATCCTTCGGAGGTACCTCTGGGTAAGGTCATCAGGGCTTCCTTCCGAGGTATGTATGGGTAGAGTCACCAGGGCTTCCTTCTAAGGTACGTCTGAGTACAGTCACCAGGCCTTCCTTCCGAGGTATCTCTGGGTACAGGCATCTGGTCTTCCCTCCGAAGAACGTCTGGGTACAGTCATCAGGCCTTCGTACCGAGTTACCTCAGGGTACAGTCACCAGGCCTTCCTTCCGAGGTACCTCTGTGTTCAGTCACCAGTCCTTCCTTCCGAGGAACCTCTGGGTACAGTCACCAGGCCTTCTTTCCGAAGTACCTCTGGGAATAGTCACCAGGCCTTCGGTCTGAGGTACCTCTGGGTACAGTCAGCAGGCCTTCCTTCTCAGATACCTCTGGGCACAGTCACCAGGCCTTCCTTCTGAGTTACCTCTGCATATAGTCACCAGGCCTTCCTTCTGAGGTACCTCTGGGTACAGTCACCAGACCTTCCTTCTGAGGTACCTCTGGGTACTGTCACCAGGTTTTCCTTCTGAGGTAACTCTGCGTACTGTCACCAGGTCTTCCTTCCGAGGTAATTCTGTGTTCAGTCAAGAGTCCTGCCTTCCGAGGAACCTCTGGGTACACTCACGAGGCCTTGTATCCGAGGTACGTCTGGGTACAGTCACCAGGCCTTCCTTCCGAGGTACCTCTGGGTATAGTCAGTAGGCCTTCCTTCTGAGGTACCTCTGGGTAATGTCTCCAGGGATTCTATCTCCAGTACTTCTGGGTACAGTCAACAGGCCTTCATTCTCAGGTACCTCTGGGTAGAGTCACCAGCCCGTCATTCTCAGGTACCTCAGAGTACGGTCTCCAGGCCTTCTTTCCGAGGAACCTCTGTGTACAGTCACCAGACCTTCCTTCCGAGGTACCTCTGGGTATAGTCACCAGGCCTTTCTTCTGAGGTAACTCTGGGTACAGTCAGCAGGCCTTCCTCCTCAAATACCTCTGGGTACAGTCACCAGGCCTTCCTTCTCAGTTACCTTTGGGTACACTTACCAGGTCTTCCTTCTGAGGTACCTCAGTGGACTGTCACCAGGCCTTCCTTCCAAGCTACCTCTGGGTATAGTCACCAGTCCTTCCTTCCGAGGTAACTCTGGGTACAGTCATCAGACCTTTTTTCCGAGGTAACTGTGGGTACAATCATCAGACCTTTCTTCCGAGATACCTCTGGGTAGAGTGACCAGGCCTTCCTTCCGAGGTACCTCTGGGTACAGTTACCAGGCCTTCCTTCTCAGGCACCTCTGGGTACAGTCACCAGGCCTTCCTTCTCAGGCACCTCTGGGTACAGTCACCAAGCCGTCCTTCCCAGTTACGACTGGGTACTGTCACCAGGCCTTCCTTCCGAGGTACCTCAGGGTACAGGCACCAGGCCTCGTATCCAAGGTACCTCTGGGTACAGTCACCAGGCCTTCCTTCCGAGGTACCTCTGGGTACAGTTACCAGGCCTTCATTTTCAGGCACCTCTGGGTACAGTCACCAGGCCTTCCTTCTGAGGTAGCTCTGGGTACAGTCACCAAGCCTTCCTTCCCAGTTACGACTGGGTACTGTCTTCAGGCCGTCCTTCCGAGGTACCTCAGGGTACAGGCACCAGGCCTCGTATCCAATGTACCTCTGGGTACAGTCACCAGGGCTTCCTTCCGAGGTACCTCTTGGTATAGTCAGTAGGCCTGCCTTCTGAGGTACCTCTGGGTAATATCTCCTGGACTTCCTTCTCCAGTACCTCTGGGTACAGTCACCAGGCCTTCATTCTCAGGTACTTCGGGGTACAGTCACCAGGCTTTCATTCTCAGGTACCTCTGGGTACAGCCACCAGGCCTTCGTTCTGAGTTACCTCTGCGTAGAGTCAGCAGGTCTGCCTTCTCAGATACCTCTGGGTACAGTCACCAGGCTTTCCTTCTGACGTATTTCTGGGTACAGTCACCAGGCCTTCGTTCCGAGGTACCTCTGGGTAAGGTCAGTAGGCCTTCCTTCCGAGGTCCCTCTGGGTACTGTCACCAGGCCTTTCTTCTGAGGTACCTCTGGGTACAGTCACCAGGCCTTCCTTCCGAGGTACGTCTGGGTACAGTTACCAGGCCTTCCTTCTCAGGTTCCTCTGGGTACAGTCACCAGGCCTTCCTTCCGAGCTACCTCTGGGTACTGTCACCAGGCCTTCCTTCGGAGGTAACTCTGGGTTCAGTCACCAGGCCTTCCCTCCAGGGTTACTCTGGGTACAGTCACCAGGCCTTCCTTCCAGTTACCTCTGGGTACAGTCAGTAGGCCTTCCTTCTGAGGTAACTCTGAGTATAGTCAGGAGGCCTGCCTTCTCAGACACCTCTGGGAACTGTCACCAGGCCTTCCTTCTGAGGTACCTCTGGGTCCAGTCATCAGGCCTTCCTTCCTAGGTATGCATGGGCAGAGTCACCAGGCCTTCCTTCTGAGGTACCTCTGGGTATAGTCACCAGGCCTTCCTTCCGAGGTACGTCTGGGTACAGTCTCTAAGCCTTCCTTCCGAGGTTTGTCTTTGTACAGTTTCCAGGCCTTCCTTCTGAGGTACCTCTGGGTACAGTCACCACGCCTTCCTTCTTAGGTACCTCTGGGTATAGTTACCAGGCCTTCCTTCTCAGGTACGCCTGGGTACTGTCACCAGGCTTTCCTTCCGAGGTACCTCTGGGTACTGTCACCAGGCCTTCCTTCCGAGGTACCTCTGGGTACAGGCACCAGCCATTGCTTCCGAAGTAACTCTGGGTACAGTCACCAGGCCTTGTATCCAAGGTAACTCTGGGTACAGTCAGCGGGACTTCCTTCCGAGGTACTTCTTGGTATAGTCAGTAGGCCTGCCTTCTGAGGTACCTCTGGGTAATGTCTCCTGGGCTTCCTTCTCCAGTACCTTTGGGTACAGTCACCAGACCTTCATTCTCAGCTACCTCGGGGTACAGTCACCAGGCCTTCGTTCTGAGGTACCTCTGAGTAGAGTCAGCAGGCGTGCCTTCTCAGATGACTCTGGGTACTATCACCAGGCCTTTCTTCCGAGGTAACTCTGGGTACAGATAATCAGACCTTTCTTCCGAGATACCTCTCGGTAGAGTGACCAGGCCTTCCTTCTGAGGTACCTCTGGGTACAGTCAGTCGGTCTTCCTTCTGAGGTATATCTGGGTAATGTCACCAGGCCTTCCTTCCGAGGTACCTCTGGGTACCCTTACCAGGTCTTCATTCCCAAGCACCTATGGGTACAGTCACCAGGCCTTCCTTCTCAGGTACTGTGGGCACAGTCAGCAGGCCTTCCTTCCGAGGTACCTCTGGGTATAGTTACCAGGCCTTCCTTCTCAGGTATATCTGCGTACAGTCAGCAGGCCTTCCTTCCGAGTTACCTCTGGATACTGTCACCAGGCCTTCCTTCGGAGGCACCTCTGGGTACAGTCACTAGGCCTTCCCTTCACGGTTATTCTGGCTACACTCACAAGGCCTTCCTTCCGAGGTACCCCAGGGTACAGACACCAAACGTTTCTTCCATGGTAACTCTGGGTACAGTCACCAGACCTGCCTTCCGAGGTACCTCTGTTTACTGTCACCTGTCCTTCCTTCCGAGGTAAGTCTGGGTACAGTCACCAGGATTTCCTTCCGAGGTACCTCTGGGTTAGTCACCAGGCCTTCCTTCCGAGGTACGTCTGGGTACAGTCACCAGGCCTTTATTGTGAGGTACCTCTGGGTACAGTCACCAGGCCTTCCTTCTGAGGTACCTCTGGGTACAGTCACCAGGCCTTCCTTCTGAGATACCTGTGGTTACAGTCACCAGACCTTCCTTCTCATGTTAATTTGGCTGCAGTCACCAGGCCTTTTTTCCGAGTACCTCTGAGCAAAAGTCACGAGGCCTTTGTTCTGAGGTACCTCTGGGTATAGTCAGCAAGCCTTCCTTCTCAGATACCTCTGGGCACAGTCACCAGGGCTTCCTTCTTAGGTACCTCTGAGTACAGTCACCAGCCTTCCTTCTGAGGTACCTTTTGGTACACTTACCAGGTCTTCCTTTTGAGGTACATCTGTGGACTGTCACCAGGCCTTCCTGCTGAGGCACCTCTGGGTACACTCATTAGACACTCCTATTTAGGTACCTCTCGGTACAGTCACCAGGCCTTCCTTCCAAGGTATCTTTGGGTATATTCACCAGTCCTTCCTTCCGAGGTACCTCTGGGTACTGTCACCAAGGCCTTCCTTCTGAGGTAAGTCTGGGTACAGTCAGTAGGCCTTCCTTCTGAGGTACATCTGGGAAATGTCACCAGGCCTTCCTTCCGAGGTATCTCTGGGTAGAGTTACCAGGCCTTCATTCTCAGGCACCTCTGGGTACAGTCAATAGGCCTTCCTTCTGAGGTAGCTCTGGGTACAGTCACCAGGCCTTCCTTCCTAGTTACCTCTGAGTATAGACATCTGGCCTTCCTTCTGAGGTACCTCTGGGTACAGTCACCAGGGCTTCCTTCCGAGGTAACTCTGGGTACAGTCATCAGACCTTTTTTCCAAGGTAACTGTGGGTACAATCATCAGACCTTTCTTCCGAGATACCTCTGTGTAGAGTGACCAGGCCTTCCTTCCGAGGTACCTCTGAGTACAGTCAGTAGGCCTTCCTTCTGAGGTACATCTGGGTAATGTCACTAGGCCTTCCCTCCGAGGTACCTCTGGGTACAGTTACCAGGCCTTCCTTCTCAGACACCTCTGGGTACAGTCACCAGGCCTTCCTTCTCAGGCACCTCTGGGTACAGTAACCAAGCCGTCCTTCCCAGTTACGACTGGGTACTGTCACCAGGCCTTCCTTCGGAGGTAACTCTGGGTTCAGTCACCAGGCCTTCCCTCCAGGGTTACTCTGGGTACAGTCACCAGGCCTTCCTTCCAGGTACCTCTGGGTACAGTCCGTAGGCCTTCCTTCTGAGGTAACTCTGAGTACAGTCAGGAGGCCTGCCTTCTCAGACACTTCTGAGTACTGTCACCAGGCCTTCCTTCTGAGGTACCTCTGGGTCCAGTCATCAGGCCTTCCTTCCTAGGTATGCATGGGCAGAGTCACCAGGCCTTCCTTCTGAGGTACCTCTGGGTATAGTCACCAGGCCTTCCTTCCGAGGTACGTCTGGGTACAGTCTCTAAGCATTCCTTCCGAGGTTTGTCTTTGTACAGTTTCCAGGCCTTCCTTCTGAGGTACCTCTGGGTACAGTCACCACGCCTTCCTTCTTAGGTACCTCTGGGTATAGTTACCAGGCCTTCCTTTTCAGGTACGCCTGGGTACTGTCACCAGGCCTTCCTTCCGAGGTACCTCTGGGTACTGTCACCGGGCCTTCCTTCCGAGCTACCTCTGGGTACAGGCACCAGCCATTGCTTCCGAAGTAACTCTGGGTACAGTCACCAGGTCTTGTATCCAAGGTAACTCTGGGTACAGTCAGCGGGACTTCCTTCCGAGGTACTTCTTGGTATAGTCAGTAGGCCTGCCTTCTGAGGTACCTCTGGGTAATGTCTCCTGGGCTTCCTTCTCCAGTACCTTTGGATACAGTCACCAGACCTTCATTCTCAGCTACCTCGGGGTACAGTCACCAGGCCTTCGTTCTGAGGTACCTCTGAGTAGAGTCAGCAGGCGTGCCTTCTCAGATGACTCTGGGTACTATCACCAGGCCTCTCTTCCGAGGTAACTCTGGGTACAGATAATCAGACCTTTCTTCCGAGATACCTCTCGGTAGAGTGACCAGGCCTTCCTTCCGAGATAACTCTGGGTACAGTCAGTGGGTCTTCCTTCTGAGCTACATCTGGGTGATGTCACCAGGCCTTCCTTCCGAGGTACCTCTGGGTACAGTCACCAGGCCTTCCCTTCACGGTTACTCTGGCTACACTCACAAGGCCTTCCTTCCGAGGTACCCCAGGGTACAGACACCAAACGTTTCTTCCATGGTAACTCTGGGTACAGTCACCAGACCTGCCTTCCGAGGTACCTCTGTTTACTGTCACCTGTCCTTCTTTCCGAGGTAAGTCTGGGTACAGTCACCAGGATTTCCTTCCGAGGTACCTCTGGGTTAGTCACCAGGCCTTCCTTCTGATGTAAGTCTGGGTACAGTCAGTAGGCCTTCCTTCTGAGGTACATCTGGGAAATGTCACCAGGCCTTCCTTCCGAGGTATCTCTGGGTACAGTTACCAGGCCTTCATTCTCAGGCACCTCTGGGTACAGTCAATAGGCCTTCCTTCTGAGGTAGCTCTGGGTACAGTCACCAGGCCTTCCTTCCTAGTTACCTCTGCGTATAGACATCTGGCCTTCCTTCTGAGGTACCTCTGGGTATAGTCACCAGACCTTCCTTCTGAGGTACCTCTGGGTACTGTCACCAGGTTTTCCTTCTGAGGTAACTCTACATACTGTCACCAGGCCTTCCTTCCGAGGTAATTCTGTGTTCAGTCAAGAGTCCTTCCTTCCGAGGAACCTCTGGGTACACTCACGAGGAACTGTATCCGAGGTACGTCTGGGTACAGTCACCAGGCCTTCCTTCCGAGGTACCTCTGGGTATAGTCAGTAGGCCTTCCTTCTGAGGTACCTCTGGGGAATGTCTCCAGGGATTCTATCTCCAGTACTTCTGGGTACAGTCAACAGGCCTTCATTCTCAGGTACCTCTTGGGTAGAGTCACCAGCCCTTCATTCTCAGGTACCTCAGAGTACGGTCTCCAGGACTTCTTTCCGAGGAACCTCTGGGTACAGTCACCAGACCTTCCTTCCGAGGTACCTCTGGGTATCGTCACCAGGCCTTTCTTCTGAGGTAACTCTGGGTACAGTCAGCAGGCCTTCCTCCTCAAATACCTCTGGGCACAGTCACCAGGCCTTCCTTCTTAGGTACCTCTGGGTACAGTCACCAGGCCTTCCTTCTCAGTTACCTTTGGGTACACTTACCAGGTCTTCCTTCTGAGGTACCTCAGTGGACTGTCACCAGGCCTTCCTTCCAAGCTACCTCTGGGTATAGTCACCAGTCCTTCCTTCCGAGGTAACTCTGGGTACAGTCATCAGACCTTTTTTCCGAGGTAACTGTGGGTACAATCATCAGACCTTTCTTCCGAGATACCTCTGGGTAGAGTGACCAGGCCTTCCTTCCGAGGTACCTCTGAGTACAATCAGTAGGCCTTCCTTCTGAGGTACATCTGGGTAATGTCACCAGGCCTTCCTTCCGAGGTACCTCTGGGTACAGTTACCAGGCCTTCCTTCTCAGTCACCTCTGGGTACAGTCACCAGGACTTCCTTCTCAGGCACCTCTGGGTACAGTCACCAAGCCGTCCTTCCCAGTTACGACTGGGTACTGTCACCAGCCCTTCCTTCCGAGATACCTCAGGGTACAGGCCCCAGGCCTCGTATTCAAGGTACCTCTGGGTACAGTCACCAGGCCTTCCTTCCGAGGTACCTCTGGGTACAGTTACCAGGCCTTCATTCTCAGGCACCTCTGGGTACAGTTACCAGGGCTTCCTTCTGAGGTAGCTCTGGGTACAGTCACCAAGCCTTCTGTCCCAGTTACGACTGGGTACTGTCTCCAGGCCGTCCTTCCGAGGTACCTCAGGGTACAGGCACCAGGCCTCGTATCCAAGGTACCTCTGGGTACAGTCACCAGGGCTTCATTCCGAGGTACCTCTTGGTATAGTCAGTAGGCCTGCCTTCTGAGGTATCTCTGGGTAATGTCTCCTGGACTTCCTTCTCCAGTACCTCTGGGTACAGTCACCAGGCCTTCATTCTCAGGTACCTCTGGGTACAGTCACTAGGCCTTCGTTCCGAGGTACCTCTGGGTACAGTCAGTAGGCCTTCCTTCCGAGGTACGTCTGGGTACAGTTACCAGGCCTTCCTTCTCAGGTTCCTCTGTGTACAGTCACCAGGCCTTCCTTCCGAGCTACCTCTGGGTACTGTCACCAGGCCTTCCTTCGGAGGTAACTCTGGGTTCAGTCACCAGGCCTTCCCTCCAGGGTTACTCTGGGTACAGTCACCAGGCCTTCCTTCCAGGTACCTCTGGGTACAGTCCGTAGGCCTTCCTTCTGAGGTAACTCTGAGTACAGTCAGGAGGCCTGCCTTCTCAGACACCTCTGGGAACTGTCACCAGGCCTTCCTTCTGGGGTACCTCTGGGTCCAGTCATCAGGCCTTCCTTCCTAGGTATGCATGGGCAGAGTCACCAGGCCTTCCTTCTGAGGTACCTCTGGGTATAGTCACCAGGCCTTCCTTCCGAGATACGTCTGGGTACAGTCTCTAAGCCTTCCTTCCAAGGTTTGTCTTTGTACAGTTTCCATTCCTTCCTTCTTAGGTACCTCTGGGTATAGTTACCAGGCCTTCCTTCTCAGGTACGCCTGGGTACTGTCACCAGGCCTTCCTTCCGAGGTACCTCTGGGTACTGTCACCAGGCCTTCCTTCCGAGGTACCTCTGGGTACAGGCACCAGCCATTGCTTCCGAAGTAACTCTGGGTACAGTCACCAGGCCTTGTATCCAAGGTAACTCTGGGTACAGTCAGCGGGACTTCCTTCCGAGGTACTTCTTGGTATAGTCAGTAGGCCTGCCTTCTGAGGTACCTCTGGGTAATGTCTCCTGGGCTTCCTTCTCCAGTACCTTTCGGTACAGTCACCAGACCTTCATTCTCAGCTACCTCGGGGTACAGTCACCAGGCCTTCGTTCTGAGGTAACTCTGAGTAGAGTCAGCAGGCGTGCCTTCTCAGATGACTCTGGGTACTATCACCAGGCCTTTCTTCCGAGGTAACTCTGGGTACAGATAATCAGACCTTTCTTCCGAGATACCTCTCGGTAGAGTGACCAGGCCTTCCTTCCGAGGTACCTCTGGGTAGAGTCAGTCGGTCTTCCTTCTGAGGTACATCTGGGTAATGTCAACAGGCCTTCCTTCCGAGGTACCTCTGGGTACAGTTACCAGGCCTTCATTCCCAAGCACCTCAGGGTACAGTCACCAGGCCTTCCTTCTCAGGTACTGTGGGCACAGTCAGCAGGCCTTCCTTCCGAGGTACCTCTGGGTATAGTTACCAGGCCTTCCTTCTCAGGTATATCTGCGTACAGTCAGCAGGCCTTACTTCCGAGTTACCTCTCGATACTGTCACCAGGCCTTCCTTCGGAGGCAACTCTGGGTACAGTCACCAGGGCTTCCCTTCACGGTTACTCTGGCTACACTCACAAGGCCTTCCTTCCGAGGTACCCCAGGGTACAGACACCAAACGTTTCTTCCATGGTAACTCTGGGTACAGTCACCAGACCTGCCTTCCGAGGTACCTCTGTTTACTGTCACCTGTCCTTCCTTCCGAGGTAAGTCTGGGTACAGTCACCAGGATTTCCTTCCGAGATACCTCTGGGTTAGTCACCAGGCCTTCCTTCCGCGGTACGTCTGGGTACAGTCACCAGGCCTTTATTCTGAGGTACCTCTGGGTACAGTCACCAGGCCTTCCTTCTGAGGTACCTCTGTTACAGTCACCAGGCCTTCCTTCTGAGATACCTGTGGTTACAGTCACCAGACCTTCCTTCTCAGGTTCCTTTGGCTGCAGTCACCAGGCCTTTTTTCCGAGTACCTCTGAGCACAGTCATCAGCCCTTTCTCCCGAAGTACCTCTGGGAATAGTCACCAGGCCTTTCTTCTGAGGTACCTCTGGGTACAGTCAGCAGGCCTTCCTTCTCAGATACCTCTGGGCACAGTCACCAGGGCTTCCTTCTTAGGTACCTCTGAGTACAGTCACCAGCCTTCCTTCTGAGGTACCTTTTGGTACACTTACCAGGTCTTCCTTTTGAGGTACATCTGTGGACTGTCACCAGGCCTTCCTGCTGAAGCACCTCTGGGTACACTCATTAGACACTCCTATTTAGATACCTCCGGGTAAGGTCACCAGGCCTTCCTTCCAAGGTATCTTTGGGTATATTCACCCGTCCTTCCTTCCGAGGTACCTCTGGGTACTGTTACCAGGCCTTCCTTCTGAGGTAACTCTGGGTACAGTCAGTAAGCCTTCCTTCTGAGGTACATCTGGGAAATGTCACCAGGCCTTCATTCTCAGGCACCTCTGGGTACAGTCATCAGGCCTTCCTTCTGAGGGAGATCTGGGTACAGTCACCAGGCCTTCCTTCCTAGTTACCTCTGCGTATAGACACCAGGCCTTCCTTCTGAGGTACCTCTGCTTACAGTCACCAGGGCTTCCTTCCGAGGTACCTCTGGGTACAGTCATCAGGGCTTCCTTCCGAGGTACGACAGTGTACAGTCAGCAGGCCTTCCTTCCGAGGTACATCAGTGTGCAGTCACCAGGCCGTCCTTCCCAGGTACCTCTGGGTACAGTCACCGGGCCTTCCTTCCAAAGAACTTCTGGGTACTGTCTCCAGGCCTTCCGTCTGAGGTAACTCTGGGTACAGTCACTGGACCTTTCTTCCGAGGTAACTCTGGGTACTGTCACCAGGCCTTCATTCCGAGGTAAAATTTTGTACTGTCACCAGGCCTTCCTTCCGAGGTACCTCTGGGTTTAGTCACAAGGCCTTCCTTCTCAGATACCTGTGGGTACTGTCACATGGCCTTCTTTCCGAGGTACCTGTGGGTAGAGTCACTAGGCCTTCCTTCCTATATACCTCTGGGTACCGTCACTAGGCCTTCCTTCCAGGTACCTCTGGGTACAGTCACCAGGCTTTCCTTCTGAGGTACCTCTGAGTACATTCAGCAGGCCTGCCTTCTCAGATACCTCTGGGTACTGTCACCAGACCTTCCTTCTGAGGTAGCTCTGGGTACAGACACCAGGGCTTCCTTCGGAGGTACCTCTGGGTAAGGTCATCAGGGCTTCCTTCCTAGGTATGTATGGGTAGAGTCACCAGGGCTTCCTTCTAAGGTACGTCTGAGTACAGTCACAGGGCCTTCCTTCCGAGGTATCTCTGGGTACAGGCATCATGCCTTCCTTCCGAGGTACATCTGGGTACAGTCATCAGGCCTTTGTACCGAGTTTCCTCAGGGTACAGTCACCAGGCCTTCCTTCGGAGGTACCTCTGTGTTCAGTCACCAGTCCTTCCTTCTGAGGAACCTCTGGGTACAGTCACCAGGCCTTCTTTCCGATGTTCCTCTGGGAATAGTCACCAGGCCTTCCTTCTGAGTTACCTCTGGGTACAGTCAGCAGGCCTTCCTTCTCAGATACCTCTGGGCACAGTCACCAGGACTTCCTTCTTAGGTACCTCTGAGTACAGTCATCAGCCTTCCTTCTGAGGTACCTTTTGGTACACTTACCAGGTCTTCCTTCTGAGGTTCCTCTGTGGACTGTCACTAGGACTTCCTGCTGAGGCAACTCTGGGTACACTCATCAGGCACTCCTATTTAGGTACCTCTGGGTACAGTCACCAGGCCTTCCTTCCAAAGTACCTTTGTGTATATTCACCAGGCCTTCCTTCCGAGGTAACTCTGGGTACAGTCAGTAGGCCTTCCTTCTGAGGTATATATGGGAAATGTCACCAGGCCTTCCTTCCGAGGTATCTCTGGGTACAGTTACCAGGCCTTCATTCTCAGGCACCTCTGGGCAGAGTCACCAGGCCTTCCTTCTGAAGTATCTCTGAGTTTAGTCACCAGGCCTTCCGTCTGAGGTACCTTGGCATATAGTATCCAGGCCTTCCTTCTGAGGTACCTCTGGGTCCAGTCACCAGGGCTTCCTTCCGAGGTACGACAGTGTACAGTCACCAGACCTTCCCTCTGAGGTACCTCTGGGTACAGTCACCACGCCTTCCTTCTTAGGTACCTCTGGGTATAGTTACCAGGCCTTCCTTCTCAGGTACGCCTGGGTACTGTCACCAGGCCTTCCTTCCGAGGTACCTCTGGGTACTGTCACCAGGCCTTCCTTCCGAGGTACCTCTGGGTACAGGCACCAGCCATTGCTTCCGAAGTAACTCTGGGTACAGTCACCAGGCCTTGTATCCAAGGTAACTCTGGGTACAGTCAGCGGGACTTCCTTCCGAGGTACTTCTTGGTATAGTCAGTAGGCCTGCCTTCTGAGGTACCTCTGGGTAATGTCTCCTGGGCTTCCTTCTCCAGTACCTTTGGGTACAGTCACCAGGCCTTCATTCTCAGGTACCTCGCGGTACAGTCACCAGGCCTTCGTTCTGAGGTACCTCTGAGTAGAGTCAGCAGGCGTGCCTTCTCAGATGACTCTGGGTACTATCACCAGGCCTCTCTTCCGAGGTAACTCTGGGTACAGATAATCAGACCTTTCTTCCGAGATACCTCTCGGTAGAGTGACCAGGCCTTCCTTCCGAGGTACCTCTGGGTACAGTCACTAGGCCTTCCCTTCACGGTTACTCTGGCTACACTCACAAGGCCTTCCTTCCGAGGTACCCCAGGGTACAGACACCAAACGTTTCTTCCATGGTAACTCTGGGTACAGTCACCAGACCTGCCTTCCGAGGTACCTCTGTTTACTGTCACCTGTCCTTCCTTCAGAGGTAAGTCTGGGTACAGACACCAGGATTTCCTTCCGAGGTACCTCTGGGTTAGTCACCAGGCCTTCCTTCCGAGGTACGTCTGGGTACAGTCACCAGGCCTTTATTCTGAGGTACCTCTGGGTACAGTCACCAGGCCTTCCTTCTGAGGTACCTCTGGTACAGTCACCAGGCCTTCCTTCTGAGATACCTGTGGTTACAGTCACCAGACCTTCCTTCTCAGGTTCCTTTGGCTGCAGTCACCAGGCCTTTTTTCCGAGTACCTCTGAGCACAGTCATCAGCCCTTTCTCCCGAAGTACCTCTGGGAATAGTCACCAGGCCTTCCTTCTGAGGTACCTCTGGGTACAGTCAGCAGGCCTTCCTTCTCAGATACCTCTGGGCACAGTCACCAGGGCTTCCTTCTTAGGTACCTCTGAGTACAGTCACCAGCCTTTCTTCTGAGGTACCTTTTGGTACACTTACCAGGTCTTCCTTTTGAGGTACATCTGTGGACTGTCACCAGGCCTTCCTGCTGAGGCACCTCCGGGTACACTCATTAGACACTCCTATTTAGGTACCTCTGGGTACAGTCACCAGGCCTTCCTTCCAAGGTATCTTTGGGTATATTCACCAGTCCTTCCTTCCGAGGTACCTATGGGTACTGTCACCAAGGCCTTCCTTCTGAGGTAAGTCTGGGTACAGTCAGTAGGCCTTCCTTCTGAGGTACATCTGGGAAATGTCACCAGGCCTTCCTTCCGAGGTATCTCTGGGTACAGTTACCAGGCCTTCATTCTCAGGCACCTCTGGGTAGAGTCAATAGGCCTTCCTTCTGAGGTAGCTCTGGGTGCAGTCACCAGGCCTTCCTTCCTAGTTACCTCTGCGTATAGACATCTGGCCTTCCTTCTGAGGTACCTCTGGGTACAGTCACCAGGGCTTCCTTCCGAGGTACCTCTGGGTAGAGTCACCAGGGCTTCCTTCCCAGGTACCTCTGGGTACAGTCACCGGGCCTTCCTTCCAAAGAACCTCTGGGTACTGTCTCCAGGCCTTCCGTCTGAGGTAACTCTGGGTACAGTCACTGGACCTTTCTTCCGAGGTACCTCTGGGTACTGTCACCAGGCCTTCATTCCGAGGTAAATTTTTGTACTGTCACCTGGCCTTCCTTCCGAGGTACCTCTGGGTACAGTCACTAGGCCTTCCTTCTGAGGTACCTCTGAGTACAGTCAGCATGCCTGCCTTCTCAGATAACTCTGGGTACTGTCACCAGACCTTCCTTCTGAGGTAGCTCTGGGTACAGACACCAGGGCTTTGTTCGGAGGTACCTCTGGGTAAGGTCATCAGGGCTTCCTTCCGAGGTATGTATGGGTAGAGTCACCAGGGCTTCCTTCTAAGGTACGTCTGAGTAGAGTCACCAGGCCTTCCTTCCGAGGTATCTCTGGGTACAGGCATCAGGCCTTCCCTCCGAAGTACGTCTGGGTACAGTCATCAGGCCTTCGTACGGAGTTACCTCAGGGTACAATCACCAGGCCTTCCCTCCGAGGTACCTCTGTGTTCAGTCACCCGTCCTTCCTTCCGAGGAACCTCTGGGTACAGTCACCAGGCCTTCTTTCCGAAGTTCCTCTGGGAATAGTCACCAGGCCTTCAGTCTGAGGTACCTCTGGGTACAGTCAGCAGGCCTTCCTTCTCAGATACCTCTGGGCACAGTCACCAGAGCTTCCTTCTTAGGTACCTCTGAGTACAGTCACCAGCCTTTCTTCTGAGGTAACTTTGGTACACTTACCAGGTCTTCCTTTTGAGGTACCTCTGTGGACTGTCACCAGGCCTTCCTGCTGAGGCACCTCTGAGTACACTCATTAGACACTCCTGTTTAGGTATCTCTGGTACAGTCACCAGGCTTTAAGTCCAAGATACATTTGGGTATATTCACCAGAACTTCCTTCCGAGGTACCTCTGGGTACTGTCACCAGGCCTTCCTTCTCAGGTAAGTCTGGGTACAGTCAATAGGCCTTCCTTCTGAGGTACATCTGGGAAATGTCACCAGGCCTTCCTTCCGAGGTATCTCTGGGTACAGTTACCAGGCCTTCATTCTCAGGCACCTCTGGGTACAGTCACCAGGTCTTCCTTCTGAGGTAGCTCTGCTTCTGTCACCAGGCCTTCCTTCTGAGTTACCTCTGCATATAGTCACCAGGCCTTCCTTCTGAGGTACCTCTGGGTACAGTCACCAGACCTTCCTTCTGAGGTACCTCTGGGTACTGTCACCAGGTTTTCCTTCTGAGGTAACTCTGCGTACTGTCACCAGGCCTTCCTTCCGAGGTAATTCTGTGTTCAGTCAAGAGTCCTGCCTTCCGAGGAACCTCTGGGTACACTCACGAGGCCTTGTATCCGAGGTACGTCTGGGTACAGTCACCAGGCCTTCCTTCCGAGGTACCTCTGGGTATAGTCAGTAGGCCTTCCTTCTGAGGTACCTCTGGGTAATGTCTCCAGGGATTGTATCTCCAGTACTTCTGGGTACAGTCAACAGGCCTTCATTCTCAGGTACCTCTGGGTAGAGTCACCAGCCCGTCATTCTCAGGTACCTCAGAGTACGGTCTCCAGGCCTTCTTTCCGAGGAACCTCTGTGTACAGTCACCAGACCTTCCTTCCGAGGTACCTCTGGGTATAGTCACCAGGCCTTTCTTCTGAGGTAACTCTGGGTACAGTCAGCAGGCCTTCCTCCTCAAATACCTCTGGGTACAGTCACCAGGCCTTCCTTCTCAGTTACCTTTGGGTACACTTACCAGGTCTTCCTTCTGAGGTACCTCAGTGGACTGTCACCAGGCCTTCCTTCCAAGCTACCTCTGGGTATAGTCACCAGTCCTTCCTTCCGAGGTAACTCTGGGTACAGTCATCAGACCTTTTTTCCAAGGTAACTGTGGGTACAATCATCAGACCTTTCTTCCGAGATACCTCTGGGTAGAGTGACCAGGACTTCCTTCCGAGGTACCTCTGGGTACAGTTACCAGGCCTTCCTTCTCAGGCACCTCTGGGTACAGTCACCAGGCCTTCCTTCTCAGGCACCTCTGGGTACAGTCACCAATCCGTCCTTCCCAGTTACAACTGGGTACTGTCACCAGGCCTTCCTTCCGAGGTACCTCAGGGTACAGGCACCAGGCCTCGTATCCAAGGTACCTCTGGGTACAGTCACCAGGCCTTCCTTCCGAGGTACCTCTGGGTACAGTTACCAGGCCTTCATTCTCAGGCACCTCTGGGTACAGTCACCAGGCCTTCCTTCTGAGGTAGCTCTGGGTACAGTCACCAAGCCTTCCTTCCCAGTTACGACTGGGTACTGTCTTCAGGCCGTCCTTCCGAGGTACCTCAGGGTACAGGCACCAGGCCTCGTATCCAATGTACCTCTGGGTACAGTCACCAGGGCTTCCTTCCGAGGTACCTCTTGGTATAGTCAGTAGGCCTGCCTTCTGAGGTACCTCTGGGTAATGTCTCCTGGACTTCCTTCTCCAGTACCCCTGGGTACACTCACCAGGCCTTCATTCTCAGGTACTTCGGGGTACAGTCACCAGGCTTTCATTCTCAGGTACCTCTGGGTACAGTCACCAGGCCTTCGTTCTGAGTTACCTCTGAGTAGAGTCAGCAGGTCTGCCTTCTCAGATACCTCTGGGTACAGTCACCAGGCTTTCCTTCTGACGTATTTCTGGGTACAGTCACCAGGCCTTCGTTCCGAGGTACCTCTGGGTAAGGTCAGTAGGCCTTCCTTCCGAGGTCCCTCTGGGTACTGTCACCAGGCCTTTCTTCTGAGGTACCTCTGGGTACAGTCACCAGGCCTTCCTTCCGAGGTACGTCTGGGTACAGTTACCAGGCCTTCCTTCTCAGGTTCCTCTGGGTACAGTCACCAGGCCTTCCTTCCGAGCTACCTCTGGGTACTGTCACCAGGCCTTCCTTCGGAGGTAACTCTGGGTTCAGTCACCAGGCCTTCCCTCCAGGGTTACTCTGGGTACAGTCACCAGGCCTTCCTTCCAGTTACCTCTGGGTACAGTCAGTAGGCCTTCCTTCTGAGGTAACTCTGAGTATAGTCAGGAGACCTGCCTTCTCAGACACCTCTGGGAACTGTCACCAGGCCTTCCTTCTGAGGTACCTCTGGGTACAGTCACCACGCCTTCCTTCTTAGGTACCTCTGGGTATAGTTACCAGGCCTTCCTTCCCAGGTACGCCTGGGTACTCTCACCAGGCCTTCCTTCCGAGGTACCTCTGGGTACTGTCACCAGGCCTTCCTTCCGAGGTACCTCTGGGTACAGGCACCAGCCATTGCTTCCGAAGTAACTCTGGGTACAGTCACCAGGCCTTGTATCCAAGGTAACTCTGGGTACAGTCAGCGGGACTTCCTTCCGAGGTACTTCTTGGTATAGTCAGTAGGCCTGCCTTCTGAGGTACCTCTGGGTAATGTCTCCTGGGCTTCCTTCTCCAGTACCTTTGGGTACAGTCACCAGACCTTCATTCTCAGCTACCTCGGGGTACAGTCACCAGGCCTTCGTTCTGAGGTACCTCTGAGTAGAGTCAGCAGGCGTGCCTTCTCAGATGACTCTGGGTACTATCACCAGGCCTCTCTTCCGAGGTAACTCTGGGTACAGATAATCAGACCTTTCTTCCGAGATACCTCTCGGTAGAGTGACCAGGCCTTCCTTCTGAGGTACCTCTGGGTACAGTCAGTCGGTCTTCCTTCTGAGGTATATCTGGGTAATGTCACCAGGCCTTCCTTCCGAGGTACCTCTGGGTACACTTACCAGGTCTTCATTCCCAAGCACCTCTGGGTACAGTCACCAGGCCTTCCTTCTCAGGTACTGTGGGCACAGTCAGCAGGCCTTCCTTCCGAGGTACCTCTGGGTATAGTTACCAGGCCTTCCTTCTCAGGTATATCTGCGTACAGTCAGCAGGCCTTCCTTCCGAGTTACCTCTGGATACTGTCACCAGGCCTTCCTTCGGAGGCACCTCTGGGTACAGTCACCAGGCCTTCCCTTCACGGTTACTCTGGCTACACTCACAAGGCCTTCCTTCCGAGGTACCCCAGGGTACAGACACCAAACGTTTCTTCCATGGTAACTCTGGGTACAGTCACCAGACCTGCCTTCCGAGGTACCTCTGTTTACTGTCACCTGTCCTTCCTTCCGAGGTAACTCTGGGTACAGATAATCAGACCTTTCTTCCGAGATACCTCTCGGTAGAGTGACCAGGCCTTCCTTCCGAGATAACTCTGGGTACAGTCAGTCGGTCTTCCTTCTGAGCTACATCTGGGTGATGTCACCAGGCCTTCCTTCCGAGGTACCTCTGGGTACAGTCACCAGGCCTTCCCTTCACGGTTACTCTGGCTACACTCACAAGGCCTTCCTTCCGAGGTACCCCAGGGTACAGACACCAAACGTTTCTTCCATGGTAACTCTGGGTACAGTCACCAGACCTGCCTTCCGAGGTACCTCTGTTTACTGTCACCTGTCCTTCCTTCCGAGGTAAGTCTGGGTACAGTCACCAGGATTTCCTTCCGAGGTACCTCTGGGTTAGTCACCAGGCCTTCCTTCCGAGGTACGTCTGGGTACAGTCACCAGGCCTTTATTCTGAGGTACCTCTGGGTACAGTCACCAGGCCTTCCTTCTGAGGTACCTCTGGGTACAGTCACCAGGCCTTCCTTCTGAGATACCTGTGGTTACAGTCACCAGACCTTCCTTCTCATGTTCCTTTGGCTGCAGTCACCAGGCCTTTTTTCCGAGTACCTCTGAGCACAAGTCACCAGGCCTTTCTTCTGAGGTACCTCTGGGTACAGTCAGCAGGCCTTCCTTCTCAGATACCTCTGGGCACAGTCACCAGGGCTTCCTTCTTAGGTACCTCTGAGTACAGTCACCAGCCTTCCTTCTGAGGTACCTTTTGGTACACTTACCAGGTCTTCCTTTTGAGGTACATCTGTGGACTGTCACCAGGCCTTCTTGCTGAGGCACCTCTGGGTACACTCATTAGACACTCCTATTTAGGTACCTCTCGGTACAGTCACCAGGCCTTCCTTCCAAGGTATCTTTGGGTATATTCACCAGTCCTTCCTTCCGAGGTACCTCTGGGTACTGTCACCAGGCCTTCCTTCTGAGGTAAGTCTGGGTACAGTCAGTAGGCCTTCCTTCTGAGGTACATCTGGGAAATGTCACCAGGCCTTCCTTCCGAGGTATCTCTGGGTACAGTTACCAGGCCTTCATTCTCAGGCACCTCTGGGTACAGTCAATAGGCCTTCCTTCTGAGGTAGCTCTGGGTACAGTCACCAGGCCTTCCTTCCTAGTTACCTCTGCGTATAGACATCTGGCCTTCCTTCTGAGGTACCTCTGGGTACAGTCACCAGGGCTTCCTTCCGAGGTAACTCTGGGTACAGTCATCAGACCTTTTTTCCAAGGTAACTGTGGGTACAATCATCAGACCTTTCTTCCGAGATACCTCTGGGTAGAGTGACCAGGCCTTACTTCCGAGGTTCCTCTGAGTACAATCAGTAGGCCTTCCTTCTGAGGTACATCTGGGTAATGTCACCAGGCCTTCCTTCCGAGGTACCTCTGGGTACAGTTACCAGGCCTTCCTTCTCAGGCACCTCTGGGTACAGTCACCAGGCCTTCCTTCTCAGGCACCTCTGGGTACAGTCACCAAGCCGTCCTTCACAGTTACGACTGGGTACTGTCACCAGGCCTTCCTTCCGAGGTACCTCAGGGTGCAGGCACCAGGCCTCGTATCGAAGGTACCTCTGGGTACAGTCACCAGGCCTTCCTTCCGAGGTACCTCTGGGTACAGTTACCAGGCCTTCATTCTCAGGCACCTCTGGGTACAGTTACCAGGGCTTCCTTCTGAGGTAGCTCTGGGTACAGTCACCAAGCCTTCTGTCCCAGTTACGACTGGGTACTGTCTCCAGGCCGTCCTTCCGAGGTACCTCAGGGTACAGGCACCAGGCCTCGTATCCAAGGTACCTCTGGGTACAGTCACCAGGGCTTCATTCCGAGGTACCTCTTGGTATAGTCAGTAGGCCTGCCTTCTGAGGTATCTCTGGGTAATGTCTCCTGGACTTCCTTCTCCAGTACCTCTGGGTACAGTCACCAGGCCTTCATTCTCAGGTACCTCTGGGTACAGTCACTAGGCCTTCGTTCCGAGGTACCTCTGGGTACAGTCAGTAGGCCTTCCTTCCGAGGTACGTCTGGGTACAGTTACCAGGCCTTCCTTCTCAGGTTCCTCTGTGTACAGTCACCAGGCCTTCCTTCCGAGCTACCTCTGGGTACTGTCACCAGGCCTTCCTTCGGAGGTAACTCTGGGTTCAGTCACCAGGCCTTCCCTCCAGGGTTACTCTGGGTACAGTCACCAGGCCTTCCTTCCAGGTACCTCTGGGTACAGTCCGTAGGCCTTCCTTCTGAGGTAACTCTGAGTACAGTCAGGAGGCCTGCCTTCTCAGACACCTCTGGGAACTGTCACCAGGCCTTCCTTCTGAGGTACCTCTGGGTCCAGTCATCAGGCCTTCCTTCCTAGGTATGCATGGGCAGAGTCACCAGGCCTTCCTTCTGAGGTACCTCTGGGTATAGTCACCAGGCCTTCCTTCCGAGATACGTCTGGGTACAGTCTCTAAGCCTTCCTTCCAAGGTTTGTCTTTGTACAGTTTCCAGGCCTTCCTTCTTAGGTACCTCTGGGTATAGTTACCAGTCCTTCCTTCTCAGGTACGCCTGGGTACTGTCACCAGGCCTTCCTTCCGAGGTACCTCTGGGTACTGTCACCAGGCCTTCCTTCCGAGGTACCTCTGGGTACAGGCACCAGCCATTGCTTCCGAAGTAACTCTGGGTACAGTCACCAGGCCTTGTATCCAAGGTAACTCTGGGTACAGTCAGCGGGACTTCCTTCCGAGGTACTTCTTGGTATAGTCAGTAGGCCTGCCTTCTGAGGTACCTCTGGGTAATGTCTCCTGGGCTTCCTTCTCCAGTACCTTTCGGTACAGTCACCAGACCTTCATTCTCAGCTACCTCGGGGTACAGTCACCAGGCCTTCGTTCTGAGGTAACTCTGAGTAGAGTCAGCAGGCGTGCCTTCTCAGATGACTCTGGGTACTATCACCAGGCCTTTCTTCCGAGGGAACTCTGGGTACAGATAATCAGACCTTTCTTCCGAGATACCTCTCGGTAGAGTGACCAGGCCTTCCTTCCGAGGTACCTCTGGGTAGAGTCAGTCGGTCTTCCTTCTGAGGTACATCTGGGTAATGTCAACAGGCCTTCCTTCCGAGGTACCTCTGGGTACAGTTACCAGGCCTTCATTCCCAAGCACCTCAGGGTACAGTCACCAGGCCTTCCTTCTCAGGTACTGTGGGCACAGTCAGCAGGCCTTCCTTCCGAGGTACCTCTGGGTATAGTTACCAGGCCTTCCTTCTCAGGTATATCTGCGTACAGTCAGCAGGCCTTACTTCCGAGTTACCTCTCGATACTGTCACCAGGCCTTCCTTCGGAGGCACCTCTGGGTACAGTCACCAGGGCTTCCCTTCACGGTTACTCTGGCTACACTCACAAGGCCTTCCTTCCGAGGTACCCCAGGGTACAGACACCAAACGTTTCTTCCATGGTAACTCTGGGTACAGTCACCAGACCTGCCTTCCGAGGTACCTCTGTTTACTGTCACCTGTCCTTCCTTCCGAGGTAAGTCTGGGTACAGTCACCAGGATTTCCTTCCGAGATACCACTGGGTTAGTCACCAGGCCTTCCTTCCGCGGTACGTCTGGGTACAGTCACCAGGCCTTTATTCTGAGGTACCTCTGGGTACAGTCACCAGGCCTTCCTTCTGAGGTACCTCTGTTACAGTCACCAGGCCTTCCTTCTGAGATACCTGTGGTTACAGTCACCAGACCTTCCCTCTCAGGTTCCTTTGGCTGCAGTCACCAGGCCTTTTTTCCGAGTACCTCTGAGCACAGTCATCAGCCCTTTCTCCCGAAGTACCTCTGGGAATAGTCACCAGGCCTTTCTTCTGAGGTACCTCTGGGTACAGTCAGCAGGCCTTCCTTCTCAGATACCTCTGGGCACAGTCACCAGGGCTTCCTTCTTAGGTACCTCTGAGTACAGTCACCAGCCTTCCTTCTGAGGTACCTTTTGGTACACTTACCAGGTCTTCCTTTTGAGGTACATCTGTGGACTGTCACCAGGCCTTCCTGCTGAAGCACCTCTGGGTACACTCATTAGACACTCCTATTTAGATACCTCCGGGTAAGGTCACCAGGCCTTCCTTCCAAGGTATCTTTGGGTATATTCACCCGTCCTTCCTTCCGAGGTACCTCTGGGTACTGTTACCAGGCCTTCCTTCTGAGGTAACTCTGGGTACAGTCAGTAAGCCTTCCTTCTGAGGTACATCTGGGAAATGTCACCAGGCCTTCATTCTCAGGCACCTCTGGGTACAGTCATCAGGCCTTCCTTCTGAGGGAGATCTGGGTACAGTCACCAGGCCTTCCTTCCTAGTTACCTCTGCGTATAGACACCAGGCCTTCCTTCTGAGGTACCTCTGCTTACAGTCACCAGGGCTTCCTTCCGAGGTACCTCTGGGTACAGTCATCAGGGCTTCCTTCCGAGGTACGACAGTGTACAGTCAGCAGGCCTTCCTTCCGAGGTACATCAGTGTGCAGTCACCAGGCCGTCCTTCCCAGGTACCTCTGGGTACAGTCACCGGGCCTTCCTTCCAAAGAACTTCTGGGTACTGTCTCCAGGCCTTCCGTCTGAGGTAACTCTGGGTACAGTCACTGGACCTTTCTTCCGAGGTAACTCTGGGTACTGTCACCAGGCCTTCATTCCGAGGTAAAATTTTGTACTGTCACCAGGCCTTCCTTCCGAGGTACCTCTGGGTTTAGTCACAAGGCCTTCCTTCTCAGATACCTGTGGGTACTGTCACATGGCCTTCTTTCCGAGGTACCTGTGGGTAGAGTCACTAGGCCTTCCTTCCTATATACCTCTGGGTACCGTCACTAGGCCTTCCTTCCAGGTACCTCTGGGTACAGTCACCAGGCTTTCCTTCTGAGGTACCTCTGAGTACATTCAGCAGGCCTGCCTTCTCAGATACCTCTGGGTACTGTCACCAGACCTTCCTTCTGAGGTAGCTCTGGGTACAGACACCAGGGCTTCCTTCGGAGGTACCTCTGGGTAAGGTCATCAGGGCTTCCTTCCTAGGTATGTATGGGTAGAGTCACCAGGGCTTCCTTCTAAGGTACGTCTGAGTACAGTCACAGGGCCTTCCTTCCGAGGTATCTCTGGGTACAGGCATCATGCCTTCCTTCCGAGGTACATCTGGGTACAGTCATCAGGCCTTTGTACCGAGTTTCCTCAGGGTACAGTCACCAGGCCTTCCTTCGGAGGTACCTCTGTGTTCAGTCACCAGTCCTTCCTTCTGAGGAACCTCTGGGTACAGTCACCAGGCCTTCTTTCCGATGTTCCTCTGGGAATAGTCACCAGGCCTTCCTTCTGAGTTACCTCTGGGTACAGTCAGCAGGCCTTCCTTCTCAGATACCTCTGGGCACAGTCACCAGGACTTCCTTCTTAGGTACCTCTGAGTACAGTCATCAGCCTTCCTTCTGAGGTACCTTTTGGTACACTTACCAGGTCTTCCTTCTGAGGTTCCTCTGTGGACTGTCACTAGGACTTCCTGCTGAGGCAACTCTGGGTACACTCATCAGGCACTCCTATTTAGGTACCTCTGGGTACAGTCACCAGGCCTTCCTTCCAAAGTACCTTTGTGTATATTCACCAGGCCTTCCTTCCGAGGTAACTCTGGGTACAGTCAGTAGGCCTTCCTTCTGAGGTATATATGGGAAATGTCACCAGGCCTTCCTTCCGAGGTATCTCTGGGTACAGTTACCAGGCCTTCATTCTCAGGCACCTCTGGGCAGAGTCACCAGGCCTTCCTTCTGAAGTATCTCTGAGTTTAGTCACCAGGCCTTCCGTCTGAGGTACCTTGGCATATAGTATCCAGGCCTTCCTTCTGAGGTACCTCTGGGTCCAGTCACCAGGGCTTCCTTCCGAGGTACGACAGTGTACAGTCACCAGACCTTCCCTCTGAGGTACCTCTGGGTACAGTCACCACGCCTTCCTTCTTAGGTACCTCTGGGTATAGTTACCAGGCCTTCCTTCTCAGGTACGCCTGGGTACTGTCACCAGGCCTTCCTTCCGAGGTACCCCTGGGTACTGTCACCAGGCCTTCCTTCCGAGGTACCTCTGGGTACAGGCACCAGCCATTGCTTCCGAAGTAACTCTGGGTACAGTCACCAGGCCTTGTATCCAAGGTAACTCTGGGTACAGTCAGCGGGACTTCCTTCCGAGGTACTTCTTGGTATAGTCAGTAGGCCTGCCTTCTGAGGTACCTCTGGGTAATGTCTCCTGGGCTTCCTTCTCCAGTACCTTTGGGTACAGTCACCAGGCCTTCATTCTCAGCTACCTCGCGGTACAGTCACCAGGCCTTCGTTCTGAGGTACCTCTGAGTAGAGTCAGCAGGCGTGCCTTCTCAGATGACTCTGGGTACTATCACCAGGCCTCTCTTCCGAGGTAACTCTGGGTACAGATAATCAGACCTTTCTTCCGAGATACCTCTCGGTAGAGTGACCAGGCCTTCCTTCCGAGGTACCTCTGGGTACAGTCACTAGGCCTTCCCTTCACGGTTACTCTGGCTACACTCACAAGGCCTTCCTTCCGAGGTACCCCAGGGTACAGACACCAAACGTTTCTTCCATGGTAACTCTGGGTACAGTCACCAGACCTGCCTTCCGAGGTACCTCTGTTTACTGTCACCTGTCCTTCCTTCAGAGGTAAGTCTGGGTACAGACACCAGGATTTCCTTCCGAGGTACCTCTGGGTTAGTCACCAGGCCTTCCTTCCGAGGTACGTCTGGGTACAGTCACCAGGCCTTTATTCTGAGGTACCTCTGGGTACAGTCACCAGGCCTTCCTTCTGAGGTACCTCTGGTACAGTCACCAGGCCTTCCTTCTGAGATACCTGTGGTTACAGTCACCAGACCTTCCTTCTCAGGTTCCTTTGGCTGCAGTCACCAGGCCTTTTTTCCGAGTACCTCTGAGCACAGTCATCAGCCCTTTCTCCCGAAGTACCTCTGGGAATAGTCACCAGGCCTTCCTTCTGAGGTACCTCTGGGTACAGTCAGCAGGCCTTCCTTCTCAGATACCTCTGGGCACAGTCACCAGGGCTTCCTTCTTAGGTACCTCTGAGTACAGTCACCAGCCTTTCTTCTGAGGTACCTTTTGGTACACTTACCAGGTCTTCCTTTTGAGGTACCTCTGTGGACTGTCACCAGGCCTTCCTGCTGAGGCACCTCTGGGTACACTCATTAGACACTCCTATTTAGGTACCTCTGGGTACAGTCACCAGGCCTTCCTTCCAAGGTACATTTGGGTATATTCACCAGAACTTCCTTCCGAGGTACCTCTGGGTACTGTCACCAGGCCTTCCTTCTGAGGTAAGTCTGGGTACAGTCAATAGGCCTTCCTTCTGAGGTACCTCTGGGTACAGTCACCAGACCTTCCTTCTGAGGTACCTCTGGGTACTGTCACCAGGTTTTCCTTCTGAGGTAACTCTGCATACTGTCACCAGGCCTTCCTTCCGAGGTAATTCTGTGTTCAGTCAAGAGTCCTTCCTTCCGAGGAACCTCTGGGTACACTCCCGAGGCCCTGTATCCGAGGTACGTCTGGGTAGAGTCACCAGGCCTTCCTTCCGAGGTACCTCTGGGTATAGTCAGTAGGCCTTCCTTCTGAGGTACCTCTGGGTAATGTCTCCAGGGATTCTATCTCCAGTACTTCTGGGTACAGTCAACAGGCCTTCATTCTCAGGTACCTCTTGGGTAGAGTCACCAGCCCTTCATTCTCAGGTACCTCAGAGTACGGTCTCCAGGCCTTCTTTCCGAGGAACCTCTGTGTACAGTCACCAGACCTTCCTTCCGAGGTACCTCTGGGTATCGTCACCAGGCCTTTCTTCTGAGGTAACTCTGGGTACAGTCAGCAGGCCTTCCTCCTCAAATACCTCTGGGCACAGTCACCAGGCCTTCCTTCTTAGGTACCTCTGGGTACAGTCACCAGGCCTTCCTTCTCAGTTACCTTTGGGTACACTTACCAGGTCTTCCTTCTGAGGTACCTCAGTGGACTGTCACCAGGCCTTCCTTCCAAGCTACCTCTGGGTATAGTCACCAGTCCTTCCTTCCGAGGTAACTCTGGGTACAGTCATCAGACCTTTTTTCCGAGGTAACTGTGGGTACAATCATCAGACCTTTCTTCCGAGATACCTCTGGGTAGAGTGACCAGGCCTTCCTTCCGAGGTACCTCTGAGTACAATCAGTAGGCCTTCCTTCTGAGGTACATCTGGGTAATGTCACCAGGCCTTCCTTCCGAGGTACCTCTGGGTACAGTTACCAGGACTTCCTTCTCAGTCACCTCTGGGTACAGTCACCAGGACTTCCTTCTCAGGCACCTCTGGGTACAGTCACCAAGCCGTCCTTCCCAGTTACGACTGGGTACTGTCACCAGGCCTTCCTTCCGAGATACCTCAGGGTACAGGCCCCAGGCCTCGTATTCAAGGTACCTCTGGGTACAGTCACCAGGCCTTCCTTCGGAGGTAACTCTGGGTTCAGTCACCAGGCCTTCCCTCCAGGGTTACTCTGGGTACAGTCACCAGGCCTGCCTTCCAGGTACCTCTGGGTACAGTCCGTAGGCCTTCCTTCTGAGGTAACTCTGAGTACAGTCAGGAGGCCTGCCTTCTCAGACACTTCTGGGTACTGTCACCAGGCCTTCCTTCTGAGGTACCTCTGGGTCCAGTCATCAGGCCTTCCTTCCTAGGTATGCATGGGCAGAGTCACCAGGCCTTCCTTCTGAGGTACCTCTGGGTATAGTCACCAGGCCTTCCTTCCGAGGTACGTCTGGGTAGAGTCTCTAAGCCTTCCTTCCGAGGTTTGTCTTTGTACAGTTTCCAGGCCTTCCTTCTGAGGTACCTCTGGGTACAGTCACCACGCCTTCCTTCTTAGGTACATCTGGGTATAGTTACCAGGCCTTCCTTCTCAGGTACGCCTGGGTACTGTCACCAGGACTTCCTTCCGAGGTACCTCTGGGTACTGTCACCAGGCCTTCCTTCCGAGCTACCTCTGGGTACAGGCACCAGCCATTGCTTCCGAAGTAACTCTGGGTACAGTCACCAGGCCTTGTATCCAAGGTAACTCTGGGTACAGTCAGCGGGACTTCCTTCCGAGGTACTTCTTGGTATAGTCAGTAGGCCTGCCTTCTGAGGTACCTCTGGGTAATGTCTCCTGGGCTTCCTTCTCCAGTACCTTTGGGTACAGCCACCAGGCCTTCATTCTCAGGTACCTCGGGGTACAGTCACCAGGCCTTCGTTCTGAGGTACCTCTGAGTAGAGTCAGCAGGCGTGCCTTCTCAGATGACTCTGGGTACTATCACCAGGCCTCTCTCCGAGGTAACTCTGGGTACAGATAATCAGACCTTTCTTCCGAGATACCTCTCGGTAGAGTGACCAGGCCTTCCTTCCGAGATAACTCTGGGTACAGTCAGTCGGTCTTCCTTCTGAGGTACATCTGGGTGATGTCACCAGGCCTTCCTTCCGAGGTACCTCTGGGTACATTCACCAGGCCTTCCCTTCACGGTTACTCTGGCTACACTCACAAGGCCTTCCTTCCGAGGTACCCCAGGGTACAGACACCAAACGTTTCTTCCATGGTAACTCTGGGTACAGTCACCAGACCTGCCTTCCGAGGTACCTCTGTTTACTGTCACCTGTCCTTCCTTCCGAGGTAAGTCTGGGTACAGTCACCAGGATTTCCTTCCGAGGTACCTCTGGGTTAGTCACCAGGCCTTCCTTCCGAGGTACGTCTGGGTACAGTCACCAGGCCTTTATTGTGAGGTACCTCTGGGTACAGTCACCAGGCCTTCCTTCTGAGGTACCTCTGTTACAGTCACCAGGCCTTCCTTCTGCGATAGCTGTGGTTACAGTCACCAGACCTTCCTTCTCAGGTTCCTTTGGCTGCAGTCACCAGGCCTTTTTTCCGAGTACCTCTGAGCACAGTCATCAGCCCTTTCTCCCGAAGTACCTCTGGGAATAGTCACCAGGCCTTCCTTCTGAGGTACCTCTGGGTACAGTCAGCAGGCCTTCCTTCTCAGATACCTCTGGGCACAGTCACGAGGACTTCCTTCTTAGGTACCTCTGAGTACAGTCACCAGCCTTCCTTCTGAGGTACCTTTTGGTACACTTACCAGGTCTTCCTTTTGAGGTACATCTGTGGACTGTCACCAGGCCTTCCTGCTGAGGCACCTCTGGGTACACTCATTAGACACTCCTATTTAGGTACCTCTCGGTACAGTCACCAGGCCTTCCTTCCAAGGTATCTTTGGGTATATTCACCAGTCCTTCCTTCCGAGGTACCTCTGGGTACTGTCACCAGGCCTTCCTTCTGAGGTAAGTCTGGGTACAGTCAGTAGGCCTTCCTTCTGAGGTACATCTGGGAAATGTCACCAGGCCTTCCTTCCGAGGTATCTCTGGGTACAGTTACCAGGCCTTCATTCTCAGGCACCTCTGGGTACAGTCAATAGGCCTTCCTTCTGAGGTAGCTCTGGGTACAGTCACCAGGCCTTCCTTCCTAGTTACCTCTGCGTATAGACATCTGGCCTTCCTTCTGAGGTACCTCTGGGTACAGTCACCAGGGCTTCCTTCCGAGGTACCTCTGGGTACAGTCACCAGGGCTTCCTTCCGAGGTACGACAGTGTACAGTCACCAGGCCTTCCTTCCGAGATACGTCAGTGTGCAGTCACCAGGCCGTCCTTCCCAGGTACCTCTGGGTACAGTCACCGGGCCTTCCTTCCAAAGAACCTCTGGGTACTGTCTCCAGGCCTTCCGTCTGAGATAGCTCTGGGTACAGTCACTGGACCTTTCTTCCGAGGTACCTCTGGGTACTGTCACCAGGCCTTCATTCCGAGGTAAATTTTTGTACTGTCACCTGGCCTTCCTTCCGAGGTACCTCTGGGTACAGTCACTAGGCCTTCCCTCTGAGGTACCTCTGAGTAGAGTCAGCAGGCCTGCCTTCTCAGATACCTCTGGGTACTGTCACCAGACCTTCCTTCTGCGGTAGCTGTGGGTACAGACACCAGGGCTTCCTTCGGAGGTACCTCTGGGTAAGGTTATCAGGGCTTCCTTCCGAGGTATGTATGGGTAGAGTCACCAGGGCTTCCTTCTAAGGTACGTCTGAGTACAGTCACCAGGCCTTCCTTCCGAGGTATCTCTGGGTACAGGCATCAGGCCTTCCCTCCGAAGAACGTCTGGGTACAGTCATCAGGCCTTCGTACCGAGTTACCTCAGGGTACAGTCACCAGTCCTTCCTTCCGCGGAACCTCTGGGTACAGTCACCAGGCCTTCTTTCCGAAGTACCTCTGGGAATAGTCACCAGGCCTTCGGTCTGAGGTACCTCTGGGTACAGTCAGCAGGCCTTCCTTCTCAGATACCTCTGGGCACAGTCACCAGGGCCTCCTTCTTAGGTACCTCTGAGTACAGTCACCAGCCTTTCTTCTGAGGTACCTTTTGGTACACTTACCAGGTCTTCCTTTTGAGGTACATCTGTGGACTGTCACCAGGCCTTCCTGCTGAGGCACCTCTGGGTACACTCATTAGACACTCCTATTTAGGTACCTCTGGGTACAGTCACCAGGCCTTCCTTCCAAGGTACATTTGGGTATATTCACCAGAACTTCCTTCCGAGGTACCTCTGGGTACTGTCACCAGGCCTTCCTTCTGAGGTAAGTCTGGGTACAGTCAATAGGCCTTCCTTCTGAGGTACATCTGGGAAATGTCACCAGGCCTTCCTTCCGAGGTATCTCTGGGTACAGTTACCAGGCCTTCATTCTCAGGCACCTCTGGGTACAGTCAATAGGCCTTCCTTCTGAGGTAGCTCTGGGTACAGTCACCAGGCCTTCCTTCCTAGTTACCTCTGCGTATAGACATCTGGCCTTCCTTCTGAGGTACCTCTGGGTATAGTCACCAGACCTTCCTTCTGAGGTACCTCTGGGTACTGTCACCAGGTTTTCCTTCTGAGGTAACTCTGCATACTGTCACCAGGCCTTCCTTCCGAGGTAATTCTGTGTTCAGTCAAGAGTCCTTCCTTCCGAGGAACCTCTGGGTACACTCACGAGGCCCTGTATCCGAGGTACGTCTGGGTACAGTCACCAGGCCTTCCTTCCGAGGTACCTCTGGGTATAGTCAGTAGGCCTTCCTTCTGAGGTACCTCTGGGTAATGTCTCCAGGGATTCTATCTCCAGTACTTCTGGGTACAGTCAACAGGCCTTCATTCTCAGGTACCTCTTGGGTAGAGTCACCAGCCCTTCATTCTCAGGTACCTCAGAGTACGGTCTCCAGGACTTCTTTCCGAGGAACCTCTGGGTACAGTCACCAGACCTTCCTTCCGAGGTACCTCTGGGTATCGTCACCAGGCCTTTCTTCTGAGGTAACTCTGGGTACAGTCAGCAGGCCTTCCTCCTCAAATACCTCTGGGCACAGTCACCAGGCCTTCCTTCTTAGCTACCTCTGGGTACAGTCACCAGGCCTTCCTTCTCAGTTACCTTTGGGTACACTTACCAGGTCTTCCTTCTGAGGTACCTCAGTGGACTGTCACCAGGCCTTCCTTCCAAGCTACCTCTGGGTATAGTCACCAGTCCTTCCTTCCGAGGTAACTCTGGGTACAGTCATCAGACCTTTTTCCCGAGGTAACTGTGGGTACAATCATCAGACCTTTCTTCCGAGATACCTCTGGGTAGAGTGACCAGGCCTTCCTTCCGAGGTACCTCTGAGTACAATCAGTAGGCCTTCCTTCTGAGGTACATCTGGGTAATGTCACCAGGCCTTCCTTCCGAGGTACCTCTGGGTACAGTTACCAGGCCTTCCTTCTCAGGCACCTCTGGGTACAGTCACCAGGCCTTCCTTCTCAGGCACCTCTGGGTACAGTCACCAAGCCGTCCTTCCCAGTTACGACTGGGTACTGTCACCAGGCCTTCCTTCCGAGGTCCCTCAGGGTACAGGCACCAGGCCTCGTATCCAAGGTACCTCTGGGTACAGTCACCAGGCCTTCCTTCCGAGGTACCTCTGGGTACAGTTACCAGGCCTTCCTTCTCAGGCACCTCTGGGTACAGTTACCAGGGCTTACTTCTGAGGTAGCTCTGGGTACAGTCACCAAGCCTTCCTTCCCAGTAACGACTGGGTACTGTCTCCAGGCCGTCCTTCCGAGGTACCTCAGGGTACAGGCACCAGGCCTCGTATCCAAGGTACCTCTGGGTACAGTCACCAGGGCTTCATTCCGAGGTACCTCTGGGTACAGTCAGTAGGCCTTCCTTCCGAGGTCCCTCTGGGTACTGTCACCAGGCCTTTCTTCTGAGGTACGTCTGGGTACAGTCATCAGGCCTTCCTTCCGAGGTACGTCTGGGTACAGTTACCAGGCCTTCCTTCTCAGGTTCCTCTGTGTACAGTCACCAGGCCTTCCTTCCGAGCTACCTCTGGGTACTGTCACCAGGCCTTCCTTCGGAGGTAACTCTGGGTTCAGTCACCAGGCCTTCCCTCCAGGGTTACTCTGGGTACAGTCACCAGGCCTTCCTTCCAGGTACCTCTGGGTACAGTCCGTAGGCCTTCCTTCTGAGGTAACTCTGAGTACAGTCAGGAGGCCTGCCTTCTCAGACACTTCTGGGTACTGTCACCAGGCCTTCCTTCTGAGGTACCTCTGGGTCCAGTCATCAGGCCTTCCTTCCTAGGTATGCATGGGCAGAGTCACCAGGCCTTCCTTCTGAGGTACCTCTGGGTATAGTCACCAGGCCTTCCTTCCGAGGTACGTCTGGGTACAGTCTCTAAGCCTTCCTTCCGAGGTTTGTCTTTGTACAGTTTCCAGGCCTTCCTTCTGAGGTACCTCTGGGTACAGTCACCACGCCTTCCTTCTATATATAGTTACCAGGCCTTCCTTCTCAGGTACGCCTGGGTACTGTCACCAGGCCTTCCTTCCGAGGTACCTCTGGGTACTGTCACCAGGCCTTCCTTCCGAGCTACCTCTGGGTACAGGCACCAGCCATTGCTTCCGAAGTAACTCTGGGTACAGTCACCAGGCCTTGTATCCAAGGTAACTCTGGGTACAGTCAGCGGGACTTCCTTCCGAGGTACTTCTTGGTATAGTCAGTAGGCCTGCCTCCTGAGGTACTCTGGGTAATGTCTCCTGGGCTTCCTTCTCCAGTACCTTTGGGTACAGTCACCAGACCTTCATTCTCAGCTACCTCGGGGTACAGTCACCAGGCCGTCGTTCTGAGGTACCTCTGAGTAGAGTCACCAGGCATGCCTTCTCAGATGACTCTGGGTACTATCACCACGCCTCTCTTCCGAGGTAACTCTGGGTACAGATAATCAGACCTTTCTTCCGAGATACCTCTCGGTAGAGTGACCAGGCCTTCCTTCCGAGATAACTCTAGGTACAGTCAGTCGGTCTTCCTTCTGAGGTACATCTGGGTGATGTCACCAGGCCTTCCTTCCGAGGTACCTCTGGGTACAGTCACCAGGCCTTCCCTTCACGGTTACTCTGGCTACACTCACAAGGCCTTCCTTCCGAGGTACCCCAGGGTACAGACACCAAACGTTTCTTCCATGGTAACTCTGGGTACAGTCACCAGACCTGCCTTCCGAGGTACCTCTGTTTACTGTCACCTGTCCTTCCTTCCGAGGTAAGTCTGGGTACAGTCACCAGGATTTCCTTCCGAGGTACCACTGGGTTAGTCACCAGGCCTTCCTTCCGAGGTACGTCTGGGTACAGTCACCAGGCCTTTATTCTGAGGTACCTCTGTTACAGTCACCAGGCCTTCCTTCTGAGATACCTGTGGTTACAGTCACCAGACCTTCCTTCTCAGGTTCCTTTGGCTGCAGTCACCAGGCCTTTTTTCCGAGTACCTCTGAGCACAGTCATCAGCCCTTTCTCCCGAAGTACCTCTGGGAATAGTCACCAGGCCTTCCTTCTGAGGTACCTCTGGGTACAGTCAGCAGGCCTTCCTTCTCAGATACCTCTGGGCACAGTCACCAGGCCTTCCTTCTTAGGTACCTCTGAGTACAGTCACCAGCCTTCCTTCTGAGGTACCTTTTGGTACACTTACCAGGTCTTCCTTTTGAGGTACATCTGTGGACTGTCACCAGGCCTTCCTGCTGAGGCACCTCTGGGTACACTCATTAGACACTCCTATTTAGGTACCTCTGGGTACAGTCACCAGGCCTTCCTTCCAAGGTATCTTTGGGTATATTCACCAGTCCTTCCTTCCGAGGTACCTCTGGGTACTGTCACCAGGCCTTCCTTCTGAGGTAAGTCTGGGTACAGTCAGTAGGCCTTCCTTCTGAGGTACATCTGGGAAATGTTACCAGGCCTTCCTTCCGAGGTATCTCTGGGTACAGTTACCAGGCCTTCATTCTCAGGCACCTCTGGGTACAGTCAATAGGCCTTCCTTCTGAGGTAGCTCTGGGTACAGTCACCAGGCCTTCCTTCCTAGTTACCTCTGCGTATAGACATCTGGCCTTCCTTCTGAGGTACCTCTGGGTACAGTCACCAGGGCTTCCTTCCGAGGTACCTCTGGGTACAGTCACCAGGGCTTCCTTCCGAGGTACGACAGTGTACAGTCACCAGGCCTTCCTTCCGAGGTATGTCAGTGTGCAGTCACCAGGCCGTCCTTCCCAGGTACCTCTGGGTACAGTCACCGGGCCTTCCTTCCAAAGAACCTCTGGGTACTGTCTCCAGGCCTTCCGTCTGAGGTAACTCTGGGTACAGTCACTGGACCTTTCTTCCGAGGTACCTCTGGGTACTGTCACCAGGCCTTCATTCCGAGGTAAATTTTTGTACTGTCACCTGGCCTTCCTTCCGAGGTACCTCTGGGTACAGTCACTAGGCCTTCCTTCTGAGGTACCTCTGAGTACAGTCAGGAGGCGTGCCTTCTCAGATACCTCTGGGTACTGTCACCAGACCTTCCTTCTGAGGTAGCTCTGGGTACAGACACCAGGGCTTCCTTCGGAGGTACCTCTGGGTAAGGTCATCAGGGCTTCCTTCCGAGGTATGTATGGGTAGAGTCACCAGGGCTTCCTTCTAAGGTACGTCTGAGTACAGTCACCAGGCCTTCCTTCCGAGGTATCTCTGGGTACAGGCATCAGGCCTTCCCTCCGAAGTACGTCTGGGTACAGTCATCAGGCCTTCGAACCGAGTTTCCTCAGGTTACAGTCACCAGGCCTTCCTTCCGAGGTACCTCTGTGTTCGGTCACCAGTCCTTCCCTCCGAGGAACCTCTGGGTACAGTCACCAGGCCTTCTTTCCGAAGTACCTCTGGGAATAGTCACCAGGCCTTCTGTCTGAGGTACCTCTGGGTACAGTCAGCAGGCCTTCCTTCTCAGATACCTCTGGGCACAGTCACCAGGGCTTCCTTCTTAGGTACCTCTGAGTACAGTCACCAGCCTTTCTTCTGAGGTACCTTTTGGTACACTTACCAGGTCTTCCTTTTGAGGTACCTCTGTGGACTGTCACCAGGCCTTCCTGCTGAGGCACCTCTGGGTACACTCATTAGACACTCCTATTTAGGTACCTCTGCTACAGTCACCAGGCTTCCTTCCAAGGTACCTTTGGGTATATTCACCAGAACTTCCTTCCGAGGTACCTCTGGGTACTGTCACCAGGCCTTCCTTCTGAGGTAAGTCTGGGTACAGTCAATAGGCCTTCCTTCTGAGGTAGCTCTGGGTACACTCACCAGGCCTTCCTTCCTAGTTACCTCTGCGTATAGACATCTGGCCTTCCTTCTGAGGTACCTCTGGGTATAGTCACCAGACCTTCCTTCTGAGGTACCTCTGGGTACTGTCACCAGGTTTTCCTTCTGAGGTAACTCTACATACTGTCACCAGGACTTCCTTCCGAGGTAATTCTGTGTTCAGTCAAGAGTCCTTCCTTCCGAGGAACCTCTGGGTACACTCACGAGGCCCTGTATCCGAGGTACGTCTGGGTACAGTCACCAGGCCTTCCTTCCGAGGTACCTCTGGGTATAGTCAGTAGGCCTTCCTTCTGAGGTACCTCTGGGTAATGTCTCCAGGGATTCTATCTCCAGTACTTCTGGGTACAGTCAACAGGCCTTCATTCTCAGGTACCTCTTGGGTAGAGTCACCAGCCCTTCATTCTCAGGTACCTCAGAGTACGGTCTCCAGGACTTCTTTCCGAGGAACCTCTGGGTACAGTCACCAGACCTTCCTTCCGAGGTACCTCTGGGTATCGTCACCAGGCCTTTCTTCTGAGGTAACTCTGGGTACAGTCAGCAGGCCTTCCTCCTCAAATACCTCTGGGCACAGTCACCAGGCCTTCCTTCTTAGCTACCTCTGGGTACAGTCACCAGGCCTTCCTTCTCAGTTACCTTTGGGTACACTTACCAGGTCTTCCTTCTGAGGTACCTCAGTGGACTGTCACCAGGCCTTCCTTCCAAGCTACCTCTGGGTATAGTCACCAGTCCTTCCTTCCGAGGTAACTCTGGGTACAGTCATCAGACCTTTTTTCCGAGGTAACTGTGGGTACAATCATCAGACCTTTCTTCCGAGATACCTCTGGGTAGAGTGACCAGGCCTTACTTCCGAGGTACCTCTGAGTACAATCAGTAGGCCTTCCTTCTGAGGTACATCTGGGTAATGTCACCAGGCCTTCCTTCCGAGGTACCTCTGGGTACAGTTACCAGGCCTTCCTTCTCAGGCACCTCTGGGTACAGTCACCAGGCCTTCCTTCTCAGGCACCTCTGGGTACAGTCACCAAGCCGTCCTTCCCAGTTACGACTGGGTACTGTCACCAGGCCTTCCTTCCGAGGTACCTCTGGGTACAGTTACCAGGCCTTCATTCTCAGGCACCTCTGGGTACAGTTACCAGGGCTTCCTTCTGAGGTAGCTCTGGGTACAGTCACCAAGCCTTCTGTCCCAGTTACGACTGGGTACTGTCTCCAGGCCGTCCTTCCGAGGTACCTCAGGGTACAGGCACCAGGCCTCGTATCCAAGGTACCTCTGGGTACAGTCACCAGGGCTTCATTCCGAGGTACCTCTTGGTATAGTCAGTAGGCCTGCCTTCTGAGGTATCTCTGGGTAATGTCTCCTGGACTTCCTTCTCCAGTACCTCTGGGTACAGTCACCAGGCCTTCATTCTCAGGTACCTCTGGGTACAGTCACCAGGCCTTCGTTCCGAGGTACCTCTGGGTACAGTCAGTAGGCCTTCCTTCCGAGGTACGTCTGGTTACAGTTACCAGGCCTTCCTTCTCAGGTTCCTCTGGGTACAGTCACCAGACCTTCCTTCCGAGCTACCTCTGGGTACTGTCACCAGGCCTTCCTTCGGAGGTAACTCTGGGTTCAGTCACCAGGCCTTCCCTCCAGGGTTACTCTGGGTACAGTCACCAGGCCTTCCTTCCAGGTACCTCTGGGTACAGTCAATAGGCCTTCCTTCTGAGGTAACTCTGAGTACAGTCAGGAGGCCTGCCTTCTCAGACACCTCTGGGAACTGTCACCAGGCCTTCCTTCTGAGGTACCTCTGGGTCCAGTCATCAGGCCTTCCTTCCTAGGTATGCATGGGCAGAGTCACCAGGCCTTCCTTCTGAGGTACCTCTGGGTATAGTCACCAGGCCTTCCTTCCGAGATACGTCTGGGTACAGTCTCTAAGCCTTCCTTCCAAGGTTTGTCTTTGTACAGTTTCCAGGCCTTCCTTCTTAGGTACCTCTGGGTATAGTTACCAGGCCTTCCTTCTCAGGTACGCCTGGGTACTGTCACCAGGCCTTCCTTCCGAGGTACCTCTGGGTACTGTCACCAGGCCTTCCTTCCGAGGTACCTCTGGGTACAGGCACCAGCCATTGCTTCCGAAGTACCTCTGGGTACAGTCACTAGGCCTTGTATCCAAGGTAACTCTGGGTACAGTCAGCGGGACTTCCTTCCGAGGTACTTCTTGGTATAGTCAGTAGGCCTGCCTTCTGAGGTACCTCTGGGTAATGTCTCCTGGGCTTCCTTCTCCAGTACCTTTGGGTACAGTCACCAGACCTTCATTCTCAGCTACCTCGGGGTACAGTCACCAGGCCTTCGTTCTGAGGTACCTCTGAGTAGAGTCAGCAGGCGTGCCTTCTCAGATGACTCTGGGTACTATCACCAGGCCTTTCTTCCGAGGTAACTCTGGGTACAGATAATCAGACCTTTCTTCCGAGATACCTCTCGGTAGAGTGACCAGGCCTTCCTTCCGAGGTACCTCTGGGTACAGTCAGTGGGTCTTCCTTCTGAGGTACATCTGGGTAATGTCACCAGGCCTTCCTTCGAGGTACCTCTAGGTACAGTTACCAGGCCTTCATTCCCAAGCACCTCAGGGTACAGTCACCAGGCCTTCCTTCTCAGGTACTGTGGGCACAGTCAGCAGGCCTTCCTTTCGAGGTACCTCTGGGTATAGTTACCAGGCCTTCCTTCTCAGGTATATCTGCGTACAGTCAGCAGGCCTTCCTTCCGAGTTAACTCTGGATACTGTCACCAGGCCTTCCTTCGGAGGCACCTCTGGGTACAGTCACCAGGGCTTCCCTTCACGGTTACTCTGGCTACACTCACAAGGCCTTCCTTCCGAGGTACCCCAGGGTACAGACACCAAACGTTTCTTCCATGGTAACTCTGGGTACAGTCACCAGACCTGCCTTCCGAGGTACCTCTGTTTACTGTCACCTGTCCTTCCTTCCGAGGTAAGTCTGGGTACAGTCACCAGGATTTTCTTCCGAGGTACCTCTGGGTTAGTCACCAGGCCTTCCTTCCGAGGTACGTCTGGGTACAGTCACCAGGCCTTTATTCTGAGGTACCGCTGGGTACAGTCACCAGGCCTTCCTTCTGAGGTACCTCTGTTACAGTCACCAGGCCTTCCTTCTGAGATACCTGTGGTTACAGTCACCAGACCTTTCGTCTCAGGTTCCTTTGGCTGCAGTCACCAGGCCTTTTTTCCGAGTACCTCTGAGCACAGTCATCAGCCCTTTCTCCCGAAGTACCTCTGGGAATAGTCACCAGGGCTTTCTTCTGAGGTACTTCTGGGTACAGTCAGCAGGCCTTCCTTCTCAGATACCTCTGGGCACAGTCACCAGGGCTTCCTTCTTAGGTACCTCTGAGTACAGTCACCAGCCTTCCTTCTGAGGTACCTTTTGGTACACTTACCAGGTCTTCCTTTTGAGGTACATCTGTGGACTGTCACCAGGCCTTCCTGCTGAAGCACCTCTGGGTACACTCATTAGACACTCCTATTTAGATACCTCCGGGTAAGGTCACCAGGCCTTCCTTCCAAGGTATCTTTGGGTATATTCACCCGTCCTTCCTTCCGAGGTACCTCTGGGTACTGTTACCAGGCCTTCCTTCTGAGGTAACTCTGGGTACAGTCAGTAAGCCTTCCTTCTGAGGTACATCTGGGAAATGTCACCAGGCCTTCATTCTCAGGCACCTCTGGGTACAGTCATCAGGCCTTCCTTCTGAGGGAGATCTGGGTACAGTCACCAGGCCTTCCTTCCTAGTTACCTCTGCGTATAGACACCAGGTCTTCCTTCTGAGGTACCTCTGCTTACAGTCACCAGGGCTTCCTTCCGAGGTACCTCTGCGTACAGTCATCAGGGCTTCCTTCCGAGGTACGACAGTGTACAGTCAGCAGGCCTTCCTTCCGAGGTACATCAGTGTGCAGTCACCAGGCCGTCCTTCCCAGGTACCTCTGGGTACAGTCACCGGGCCTTCCTTCCAAAGAACTTCTGGGTACTGTCTCCAGGCCTTCCGTCTGAGGTAACTCTGGGTACAGTCACTGGACCTTTCTTCCGAGGTAACTCTGGGTACTGTCACCAGGCCTTCATTCCGAGGTAAAATTTTGTACTGTCACCAGGCCTTCCTTCCGAGGTACCTCTGGGTTTAGTCACAAGGCCTTCCTTCTCAGATACCTGTGGGTACTGTCACATGGCCTTCTTTCCGAGGTACCTGTGGGTAGAGTCACTAGGCCTTCCTTCCTATATACCTCTGGGTACCGTCACTAGGCCTTCCTTCCAGGTACCTCTGGGTACAGTCACCAGGCTTTCCTTCTGAGGTACCTCTGAGTACATTCAGCAGGCCTGCCTTCTCAGATACCTCTGGGTACTGTCACCAGACCTTCCTTCTGAGGTGCTCTGGGTACAGACACCAGGGCTTCCTTCGGAGGTACCTCTGGGTAAGGTCATCAGGGCTTCCTTCCTAGGTATGTATGGGTAGAGTCACCAGGGCTTCCTTCTAAGGTACGTCTGAGTACAGTCACAGGGCCTTCCTTCCGAGGTATCTCTGGGTACAGGCATCAGGCCTTTGTACCGAGTTTCCTCAGGGTACAGTCACCAGGCCTTCCTTCCGAGGTACCTCTGTGTTCAGTCACCAGTCCTTCCTTCTGAGGAAACTCTGGGTACAGTCACCAGGCCTTCTTTCCGATGTTCCTCTGGGAATAGTCACCAGGCCTTCCTTCTGAGTTACCTCTGGGTACAGTCAGCAGGCCTTCCTTCTCAGATACCTCTGGGCACAGTCACCAGGACTTCCTTCTTAGGTACCTCTGAGTACAGTCATCAGCCTTCCTTCTGAGGTACCTTTTGGTACACTTACCAGGTCTTCCTTCTGAGGTTCCTCTGTGGACTGTCACTAGGACTTCCTGCTGAGGCAACTCTGGGTACACTCATCAGGCACTCCTATTTAGGTACCTCTGGGTACAGTCACCAGGCCTTCCTTCCAAAGTACCTTTGTGTATATTCACCAGGCCTTCCTTCCGAGGTAACTCTGGGTACAGTCAGTAGGCCTTCCTTCAGAGGTATATATGGGAAATGTCACCAGGCCTTCCTTCCGAGGTATCTCTGGGTACATTTACCAGGCCTTCATTCTCAGGCACCTCTGGGCAGAGTCACCAGGCCTTCCTTCTGAAGTATCTCTGAGTTTAGTCACCAGGCCTTCCGTCTGAGGTACCTTGGCATATAGTATCCAGGCCTTCCTTCTGAGGTACCTCTGGGTCCAGTCACCAGGGCTTCCTTCCGAGGTACGACAGTGTACAGTCACCAGACCTTCCCTCTGAGGTACCTCTGGGTACAGTCACCACGCCTTCCTTCTTAGGTACCTCTGGGTATAGTTACCAGGCCTTCCTTCTCAGGTACGCCTGGGTACTGTCACCAGGCCTTCCTTCCGAGGTACCTCTGGGTACTGTCACCAGGCCTTCCTTCCGAGCTACCTCTGGGTACAGGCACCAGCCATTGCTTCCGAAGTAACTCTGGGTACAGTCACCAGGCCTTGTATCCAAGGTAACTCTGGGTACAGTCAGCGGGACTTCCTTCCGAGGTACTTCTTGGTATAGTCAGTAGGCCTGCCTTCTGAGGTACCTCTGGGTAATGTCTCCTGGGCTTCCTTCTCCAGTACCTTTGGGTACAGTCACCAGGCCTTCATTCTCAGGTACCTCGCGGTACAGTCACCAGGCCTTCGTTCTGAGGTACCTCTGAGTAGAGTCAGCAGGCGTGCCTTCTCAGATGACTCTGGGTACTATCACCAGGCCTCTCTTCCGAGGTAACTCTGGGTACAGATAATCAGACCTTTCTTCCGAGATACCTCTCGGTAGAGTGACCAGGCCTTCCTTCCGAGGTACCTCTGGGTACAGTCACTAGGCCTTCCCTTCACGGTTACTCTGGCTACACTCACAAGGCCTTCCTTCCGAGGTACCCCAGGGTACAGACACCAAACGTTTCTTCCATGGTAACTCTGGGTACAGTCACCAGACCTGCCTTCCGAGGTACCTCTGTTTACTGACACCTGTCCTTCCTTCAGAGGTAAGTCTGGGTACAGACACCAGGATTTCCTTCCGAGGTACCTCTGGGTTAGTCACCAGGCCTTCCTTCCGAGGTACGTCTGGGTACAGTCACCAGGCCTTTATTCTGAGGTACCTCTGGGTACAGTCACCAGGCCTTCCTTCTGAGGTACCTCTGGTACAGTCACCAGGCCTTCCTTCTGAGATACCTGTGGTTACAGTCACCAGACCTTCCTTCTCAGGTGCCTTTGGCTGCAGTCACCAGGCCTTTTTTCCGAGTACCTCTGAGCACAGTCATCAGCCCTTTCTCCCGAAGTACCTCTGGGAATAGTCACCAGGCCTTCCTTCTGAGGTACCTCTGGGTACAGTCAGCAGGCCTTCCTTCTCAGATACCTCTGGGCACAGTCACCAGGGCTTCCTTCTTAGGTACCTCTGAGTACAGTCACCAGCCTTTCTTCTGAGGTACCTTTTGGTACACTTACCAGGTCTTCCTTTTGAGGTACATCTGTGGACTGTCACCAGGCCTTCCTGCTGAGGCACCTCTGGGTACACTCATTAGACACTCCTATTTAGGTACCTCTGGGTACAGTCACCAGGCCTTCCTTCCAAGGTATCTTTGGGTATATTCACCAGTCCTTCCTTCCGAGGTACCTCTGGGTACTGTCACCAAGGCCTTCCTTCTGAGGTAAGTCTGGGTACAGTCAGTAGGCCTTCCTTCTGAGGTACATCTGGGAAATGTCACCAGGCCTTCCTTCCGAGGTATCTCTGGGTACAGTTACCAGGCCTTCATTCTCAGGCACCTCTGGGTACAGTCAATAGGCCTTCCTTCTGAGGTAGCTCTGGGTACAGTCACCAGGCCTTCCTTCCTAGTTACCTCTGCGTATAGACATCTGGCCTTCCTTCTGAGGTACCTCTGGGTACAGTCACCAGGGCTTCCTTCCGAGGTACCTCTGGGTAGAGTCACCAGGGCTTCCTTCCCAGGTACCTCTGGGTACAGTCACCGGGCCTTCCTTCCAAAGAACCTCTGGGTACTGTCTCCAGGCCTTCCGTCTGAGGTAACTCTGGGTACAGTCACTGGACCTTTCTTCCGAGGTACCTCTGGGTACTGTCACCAGGCCTTCATTCCGAGGTAAATTTTTGTACTGTCACCTGGCCTTCCTTCCGAGGTACCTCTGGGTACAGTCACTAGGCCTTCCTTCTGAGGTACCTCTGAGTACAGTCAGCATGCCTGCCTTCTCAGATAACTCTGGGTACTGTCACCAGACCTTCCTTCTGAGGTAGCTCTGGGTACAGACACCAGGGCTTTGTTCGGAGGTACCTCTGGGTAAGGTCATCAGGGCTTCCTTCCGAGGTATGTATGGGTAGAGTCACCAGGGCTTCCTTCTAAGGTACGTCTGAGTAGAGTCACCAGGCCTTCCTTCCGAGGTATCTCTGGGTACAGGCATCAGGCCTTCCCTCCGAAGTACGTCTGGGTACAGTCATCAGGCCTTCGTACGGAGTTACCTCAGGGTACAATCACCAGGCCTTCCCACCGAGGTACCTCTGTGTTCAGTCACCCGTCCTTCCTTCCGAGGAACCTCTGGGTACAGTCACCAGGCCTTCTTTCCGAAGTTCCTCTGGGAATAGTCACCAGGCCTTCGGTCTGAGGTACCTCTGGGTACAGTCAGCAGGCCTTCCTTCTCAGATACCTCTGGGCACAGTCACCAGAGCTTCCTTCTTAGGTACCTCTGAGTACAGTCACCAGCCTTTCTTCTGAGGTAACTTTGGTACACTTACCAGGTCTTCCTTTTGAGGTACCTCTGTGGACTGTCACCAGGCCTTCGTGCTGAGGCACCTCTGAGTACACTCATTAGACACTCCTGTTTAGGTATCTCTGGTACAGTCACCAGGCTTTAATTCCAAGATACATTTGGGTATATTCACCAGAACTTCCTTCCGAGGTACCTCTGGGTAGTGTCACCAGGCCTTCCTTCTGAGGTAAGTCTGGGTACAGTCAATAGGCCTTCCTTCTGAGGTACATCTGGGAAATGTCACCAGGCCTTCCTTCCGAGGTATCTCTGGGTACAGTTACCAGGCCTTCATTCTCAGGCACCTCTGGGTACAGTCACCACGTCTTCCTTCTGAGGTAGCTCTGCTTACTGTCACCAGGCCTTCCTTCTGAGTTACCTCTGCATATAGTAACCAGGCCTTCCTTCCGAGGTACCTCTGGGTATAGTCAGTAGGCCTTCCTTCTAAGGTACCTCTGGGTAATGTCTCCAGGGATTGTATCTCCAGTACTTCTGGGTACAGTCAACAGGCCTTCATTCTCAGGTACCTCTGGGTAGAGTCACCAGCCCGTCATTCTCAGGTACCTCAGAGTACGGTCTCCAGGCCTTCTTTCCGAGGAACCTCTGGGTGCAGTCACCAGACCTTCCTTCCGAGGCACCTCTGGGTATAGTCACCAGGCCTTTCTTCTGAGGTAACTCTGGGTACAGTCAGCAGGCCTTCCTCCTCAAATACCTCTGGGTACAGTCACCAGGCCTTCCTTCTCAGTTACCTTTGGGTACACTTACCAGGTCTTCCTTCTGAGGTACCTCAGTGGACTGTCACCAGGCCTTCCTTCCAAGCTACCTCTGGGTATAGTCACCAGTCCTTCCTTCCGAGGTAACTCTGGGTACAGTCATCAGACCTTTTTTCCGAGGTAACTGTGGGTACAATCATCAGACCTTTCTTCCGAGATACCTCTGGGTAGAGTGACCAGGCCTTCCTTCCGAGGTACCTCTGGGTACAGTTACCAGGCCTTCCTTCTCAGGCACCTCTTAGTACAGTCACCAAGCCGTCCTTCCCAGTTACGACTGGGTACTGTCACCAGGTCTTCCTTCCGAGGTACCTCAGGGTACAGGCACCAGGCCTCGTATCCAAGGTACCTCTGGGTACAGTCACCAGGCCTTCCTTCCGAGGTACCTCTGGGTACAGTTACCAGGCCTTCATTCTCAGGCACCTCTGGGTACAGTCACCAGGCCTTCCTTCTGAGGTAGCTCTGGGTGCAGTCACCAAGCCTTCCTTCCCAGTTACGACTGGGTACTGTCTTCAGGCCGTCCTTCCGAGGTACCTCAGGGTACAGGCACCAGGCCTCGTATCCAATGTACCTCTGGGTACAGTCACCAGGGCTTCCTTCCGAGGTACCTCTTGGTATAGTCAGTAGGCCTGCCTTCTGAGGTACCTCTGGGTAATGTCTCCTGGACTTCCTTCTCCAGTACCTCTGGGTACAGTCACCAGGCCTTCATTCTCAGGTACTTCGGGGTACAGTCACCAGGCTTTCATTCTCAGGTACCTCTGGGTACAGTCACCAGGCCTTCGTTCTGAGTTACCTCTGAGTAGAGTCAGCAGGTCTGCCTCCTCAGATACCTCTGGGTACAGTCACCAGGCTTTCCTTCTGACGTATTTCTGGGTACAGTCACCAGGCCTTCATTCCGAGGTACCTCTGGGTAAGGTCAGTAGGCCTTCCTTCCGAGGTCCCTCTGGGTACTGTCACCAGGCCTTTATTCGGAGGTATCTCTGGGTACAGTCACCAGGCCTTCCTTCCGAGGTACGTCTGGGTACAGTTACCAGGCCTTCCTTCTCAGGTTCCTCTGGGTACAGTCACCAAGCCTTCCTTCCGAGCTACCTCTGGGTACTGTCACCAGGCCTTCCTTCGGAGGTAACTCTGGGTTCAGTCACCAGGCCTTCCCTCCAGGGTTACTCTGGGTACAGTCACCAGGCCTTCCTTCCAGTTACCTCTGGGTACAGTCAGTAGGCCTTCCTTCTGAGGTAACTCTGAGTATAGTCAGGAGGCCTGCCTTCTCAGACACCTCTGGGAACTGTCACCAGGCCTTCCTTCTGAGGTACCTCTGGGTCCAGTCATCAGGCCTTCCTTCCTAGGTATGCATGGGCAGAGTCACCAGGCCTTCCTTCTGAGGTACCTCTGGGTATAGTCACCAGGCCTTCCTTCCGAGGTACGTCTGGGTACAGTCTCTAAGCCTTCCTTCCGAGGTTTGTCTTTGTACAGTTTCCAGGCCTTCCTTCTGAGGTACCTCTGGGTACAGTCACCACGCCTTCCTTCTTAGGTACCTCTGGGTATAGTTACCAGGCCTTCCTTCTCAGGTACGCCTGGGTACTGTCACCAGGCCTTCCTTCCGAGGTACCTCTGGGTACTGTCACCAGGCCTTCCTTCCGAGGTACCTCTGGGTACAGGCACCAGCCATTGCTTCCGAAGTAACTCTGGGTACAGTCACCAGGCCTTGTATCCAAGGTAACTCTGGGTACAGTCAGCGGGACTTCCTTCCGAGGTACTTCTTGGTATAGTCAGTAGGCCTGCCTTCTGAGGTACCTCTGGGTAATGTCTCCTGGGCTTCCTTCTCCAGTACCTTTGGGTACAGTCACCAGACCTTCATTCTCAGCTACCTCGGGGTACAGTCACCAGGCCTTCGTTCTGAGGTACCTCTGAGTAGAGTCAGCAGGCGTGCCTTCTCAGATGACTCTGGGTACTATCACCAGGCCTTTCTTCCGAGGTAACTCTGGGTACAGATAATCAGACCTTTCTTCCGAGATACCTCTCGGTAGAGTGACCAGGCCTTCCTTCTGAGGTACCTCTGGGTACAGTCAGTCGGTCTTCCTTCTGAGGTATATCTGGGTAATGTCACCAGGCCTTCCTTCCGAGGTACCTCTGGGTACACTTACCAGGTCTTCATTCCCAAGCACCTCTAGGTACAGTCACCAGGCCTTCCTTCTCAGGTACTGTGGGCACAGTCAGCAGGCCTTCCTTCCGAGGTACCTCTGGGTATAGTTACCAGGCCTTCCTTCTCAGGTATATCTGCGTACAGTCAGCAGGCCTTCCTTCCGAGTTACCTCTGGATACTGTCACCAGGCCTTCCTTCGGAGGCACCTCTGGGTACAGTCACCAGGCCTTCCCTTCACGGTTACTCTGGCTACACTCACAAGGCCTTCCTTCCGAGGTACCCCAGGGTACAGACACCAAACGTTTCTTCCATGGTAACTCTGGGTACAGTCACCAGACCTGCCTTCCGAGGTACCTCTGTTTACTGTCACCTGTCCTTCCTTCCGAGGTAAGTCTGGGTACAGTCACCAGGATTTCCTTCCGAGGTACCTCTGGGTTAGTCACCAGGCCTTCCTTCCGAGGTACGTCTGGGTACAGTCACCAGGCCTTTATTGTGAGGTACCTCTGGGTACAGTCACCAGGCCTTCCTTCTGAGGTACCTCTGGGTACAGTCACCAGGCCTTCCTTCTGAGATACCTGTGGTTACAGTCACCAGACCTTCCTTCTCATGTTCCTTTGGCTGCAGTCACCAGGCCTTTTTTCCGAGTACCTCTGAGCACAAGTCACCAGGCCTTTCTTCTGAGGTACCTCTGGGTACAGTCAGCAGGCCTTCCTTCTCAGATACCTCTGGGCACAGTCACCAGGGCTTCCTTCTTAGGTACCTCTGAGTACAGTCACCAGCCATCCTTCTGAGGTACCTTTTGGTACACTTACCAGGTCTTCCTTTTGAGGTACATCTGTGGACTGTCACCAGGCCTTCCTGCTGAAGCACCTCTGGGTACACTCATTAGACACTCCTATTTAGATACCTCCGGGTAAGGTCACCAGGCCTTCCTTCCAAGGTATCTTTGGGTATATTCACCCGTCCTTCCTTCCGAGGTACCTCTGGGTACTGTTACCAGGCCTTCCTTCTGAGGTAACTCTGGGTACAGTCAGTAAGCCTTCCTTCTGAGGTACATCTGGGAAATGTCACCAGGCCTTCATTCTCAGGCACCTCTGGGTACAGTCATCAGGCCTTCCTTCTGAGGGAGATCTGGGTACAGTCACCAGGCCTTCCTTCCTAGTTACCTCTGCGTATAGACACCAGGCCTTCCTTCTGAGGTACCTCTGCTTACAGTCACCAGGGCTTCCTTCCGAGGTACCTCTGGGTACAGTCATCAGGGCTTCCTTCCGAGGTACGACAGTGTACAGTCAGCAGGCCTTCCTTCCGAGGTACATCAGTGTGCAGTCACCAGGCCGTCCTTCCCAGGTACCTCTGGGTACAGTCACCGGGCCTTCCTTCCAAAGAACTTCTGGGTACTGTCTCCAGGCCTTCCGTCTGAGGTAACTCTGGGTACAGTCACTGGACCTTTCTTCCGAGGTACCTCTGGGTACTGTCACCAGGCCTTCATTCCGAGGTAAAATTTTGTACTGTCACCAGGCCTTCCTTCCGAGGTACCTCTGGGTTTAGTCACAAGGCCTTCCTTCTCAGATACCTGTGGGTACTGTCACATGGCCTTCTTTCCGAGGTACCTGTGGGTAGAGTCACTAGGCCTTCCTTCCTATATACCTCTGGGTACCGTCACTAGGCCTTCCTTCCAGGTACCTCTGGGTACAGTCACCAGGCTTTCCTTCTGAGGTACCTCTGAGTACATTCAGCAGGCCTGCCTTCTCAGATACCTCTGGGTACTGTCACCAGACCTTCCTTCTGAGGTAGCTCTGGGTACAGACACCAGGGCTTCCTTCGGAGGTACCTCTGGGTAAGGTCATCAGGGCTTCCTTCCTAGGTATGTATGGGTAGAGTCACCAGGGCTTCCTTCTAAGGTACGTCTGAGTACAGTCACAGGGCCTTCCTTCCGAGGTATCTCTGGGTACAGGCATCATGCCTTCCTTCCGAGGTACATCTGGGTACAGTCATCAGGCCTTTGTACCGAGTTTCCTCAGGGTACAGTCACCAGGCCTTCCTTCGGAGGTACCTCTGTGTTCAGTCACCAGTCCTTCCTTCTGAGGAACCTCTGGGTACAGTCACAGGCCTTCTTTCCGATGTTCCTCTGGGAATAGTCACCAGGCCTTCCTTCTGAGTTACCTCTGGGTACAGTCAGCAGGCCTTCCTTCTCAGATACCTCTGGCACAGTCACCAGGACTTCCTTCTTAGGTACCTCTGAGTACAGTCATCAGCCTTCCTTCTGAGGTACCTTTTGGTACACTTACCAGGTCTTCCTTCTGAGGTTCCTCTGTGGACTGTCACTAGGACTTCCTGCTGAGGCAACTCTGGGTACACTCATCAGGCACTCCTATTTAGGTACCTCTGGGTACAGTCACCAGGCCTTCCTTCCAAAGTACCTTTGTGTATATTCACCAGGCCTTCCTTCCGAGGTAACTCTGGGTACAGTCAGTAGGCCTTCCTTCTGAGGTATATATGGGAAATGTCACCAGGCCTTCCTTCCGAGGTATCTCTGGGTACAGTTACCAGGCCTTCATTCTCAGGCACCTCTGGGCAGAGTCACCAGGCCTTCCTTCTGAAGTATCTCTGAGTTTAGTCACCAGGCCTTCCGTCTGAGGTACCTTGGCATATAGTATCCAGGCCTTCCTTCTGAGGTACCTCTGGGTCCAGTCACCAGGGCTTCCTTCCGAGGTACGACAGTGTACAGTCACCAGACCTTCCCTCTGAGGTACCTCTGGGTACAGTCACCACGCCTTCCTTCTTAGGTACCTCTGGGTATAGTTACCAGGCCTTCCTTCTCAGGTACGCCTGGGTACTGTCACCAGGCCTTCCTTCCGAGGTACCTCTGGGTACTGTCACCAGGCCTTCCTTCCGAGGTACCTCTGGGTACAGGCACCAGCCATTGCTTCCGAAGTAACTCTGGGTACAGTCACCAGGCCTTGTATCCAAGGTAACTCTGGGTACAGTCAGCGGGACTTCCTTCCGAGGTACTTCTTGGTATAGTCAGTAGGCCTGCCTTCTGAGGTACCTCTGGGTAATGTCTCCTGGGCTTCCTTCTCCAGTACCTTTGGGTACAGTCACCAGACCTTCATTCTCAGCTACCTCGGGGTACAGTCACCAGGCCTTCGTTCTGAGGTACCTCTGAGTAGAGTCAGCAGGCGTGCCTTCTCAGATGACTCTGGGTACTATCACCAGGCCTCTCTTCCGAGGTAACTCTGGGTACAGATAATCAGACCTTTCTTCCGAGATACCTCTCGGTAGAGTGACCAGGCCTTCCTTCCGAGATAACTCTGGGTACAGTCAGTCGGTCTTCCTTCTGAGCTACATCTGGGTGATGTCACCAGGCCTTCCTTCCGAGGTACCTCTGGGTACAGTCACTAGGCCTTCCCTTCACGGTTACTCTGGCTACACTCACAAGGCCTTCCTTCCGAGGTACCCCAGGGTACAGACACCAAACGTTTCTTCCATGGTAACTCTGGGTACAGTCACCAGACCTGCCTTCCGAGGTACCTCTGTTTACTGACACCTGTCCTTCCTTCAGAGGTAAGTCTGGGTACAGACACCAGGATTTCCTTCCGAGGTACCTCTGGGTTAGTCACCAGGCCTTCCTTCCGAGGTACGTCTGGGTACAGTCACCAGGCCTTTATTCTGAGGTACCTCTGGGTACAGTCACCAGGCCTTCCTTCTGAGGTACCTCTGGTACAGTCACCAGGCCTTCCTTCTGAGATACCTGTGGTTACAGTCACCAGACCTTCCTTCTCAGGTGCCTTTGGCTGCAGTCACCAGGCCTTTTTTCCGAGTACCTCTGAGCACAGTCATCAGCCCTTTCTCCCGAAGTACCTCTGGGAATAGTCACCAGGCCTTCCTTCTGAGGTACCTCTGGGTACAGTCAGCAGGCCTTCCTTCTCAGATACCTCTGGGCACAGTCACCAGGGCTTCCTTCTTAGGTACCTCTGAGTACAGTCACCAGCCTTCCTTCTGAGGTACCTTTTGGTACACTTACCAGGTCTTCCTTTTGAGGTACATCTGTGGACTGTCACCAGGCCTTCGTGCTGAGGCACCTCTGGGTACACTCATTAGACACTCCTATTTAGGTACCTCTGGGTACAGTCACCAGGCCTTCCTTCCAAGGTATCTTTGGGTATATTCACCAGTCCTTCCTTCCGAGGTACCTCTGGGTACTGTCACCAAGGCCTTCCTTCTGAGGTAAGTCTGGGTACAGTCAGTAGGCCTTCCTTCTGAGGTACATCTGGGAAATGTCACCAGGCCTTCCTTCCGAGGTATCTCTGGGTACAGTTACCAGGCCTTCATTCTCAGGCACCTCTGGGTACAGTCAATAGGCCTTCCTTCTGAGGTAGCTCTGGGTACAGTCACCAGGCCTTCCTTCCTAGTTACCTCTGCGTATAGACATCTGGCCTTCCTTCTGAGGTACCTCTGGGTACAGTCACCAGGGCTTCCTTCCGAGGTACCTCTGGGTAGAGTCACCAGGGCTTCCTTCCCAGGTACCTCTGGGTACAGTCACCGGGCCTTCCTTCCAAAGAACCTCTGGGTACTGTCTCCAGGCCTTCCGTCTGAGGTAACTCTGGGTACAGTCACTGGACCTTTCTTCCGAGGTACCTCTGGGTACTGTCACCAGGCCTTCATTCCGAGGTAAATTTTTGTACTGTCACCTGGCCTTCCTTCCGAGGTACCTCTGGGTACAGTCACTAGGCCTTCCTTCTGAGGTACCTCTGAGTACAGTCAGCATGCCTGCCTTCTCAGATAACTCTGGGTACTGTCACCAGACCTTCCTTCTGAGGTAGCTCTGGGTACAGACACCAGGGCTTTGTTCGGAGGTACCTCTGGGTAAGGTCATCAGGGCTTCCTTCCGAGGTATGTATGGGTAGAGTCACCAGGGCTTCCTTCTAAGGTACGTCTGAGTAGAGTCACCAGGCCTTCCTTCCGAGGTATCTCTGGGTACAGGCATCAGGCCTTCCCTCCGAAGTACGTCTGGGTACAGTCATCAGGCCTTCGTACGGAGTTACCTCAGGGTACAATCACCAGGCCTTCCCACCGAGGTACCTCTGTGTTCAGTCACCCGTCCTTCCTTCCGAGGAACCTCTGGGTACAGTCACCAGGCCTTCTTTCCGAAGTTCCTCTGGGAATAGTCACCAGGCCTTCGGTCTGAGGTACCTCTGGGTACAGTCAGCAGGCCTTCCTTCTCAGATACCTCTGGGCACAGTCACCAGAGCTTCCTTCTTAGGTACCTCTGAGTACAGTCACCAGCCTTTCTTCTGAGGTAACTTTGGTACACTTACCAGGTCTTCCTTTTGAGGTACCTCTGTGGACTGTCACCAGGCCTTCGTGCTGAGGCACCTCTGAGTACACTCATTAGACACTCCTGTTTAGGTATCTCTGGTACAGTCACCAGGCTTTAATTCCAAGATACATTTGGGTATATTCACCAGAACTTCCTTCCGAGGTACCTCTGGGTAGTGTCACCAGGCCTTCCTTCTGAGGTAAGTCTGGGTACAGTCAATAGGCCTTCCTTCTGAGGTACATCTGGGAAATGTCACCAGGCCTTCCTTCCGAGGTATCTCTGGGTACAGTTACCAGGCCTTCATTCTCAGGCACCTCTGGGTACAGTCACCAGGTCTTCCTTCTGAGGTAGCTCTGCTTACTGTCACCAGGCCTTCCTTCTGAGTTACCTCTGCATATAGTCACCAGGCCTTCCTTCTGAGGTACCTCTGGGTACAGTCACCAGACCTTCCTTCTGAGGTACCTCTGGGTACTGTCACCAGGTTTTCCTTCTGAGGTAACTCTGCGTACTGTCACCAGGCCTTCCTTCCGAGGTAATTCTGTGTTCAGTCAAGAGTCCTGCCTTCCGAGGAACCTCTGGGTACACTCACGAGGCCTTGTATCCGAGGTACGTCTGGGTACAGTCACCAGGCCTTCCTTCCGAGGTACCTCTGGGTATAGTCAGTAGGCCTTCCTTCTGAGGTACCTCTGGGTAATGTCTCCAGGGATTGTATCTCCAGTACTTCTGGGTACAGTCAACAGGCCTTCATTCTCAGGTACCTCTGAGTAGAGTCACCAGCCCGTCATTCTCAGGTACCTCCGAGTACGGTCTCCAGGCCTTCTTTCCGAGGAACCTCTGGGTACAGTCACCAGACCTTCCTTCCGAGGCACCTCTGGGTATAGTCACCAGGCCTTTCTTCTGAGGTAACTCTGGGTACAGTCAGCAGGCCTTCCTCCTCAAATACCTCTGGGTACAGTCACCAGGCCTTCCTTCTCAGTTACCTTTGGGTACACTTACCAGGTCTTCCTTCTGAGGTACCTCAGTGGACTGTCACCAGGCCTTCCTTCTAAGCTACCTCTGGGTATAGTCACCAGTCCTTCCTTCCGAGGTAACTCTGGGTACAGTCATCAGACCTTTTTTCCGAGGTAACTGTGGGTACAATCATCAGACCTTTCTTCCGAGATACCTCTGGGTAGAGTGACCAGGCCTTCCTTCCGAGGTACCTCTGGGTACAGTTACCAGGCCTTCCTTCTCAGGCACCTCTGGGTACAGGCACCAGGCCTTCCTTCTCAGGCACCTCTGAGTACAGTCACCAAGCCGTCCTTCCCAGTTACGACTGGGTACTGTCACCAGGCCTTCCTTCCGAGGTACCTCAGGGTACAGGCACCAGGCCTCGTATCCAAGGTACCTCTGGGTACAGTCTCCAGGCCTTCCTTCCGAGGTACCTCTGGGTACAGTTACCAGGCCTTCATTCTCAGGCACCTCTGGGTACAGTCACCAGGCCTTCCTTCTGAGGTAGCTCTGGGTACAGTCACCAAGCCTTCCTTCCCAGTTACGACTGGGTACTGTCTTCAGGCCGTCCTTCCGAGGTACCTCAGGGTACAGGCACCAGGCCTCGTATCCAATGTACCTCTGGGTACAGTCACCAGGGCTTCATTCCGAGGTACCTCTTGGTATAGTCAGTAGGCCTGCCTTCTGAGGTACCTCTGGGTAATGTCTCCTGGACTTCCTTCTCCAGTACCTCTGGGTACAGTCACCAGGCCTTCATTCTCAGGTATTTCGGGGTACAGTCACCAGACTTTCATTCTCAGGTACCTCTGGGTACAATCACCAGGCCTTCGTTCTGAGTTACCTCTGAGTAGAGTCAGCAGGTCTGCCTTCTCAGATACCTCTGGGTACAGTCACCAGGCTTTCCTTCTGACGTATTTCTGGGTACAGTCACCAGGCCTTCGTTCCGAGGTACCTCTGGGTAAGGTCAGTAGGCCTTCCTTCCGAGGTCCCTCTGGGTACTGTCACCAGGCCTTTCTTCTGAGGTACCTCTGGGTACAGTCACCAGGCCTTCCTTCCGAGCTACCTCTGGGTACTGTCACCAGGCCTTCCTTCGGAGGTAACTCTGGGTTCAGTCACCAGGCCTTCCCTCCAGGGTTACTCTGGGTACAGTCACCAGGCCTTCCTTCCAGTTACCTCTGGGTACAGTCAGTAGGCCTTCCTTCTGAGGTAACTCTGAGTATAGTCAGGAGGCCTGCCTTCTCAGACACCTCTGGGAACTGTCACCAGGCCTTCCTTCTGAGGTACCTCTGGGTCCAGTCATCAGGCCTTCCTTCCTAGGTATGCATGGGCAGAGTCACCAGGCCTTCCTTCTTAGGTACCTCTGGGTACAGTCACCAGGCCTTCCTTCTCAGTTACCTTTGGGTACACTTACCAGGTCTTCCTTCTGAGGTACCTCAGTGGACTGTCACCAGGCCTTCCTTCCAAGCTACCTCTGGGTATAGTCACCAGTCCTTCCTTCCGAGGTAAATCTGGGTACAGTCATCAGACCTTTTTTCCGAGGTAACTGTGGGTACAATCATCAGACCTTTCCTCCGAGATACCTCTGGGTAGAGTGACCAGGCCTTCCTTCCGAGGTACCTCTGAGTACAGTCAGTAGGCCTTTCTTCTGAGGTACCTCTGGGTACAGTTACCAGGCCTTCCTTCTCAGGCACCTCTGGGTACAGTCACCAGGCCTTCCTTCTCAGGCACCTCTGGGTACAGTCACCAAGCCGTCCTTCCCAGTTACGACTGGGTACTGTAACCAGGCCTTCCTTCCGAGGTACCTCAGGGTACAGGCACCAGGCCTCGTATCCAAGGTACCTCTGGGTACAGTCACCAGGCCTTCCTTCCGAGGTACCTCTGGGTACAGTTACCAGGCTTTCATTCTCAGGCACCTCTGTTTACAGTCACCAGGCCTTCCTTCCGAGCTACCTCTGGGTACTGTCACCAGGCCTTCCTTCGCAGTTATCTCTGTTTACAGTCACCAGGCCTTCTCTCCAGCGTTACTCTGGGTACAGTCACCAGGCCTGCCTTCCAGGTACCTCTGGGTACAGTCCGTAGGCCTTCCTTCTGAGGTAACTCTGAGTACAGTCAGGAGGCCTGCCTTCTCAGACACTTCTGGGTACTGTCACCAGGCCTTCCTTCTGAGGTACCTCTGCGTCCAGTCATCAGGCCTTCCTTCCTAGGTATGCATGGGCAGAGTCACCAGGCCTTCCTTCTGAGGTACCTCTGGGTATAGTCACCAGGCCTTCCTTCCGAGGTACGTCTGGGTACAGTCTCTAAGCCTTCCTTCCGAGGTTTGTCTTTGTACAGTTTCCAGGCCTTCCTTCTGAGGTACCTCTGGGTACAGTCACCACGCCTTCCTTCTTAGGTACCTCTGGGTACAGTCACCAGGCCTTCCTTCTCAGGTACGCCTGGGTACTGTCACCAGGCCTTCCTTCCGAGGTACCTCTGGGTACTGTCACCAGGCCTTCCTTCCGAGGTACCTCTGGGTACAGGCACCAGCCATTGCTTCCGAAGTAACTCTGGGTACAGTCACCAGGCCTTGTATCCAAGGTAACTCTGGGTACAGTCAGCGGGACTTCCTTCCGAGGTACTTCTTGGTATAGTCAGTAGGCCTGCCTTCTGAGGTACCTCTGGGTAATGTCTCCTGGGCTTCCTTCTCCAGTACCTTTGGGTACAGTCACCAGACCTTCATTCTCAGCTACCTCGGGGTACAGTCACCAGGCCTTCGTTCTGAGGTACCTCTGAGTAGAGTCAGCAGGCGTGCCTTCTCAGATGACTCTGGGTACTATCACCAGGCCTCTCTTCCGAGGTAACTCTGGGTACAGATAATCAGACCGTTCTTCCGAGATACCTCTCGGTAGAGTGACCAGGCCTTCCTTCCGAGATAACTCTGGGTACAGTCAGTGGGTCTTCCTTCTGAGCTACATCTGGGTGATGTCACCAGGCCTTCCTTCCGAGGTACCTCTGGGTACAGTCACCAGGCCTTCCCTTCACGGTTACTCTGGCTACACTCACAAGGCCTTCCTTCCGAGGTACGCCAGGGTACAGACACCAAACGTTTCTTCCATGGTAACTCTGGGTACAGTCACCAGACCTGCCTTCCGAGGTACCTCTGTTTACTGTCACCTGTCCTTCCTTCCGAGGTACCTCTGGGTACAGTTACCAGGCCTTCATTCTCAGGCACCTCTGTTTACAGTCACCAGGCCTTCCTTCCGAGCTACCTCTGGGTACTGTCACGAGGCCTTCCTTCGCAGTTATCTCTGGGTACAGTCACCAGGCCTTCCTTCTGAGGTACCTCTGTTACAGTCACCAGGCCTTCCTTCTGAGATACCTGTGGTTACAGTCACCAGACCTTCCTTCTCAGGTTCCTTTGGCTGCAGTCACCAGGCCTTTTTTCCGAGTACCTCTGAGCACAGTCATCAGCCCTTTCTCCCGAAGTACCTCTGGGAATAGTCACCAGGCCTTCCTTCTGAGGTACCTCTGGGTACAGTCAGCAGGCCTTCCTTCTCAGATACCTCTGGGCACAGTCACCAGGGCTTCCTTCTTAGGTACCTCTGAGTACAGTCACCAGCCTTCCTTCTGAGGTAGCTTTTGGTACACTTACCAGGTCTTCCTTTTGAGGTACATCTGTGGACTGTCACCAGGCCTTCCTGCTGAGGCACCTCTGGGTACACTCATTAGACACTCCTATTTAGGTACCTCTGGGTACAGTCACCAGGCCTTCCTTCCAAGGTATCTTTGGGTATATTCACCAGTCCTTCCTTCCGAGGTACCTCTGGGTACTGTCACCAGGCCTTCCTTCTGAGGTAAGTCTGGGTACAGTCAGTAGGCCTTCCTTCTGAGGTACATCTGGGAAATGTCACCAGGCCTTCCTTCCGAGGCATCTCTGGGTACAGTTACCAGGCCTTCATTCTCAGGCACCTCTGGGTACAGTCAATAGGTCTTCCTTCTGAGGTAGCTCTGGGTACAGTCACCAGGCCTTCCTTCCTAGTTACCTCTGCGTATAGACATCTGGCCTTCCTTCTGAGGTACCTCTGGGTACAGTCACCAGGGCTTCCTTCCGAGGTACCTCTGGGTACAGTCACCAGGGCTTCCTTCCGAGGTACGACAGTGTACAGTCACCAGGCCTTCCTTCCGAGATACGTCAGTGTGCAGTTACCAGGCCGTCCTTCCCAGGTACCTCTGGGTACAGTCACCGGACCTTCCTTCCAAAGAACCTCTGGGTACTGTCTCCAGGCCTTCCGTCTGAGGTAACTCTGGGTACAGTCACTGGACCTTTCTTCCGAGGTACCTCTGGGTACTGTCACCAGACCTTCATTCCGAGGTAAATTTTTGTGCTGTCACCTGGCCTTCCTTCCGAGGCACCTCTGGGTACAGTCACTAGGCCTTCCCTCTGAGGTACCTCTGAGTACAGTCAGCAGGCCTGATTTCTCAGATACCTCTGGGTACTGTCACCAGACCTTCCTTCTGCGGTAGCTCTGGGTACAGACTCCAGGGCTTCCTTCGGAGGTACCTCTGGGTAAGGTCATCAGGGCTTCCTTCCGAGGTATGTATGGGTAGAGTCACCAGGGCTTCCTTCTAAGGTACGTCTGAGTACAGTCACCAGGCCTTCCTTCCGAGGTATCTCTGGGTACAGGCATCAGGCCTTCCCTCCGAAGAACGTCTGGGTACAGTCATCAGGCCTTCGTACCGAGTTACCTCAGGGTACAGTCACCAGGCCTTCCTTCCGAGGTACCTCTGTGTTCAGTCACCAGTTCTTCCTTCCGAAGAACCTCTGGGTACAGTCACCAGGCCTTCTTTCCGAAGTACCTCTGGGAATAGTCACCAGGCCTTCGGTCTGAGGTACCTCTGGGTACAGTCAGCAGGCCTTCCTTCTCAGATACCTCTGGGCACAGTCACCAGGGCTTCCTTCTTAGGTACCTCTGAGTACAGTCACCAGCCTTTCTTCTGAGGTACCTTTTGGTACACTTACCAGGTCTTCCTTTTGAGGTACCTCTGTGGACTGTCACCAGGCCTTCCTGCTGAGGCACCTCTGGGTACACTCATTAGACACTCCTATTTAGGTACCTCTGGTACAGTCACCAGGCCTTCCTTCCAAGGTACCTTTGGGTATATTCACCAGAACTTCCTTCCGAGGTACCTCTGGGTACTGTCACCAGGCCTTCCTTCTGAGGTAAGTCTGGGTACAGTCAATAGGCCTTCCTTCTGAGGTACATCTGGGAAATGTCACCAGGCCTTCCTTCCGAGGTATCTCTGGGTACAGTTACCAGGCCTTCATTGTCAGGCACCTCTGGGTACAGTCACCAGGCCTTCCTTCTGAGGTAGCTCTGGGTACTGTCACCAGGCCTTCCTTCTGAGTTACCTCTGCGTATAGTCACCAGGCCTTCCTTCTGAGGTACCTCTGGGTACAGTCACCAGACCTTCCTTCTGAGGTACCTCTGGGTACTGTCACCAGGTTTTCCTTCTGAGCTAACTCTGCGTACTGTCACCAGGCCTTCCTTCCGAGGTAATTCTGTGTTCAGTCAAGAGTCCTTCCTTCCGAGGAACCTCCGGGTACACTCACGAGGCCCTGTATCCGAGGTACGTCTGGGTACAGTCACCAGGCCGTCCTTCCGAGGTACCTCTGGGTATAGTCAGTAGGCCTTCCTTCTGAGGTACCTCTGGGTAATGTCTCCAGGGATTCTATCTCCAGTACTTCTGGGTACAGTCAACAGGCCTTCATTCTCAGGTACCTCTGGGTAGAGTCACCAGCCCTTCATTCTCAGGTACCTCAGAGTACGGTCTCCAGGCCTTCTTTCCGAGGAACCTCTGGGTACAGTCACCAGACCTTCCTTCTGAGGTACCTCTGGGTATCGTCACCAGGCCTTTCTTCTGAGGTAACTCTGGGTACAGTCAGCAGGCCTTCCTCCTCAAATACCTCTGGGCACAGTCACCAGGCCTTCCTTCTTAGCTACCTCTGGGTACAGTCACCAGGCCTTCCTTCTCAGTTACCTTTGGGTACACTTACCAGGTCTTCCTTCTGAGGTACCTCAGTGGACTGTCACCAGGCCTTCCTTCCAAGCTACCTCTGGGTATAGTCACCAGTCCTTCCTTCCGAGGTAACTCTGGGTACAGTCATCAGACCTTTTTTCCGAGGTAACTGTGGGTACAATCATCAGACTTTTCTTCCGAGATACCTCTGGGTAGATTGACCAGGCCTTCCTTCCGAGGTACCTCTGAGTACAGTCAGTAGGCCTTCCTTCTGAGGTACCTCTGGGTACAGTTACCAGGCCTTCATTCTCAGGCACCTCTGGGTACAGTCACCAGGCCTTCCTTCTCAGGCACCTCTGGGTACAGTCACCAAGCCGTCCTTCCCAGTTACGACTGGGTACTGTCACCAGGCCTTCCTTCCGAGGTACCTCAGGGTACAGGCACCAGGCCTTCCTTCCGAGGTACCTCTGGGTACAGTTACCAGGCCTTCATTCTCAGGCACCTCTGTTTACAGTCACCAGGCCTTCCTTCCGAGCTACCTCTGGGTACTGTCACCAGGACTTCCTTCGCAGTTATCTCTGGGTACAGTCACCAGGCCTTCTCTCCAGGGTTACTCTGGGTACAGTCACCAGGCCTTCCTTCCAGGTACCTCTGGGTACAGTCCGTAGGCCTTCCTTCTGAGGTAACTCTGAGTACAGTCAGGAGGCCTGCCTTCTCAGACACTTCTGGGTACTGTCACCAGGCCTTCCTTCTGAGGTACCTCTGCGTCCAGTCATCAGGCCTTCCTTCCTAGGTATGCATGGGCAGAGTCACCAGGCCTTCCTTCTGAGGTACCTCTGGGTATAGTCACCAGGCCTTCCTTCCGAGGTACGTCTGGGTACAGTCTCTAAGCCTTCCTTCCGAGGTTTGTCTTTGTACAGTTTCCAGGCCTTCATTCTGAGGTACCTCTGGGTACAGTCACCAGGCCTTCCTTCTCAGGTACGCCTGGGTACTGTCACCAGGCCTTCCTTCCGAGGTACCTCTGGGTACTGTCACCAGGCCTTCCTTCCGAGGTACCTCTGGGTACAGGCACCAGCCATTGCTTCTGAAGTAACTCTGGGTACAGTCACCAGACCTGCCTTCCGAGGTACCTCTGTTTACTGTCACCTGTCCTTCCTTCCGAGGTACCTCTGGGTACAGTTACCAGGCCTTCATTCTCAGGCACCTCTGTTTACAGTCACCAGGCCTTCCCTCCGAGCTACCTCTGGGTACTGTCACGAGGCCTTCCTTCGCAGTTATCTCTGGGTACAGTCACCAGGCCTTCCTTCTGAGGTACCTCTGTTACAGTCACCAGGCCTTCCTTCTGAGATACCTGTGGTTACAGTCACCAGACCTTCCTTCTCAGGTTCCTTTGGCTGCAGTCACCAGGCCTTTTTTCCGAGTACCTCTGAGCACAGTCATCAGCCCTTTCTCCCGAAGTACCTCTGGGAATAGTCACCAGGCCTTCCTTCTGAGGTACCTCTGGGTACAGTCAGCAGGCCTTCCTTCTCAGATACCTCTGGGCACAGTCACGAGGGCTTCCTTCTTAGGTACCTCTGAGTACAGTCACCAGCCTTCCTTCTGAGGTACCTTTTGGTACACTTACCAGGTCTTCCTTTTGAGGTACATCTGTGGACTGTCACCAGGCCTTCCTGCTGAGGCACCTCTGGGTACACTCATTAGACACTCCTATTTAGGTACCTCTGGGTACAGTCACCAGGCCTTCCTTCCAAGGTATCTTTGGGTATATTCACCAGTCCTTCCTTCCGAGGTACCTCTGGGTACTGTCACCAGGCCTTCCTTCTGAGGTAAGTCTGGGTACAGTCAGTAGGCCTTCCTTCTGAGGTACATCTGGGAAATGTCACCAGGCCTTCCTTCCGAGGTATCTCTGGGTACAGTTACCAGGCCTTCATTCTCAGGCACCTCTGGGTACAGTCAATAGGCCTTCCTTCTGAGGTAGCTCTGGGTACAGTCACCAGGCCTTCCTTCCTAGTTACCCCTGCGTATAGACATCTGGCCTTCTTTCTGAGGTACCTCTGGGTACAGTCACCAGGGCTTCCTTCCGAGGTACCTCTGGGTACAGTCACCAGGGCTTCCTTCCGAGGTACGAGAGTGTACAGTCACCAGGCCTTCCTTCCGAGATACGTCAGTGTGCAGTCACCAGGCCGTCCTTCCCAGGTACCTCTGGGTACAGTCACCGGGCCTTCCTTCCAAAGAACCTCTGGGTACTGTCTCCAGGCCTTCCGTCTGAGGTAACTCTGGGTACAGTCACTGGACCTTTCTTCCGAGGTACCTCTGGGTACTGTCACCAGGCCTTCATTCCGAGGTAAATTTTTGTACTGTCACCTGGCCTTCCTTCCGAGGTACCTCTGGGTACAGTCACTAGGCCTTCCCTCTGAGGTACCTCTGAGTACAGTCAGCAGGCCTGCCTTCTCAGATACCTCTGGGTACTGTCACCAGACCTTCCTTCTGCGGTAGCTCTGGGTACAGACACCAGGGCTTCCTTCGGAGGTACCTCTGGGTAAGGTCATCAGGGCTTCCTTCCGAGGTATGTATGGGTAGAGTCACCATGGCTTCCTTCTAAGTTACGTCTGAGTACAGTCACCAGGCCTTCCTTCCGAGGTATCTCTGGGTACAGGCATCAGGCCTTCCCTCCGAAGAACGTCTGGGTACAGTCATCAGACCTTCGTACCGAGTTACCTCAGGGTACAGTCACCAGGCCTTCCTTCCGAGGTACCTCTGTGTTCAGTCACCAGTTCTTCCTTCCGAAGAACCTCTGGGTACAGTCACCAGGCCTTCTTTCCGAAGTACCTCTGGGAATAGTCACCAGGCCTTCGGTCTGAGGTACCTCTGGGTACAGTCAGCAGGCCTTCCTTCTCAGATACCTCTGGGCACAGTCACCAGGGCTTCCTTCTTAGGTACCTCTGAGTACAGTCACCAGCCTTTCTTCTGAGGTACCTTTTGGTACACTTACCAGGTCTTCCTTTTGAGGTACCTCTGTGGACTGTCACCAGGCCTTCCTGCTGAGGCACCTCTGGGTACACTCATTAGACACTCCTATTTAGGTACCTCTGGTACAGTCACCAGGCCTTCCTTCCAAGGTACCTTTGGGTATATTCACCAGAACTTCCTTCCGAGGTACCTCTGGGTACTGTCACCAGGCCTTCCTTCTGAGGTAAGTCTGGGTACAGTCAATAGGCCTTCCTTCTGAGGTACATCTGGGAAATGTCACCAGGCCTTCCTTCCGAGGTATCTCTGGGTACAGTTACCAGGCCTTCATTCTCAGGCACCTCTGGGTACAGTCACCAGGCCTTCCTTCCGAGGTATCTCTGGGTACAGGCATCAGGCCTTCCCTCCGAAGAACGTCTGGGTACAGTCATCAGACCTTCGTACCGAGTTACCTCAGGGTACAGTCACCAGGCCTTCCTTCCGAGGTACCTCTGTGTTCAGTCACCAGTCCTTCCTTCCGAAGAACCGCTGGGTACAGTCACCAGGCCTTCTTTCCGAAGTACCTCTGGGAATAGTCACCAGGCCTTCGGTCTGAGGTACCTCTGGGTACAGTCAGCAGGCCTTCCTTCTCAGATACCTCTGGGCACAGTCACCAGGGCTTCCTTCTTAGGTACCTCTGAGTACAGTCACCAGCCTTTCTTCTGAGTTACCTTTTGGTACACTTACCAGGTCTTCCTTTTGAGGTACCTCTGTGGACTGTCACCAGGCCTTCCTGCTGAGGCACCTCTGGGTACACTCATTAGACACTCCTATTTAGGTACCTCTGGTACAGTCACCAGGCCTTCCTTCCAAGGTACCTTTGGGTATATTCACCAGAACTTCCTTCCGAGGTACCTCTGGGTACTGTCACCAGGCCTTCCTTCTGAGGTAAGTCTGGGTACAGTCAATAGGCCTTCCTTCTGAGGTACATCTGGGAAATGTCACCAGGCCTTCCTTCCGAGGTATCTCTGGGTACAGTTACCAGGCCTTCATTCTCAGGCACCTCTGGGTACAGTCACCAGGCCTTCCTTCTGAGGTAGCTCTGGGTACTGTCACCAGGCCTTCCTTCTGAGTTACCTCTGCGTATAGTCACCAGGCCTTCCTTCTGAGGTACCTCTGGGTACAGTCACCAGACCTTCCTTCTGAGGTACCTCTGGGTACTGTCACCAGGTTTTCCTTCTGAGGTAACTCTGCGTACTGTCACCAGGCCTTCCTTCCGAGGTAATTCTGTGTTCAGGCAAGAGTCCTTCCTTCCGAGGAACCTCTGGGTACACTCACGAGGCCCTGTATCCGAGGTACGTCTGGGTACAGTCACCAGGCCGTCCTTCCGAGGTACCTCTGGGTATAGTCAGTAGGCCTTCCTTCTGAGGTACCTCTGGGTAATGTCTCCAGGGATTCTATCTCCAGTACTTCTGGGTACAGTCAACAGGCCTTCATTCTCAGGTACCTCTGGGTAGAGTCACCAGCCCTTCATTCTCAGGTACCTCAGAGTACGGTCTCCAGGCCTTCTTTCCGAGGATCCTCTGGGTACAGTCACCAGACCTTCCTTCTGAGGTACCTCTGGGTATCGTCACCAGGCCTTTCTTCTGAGGTAACTCTGGGTACAGTCAGCAGGCCTTCCTCCTCAAATACCTCTGGGCACAGTCACCAGGCCTTCCTTCTTAGGTACCTCTGGGTACAGTCACCAGGCCTTCCTTCTCAGTTACCTTTGGGTACACTTACCAGGTCTTCCTTCTGAGGTACCTCAGTGGACTGTCACCAGGCCTTCCTTCCAAGCTACCTCTGGGTATAGTCACCAGTCCTTCCTTCCGAGGTAAATCTGGGTACAGTCATCAGACCTTTTTTCCGAGGTAACTGTGGGTACAATCATCAGACCTTTCCTCCGAGATACCTCTGGGTAGAGTGACCAGGCCTTCCTTCCGAGGTACCTCTGAGTACAGTCAGTAGGCCTTTCTTCTGAGGTACCTCTGGGTACAGTTACCAGGCCTTCCTTCTCAGGCACCTCTGGGTACAGTCACCAGGCCTTCCTTCTCAGGCACCTCTGGGTACAGTCACCAAGCCGTCCTTCCCAGTTACGACTGGGTACTGTAACCAGGCCTTCCTTCCGAGGTACCTCAGGGTACAGGCACCAGGCCTCGTATCCAAGGTACCTCTGGGTACAGTCACCAGGCCTTCCTTCCGAGGTACCTCTGGGTACAGTTACCAGGCTTTCATTCTCAGGCACCTCTGTTTACAGTCACCAGGCCTTCCTTCCGAGCTACCTCTGGGTACTGTCACCAGGCCTTCCTTCGCAGTTATCTCTGTTTACAGTCACCAGGCCTTCTCTCCAGCGTTACTCTGGGTACAGTCACCAGGCCTGCCTTCCAGGTACCTCTGGGTACAGTCCGTAGGCCTTCCTTCTGAGGTAACTCTGAGTACAGTCAGGAGGCCTGCCTTCTCAGACACTTCTGGGTACTGTCACCAGGCCTTCCTTCTGAGGTACCTCTGCGTCCAGTCATCAGGCCTTCCTTCCTAGGTATGCATGGGCAGAGTCACCAGGCCTTCCTTCTGAGGTACCTCTGGGTATAGTCACCAGGCCTTCCTTCCGAGGTACGTCTGGGTACAGTCTCTAAGCCTTCCTTCCGAGGTTTGTCTTTGTACAGTTTCCAGGCCTTCCTTCTGAGGTACCTCTGGGTACAGTCACCACGCCTTCCTTCTTAGGTACCTCTGGGTACAGTCACCAGGCCTTCCTTCTCAGGTACGCCTGGGTACTGTCACCAGGCCTTCCTTCCGAGGTACCTCTGGGTACTGTCACCAGGCCTTCCTTCCGAGGTACCTCTGGGTACAGGCACCAGCCATTGCTTCCGAAGTAACTCTGGGTACAGTCACCAGGCCTTGTATCCAAGGTAACTCTGGGTACAGTCAGCGGGACTTCCTTCCGAGGTACTTCTTGGTATAGTCAGTAGGCCTGCCTTCTGAGGTACCTCTGGGTAATGTCTCCTGGGCTTCCTTCTCCAGTACCTTTGGGTACAGTCACCAGACCTTCATTCTCAGCTACCTCGGGGTACAGTCACCAGGCCTTCGTTCTGAGGTACCTCTGAGTAGAGTCAGCAGGCGTGCCTTCTCAGATGACTCTGGGTACTATCACCAGGCCTCTCTTCCGAGGTAACTCTGGGTACAGATAATCAGACCGTTCTTCCGAGATACCTCTCGGTAGAGTGACCAGGCCTTCCTTCCGAGATAACTCTGGGTACAGTCAGTCGGTCTTCCTTCTGAGCTACATCTGGGTGATGTCACCAGGCCTTCCTTCCGAGGTACCTCTGGGTACAGTCACCAGGCCTTCCCTTCACGGTTACTCTGGCTACACTCACAAGGCCTTCCTTCCGAGGTACGCCAGGGTACAGACACCAAACGTTTCTTCCATGGTAACTCTGGGTACAGTCACCAGACCTGCCTTCCGAGGTACCTCTGTTTACTGTCACCTGTCCTTCCTTCCGAGGTACCTCTGGGTACAGTTACCAGGCCTTCATTCTCAGGCACCTCTGTTTACAGTCACCAGGCCTTCCTTCCGAGCTACCTCTGGGTACTGTCACGAGGCCTTCCTTCGCAGTTATCTCTGGGTACAGTCACCAGGCCTTCCTTCTGAGGTACCTCTGTTACAGTCACCAGGCCTTCCTTCTGAGATACCTGTGGTTACAGTCACCAGACCTTCCTTCTCAGGTTCCTTTGGCTGCAGTCACCAGGCCTTTTTTCCGAGTACCTCTGAGCACAGTCATCAGCCCTTTCTCCCGAAGTACCTCTGGGAATAGTCACCAGGCCTTCCTTCTGAGGTACCTCTGGGTACAGTCAGCAGGCCTTCCTTCTCAGATACCTCTGGGCACAGTCACCAGGGCTTCCTTCTTAGGTACCTCTGAGTACAGTCACCAGCCTTCCTTCTGAGGTAGCTTTTGGTACACTTACCAGGTCTTCCTTTTGAGGTACATCTGTGGACTGTCACCAGGCCTTCCTGCTGAGGCACCTCTGGGTACACTCATTAGACACTCCTATTTAGGTACCTCTGGGTACAGTCACCAGGCCTTCCTTCCAAGGTATCTTTGGGTATATTCACCAGTCCTTCCTTCCGAGGTACCTCTGGGTACTGTCACCAGGCCTTCCTTCTGAGGTAAGTCTGGGTACAGTCAGTAGGCCTTCCTTCTGAGGTACATTGGGAAATGTCACCAGGCCTTCCTTCCGAGGCATCTCTGGGTACAGTTACCAGGCCTTCATTCTCAGGCACCTCTGGGTACAGTCAATAGGTCTTCCTTCTGAGGTAGCTCTGGGTACAGTCACCAGGCCTTCCTTCCTAGTTACCTCTGCGTATAGACATCTGGCCTTCCTTCTGAGGTACCTCTGGGTACAGTCACCAGGGCTTCCTTCCGAGGTACCTCTGGGTACAGTCACCAGGGCTTCCTTCCGAGGTACGACAGTGTACAGTCACCAGGCCTTCCTTCCGAGATACGTCAGTGTGCAGTTACCAGGCCGTCCTTCCCAGGTACCTCTGGGTACAGTCACCGGGCCTTCCTTCCAAAGAACCTCTGGGTACTGTCTCCAGGCCTTCCGTCTGAGGTAACTCTGGGTACAGTCACTGGACCTTTCTTCCGAGGTACCTCTGGGTACTGTCACCAGACCTTCATTCCGAGGTAAATTTTTGTGCTGTCACCTGGCCTTCCTTCCGAGGCACCTCTGGGTACAGTCACTAGGCCTTCCCTCTGAGGTACCTCTGAGTACAGTCAGCAGGCCTGATTTCTCAGATACCTCTGGGTACTGTCACCAGACCTTCCTTCTGCGGTAGCTCTGGGTACAGACACCAGGGCTTCCTTCGGAGGTACCTCTGGGTAAGGTCATCAGGGCTTCCTTCCGAGGTATGTATGGGTAGAGTCACCAGGGCTTCCTTCTAAGGTACGTCTGAGTACAGTCACCAGGCCTTCCTTCCGAGGTATCTCTGGGTACAGGCATCAGGCCTTCCCTCCGAAGAACGTCTGGGTACAGTCATCAGGCCTTCGTACCGAGTTACCTCAGGGTACAGTCACCAGGCCTTCCTTCCGAGGTACCTCTGTGTTCAGTCACCAGTTCTTCCTTCCGAAGAACCTCTGGGTACAGTCACCAGGCCTTCTTTCCGAAGTACCTCTGGGAATAGTCACCAGGCCTTCGGTCTGAGGTACCTCTGGGTACAGTCAGCAGGCCTTCCTTCTCAGATACCTCTGGGCACAGTCACCAGGGCTTCCTTCTTAGGTACCTCTGAGTACAGTCACCAGCCTTTCTTCTGAGGTACCTTTTGGTACACTTACCAGGTCTTCCTTTTGAGGTACCTCTGTGGACTGTCACCAGGCCTTCCTGCTGAGGCACCTCTGGGTACACTCATTAGACACTCCTATTTAGGTACCTCTGGTACAGTCACCAGGCCTTCCTTCCAAGGTACCTTTGGGTATATTCACCAGAACTTCCTTCCGAGGTACCTCTGGGTACTGTCACCAGGCCTTCCTTCTGAGGTAAGTCTGGGTACAGTCAATAGGCCTTCCTTCTGAGGTACATCTGGGAAATGTCACCAGGCCTTCCTTCCGAGGTATCTCTGGGTACAGTTACCAGGCCTTCATTGTCAGGCACCTCTGGGTACAGTCACCAGGCCTTCCTTCTGAGGTAGCTCTGGGTACTGTCACCAGGCCTTCCTTCTGAGTTACCTCTGCGTATAGTCACCAGGCCTTCCTTCTGAGGTACCTCTGGGTACAGTCACCAGACCTTCCTTCTGAGGTACCTCTGGGTACTGTCACCAGGTTTTCCTTCTGAGGTAACTCTGCATACTGTCACCAGGCCTTCCTTCCGAGGTAATTCTGTGTTCAGTCAAGAGTCCTTCCTTCCGAGGAACCTCCGGTTACACTCACGAGGCCCTGTATCCGAGGTACGTCTGGGTACAGTCACCAGGCCGTCCTTCCGAGGTACCTCTGGGTATAGTCAGTAGGCCTTCCTTCTGAGGTACCTCTGGGTAATGTCTCCAGGGATTCTATCTCCAGTACTTCTGGGTACAGTCAACAGGCCTTCATTCTCAGGTACCTCTGGGTAGAGTCACCAGCCCTTCATTCTCAGGTACCTCAGAGTACGGTCTCCAGGCCTTCTTTCCGAGGAACCTCTGGGTACAGTCACCAGACCTTCCTTCTGAGGTACCTCTGGGTATCGTCACCAGGCCTTTCTTCTGAGGTAACTCTGGGTACAGTCAGCAGGCCTTCCTCCTCAAATACCTCTGGGCACAGTCACCAGGCCTTCCTTCTTAGCTACCTCTGGGTACAGTCACCAGGCCTTCCTTCTCAGTTACCTTTGGGTACACTTACCAGGTCTTCCTTCTGAGGTACCTCAGTGGACTGTCACCAGGCCTTCCTTCCAAGCTACCTCTGGGTATAGTCACCAGTCCTTCCTTCCGAGGTAACTCTGGGTACAGTCATCAGACCTTTTTTCCGAGGTAAGTGTGGGTACAATCATCAGACCTTTCTTCCGAGATACCTCTGGGTAGATTGACCAGGCCTTCCTTCCGAGGTACCTCTGAGTACAGTCAGTAGGCCTTCCTTCTGAGGTACCTCTGGGTACAGTTACCAGGCCTTCATTCTCAGGCACCTCTGGGTACAGTCACCAGGCCTTCCTTCTCAGGCACCTCTGGGTACAGTCACCAAGCCGTCCTTTACAGTTACGACTGGGTACTGTCACCAGGCCTTCCTTCCGAGGTACCTCAGGGTACAGGCACCAGGCCTTCCTTCCGAGGTACCTCTGGGTACAGTTACCAGGCCTTCATTCTCAGGCACCTCTGTTTACAGTCACCAGGCCTTCCTTCCGAGCTACCTCTGGGTACTGTCACCAGGACTTCCTTCGCAGTTATCTCTGGGTACAGTCACCAGGCCTTCTCTCCAGGGTTACTCTGGGTACAGTCACCAGGCCTTCCTTCCAGGTACCTCTGGGTACAGTCCGTAGGCCTTCCTTCTGAGGTAACTCTGAGTACAGTCAGGAGGCCTGCCTTCTCAGACACTTCTGGGTACTGTCACCAGGCCTTCCTTCTGAGGTACCTCTGCGTCCAGTCATCAGGCCTTCCTTCCTAGGTATGCATGGGCAGAGTCACCAGGCCTTCCTTCTGAGGTACCTCTGGGTATAGTCACCAGGCCTTCCTTCCGAGGTACGTCTGGGTACAGTCTCTAAGCCTTCCTTCCGAGGTTTGTCTTTGTACAGTTTCCAGGCCTTCATTCTGAGGTACCTCTGGGTACAGTCACCAGGCCTTCCTTCTCAGGTACGCCTGGGTACTGTCACCAGGCCTTCCTTCCGAGGTACCTCTGGGTACTGTCACCAGGCCTTCCTTCCGAGGTACCTCTGGGTACAGGCACCAGCCATTGCTTCCGAAGTAACTCTGGGTACAGTCACCTGGCCTTGTATCCAAGGTAACTCTGGGTACAGTCAGCGGGACTTCCTTCCGAGGTACTTCTTGGTATAGTCAGTAGGCCTGCCTTCTGAGGTACCTCTGGGTAATGTCTCCTGGGCTTCCTTCTCCAGTACCTTTGGGTACAGTCACCAGACCTTCATTCTCAGCTACCTCGGGGTACAGTCACCAGGCCTTCGTTCTGAGGTACCTCTGAGTAGAGTCAGCAGGCGTGCCTTCTCAGATGACTCTGGGTACTATCACCAGGCCTCTCTTCCGAGGTAACTCTGGGTACAGATAATCAGACCTTTCTTCCGAGATACCTCTCGGTAGAGTGACCAGGCCTTCCTTCCGAGATAACTCTGGGTACAGTCAGTCGGTCTTCCTTCTGAGCTACATCTGGGTGATGTCACCAGGCCTTCCTTCCGAGGTACCTCTGGGTACAGTCACCAGGCCTTCCCTTCACGGTTACTCTGGCTACACTCACAAGGCCTTCCTTCCGAGGTACCCCAGGGTACAGACACCGAACGTTTCTTCCATGGTAACTCTGGGTACAGTCACCAGACCTGCCTTCCGAGGTACCTCTGTTTACTGTCACCTGTCCTTCCTTCCGAGGTACCTCTGGGTACAGTTACCAGGCCTTCATTCTCAGGCACCTCTGTTTACAGTCACCAGGCCTTCCCTCCGAGCTACCTCTGGGTACTGTTACGAGGCCTTCCTTCGCAGTTATCTCTGGGTACAGTCACCAGGCCTTCCTTCTGAGGTACCTCTGTTACAGTCACCAGGCCTTCCTTCTGAGATACCTGTGGTTACAGTCACCAGACCTTCCTTCTCAGGTTCCTTTGGCTGCAGTCACCAGGCCTTTTTTCCGAGTACCTCTGAGCACAGTCATCAGCCCTTTCTCCCGAAGTACCTCTGGGAATAGTCACCAGGCCTTCCTTCTGAGGTACCTCTGGGTACAGTCAGCAGGCCTTCCTTCTCAGATACCTCTGGGCACAGTCACCAGGGCTTCCTTCTTAGGTACCTCTGAGTACAGTCACCAGCCTTCCTTCTGAGGTACCTTTTGGTACACTTACCAGGTCTTCCTTTTGAGGTACATCTGTGGACTGTCACCAGGCCTTCCTGCTGAGGCACCTCTGGGTACACTCATTAGACACTCCTATTTAGGTACCTCTGGGTACAGTCACCAGGCCTTCCTTCCAAGGTATCTTTGGGTATATTCACCAGTCCTTCCTTCCGAGGTACCTCTGGGTACTGTCACCAGGCCTTCCTTCTGAGGTAAGTCTGGGTACAGTCAGTAGGCCTTCCTTCTGAGGTATATCTGGGAAATGTCACCAGGCTTTCCTTCCGAGGTATCTCTGGGTACAGTTACCAGGCCTTCATTCTCAGGCACCTCTGGGTACAGTCAATAGGCCTTCCTTCTGAGGTAGCTCTGGGTACAGTCACCAGGCCTTCCTTCCTAGTTACCCCTGCGTATAGACATCTGGCCTTCTTTCTGAGGTACCTCTGGGTACAGTCACCAGGGCTTCCTTCCGAGGTACCTCTGGGTACAGTCACCAGGGCTTCCTTCCGAGGTACGACAGTGTACAGTCACCAGGCCTTCCTTCCGAGATACGTCAGTGTGCAGTCACCAGGCCGTCCTTCCCAGGTACCTCTGGGTACAGTCACCGGGCCTTCCTTCCAAAGAACCTCTGGGTACTGTCTCCAGGCCTTCCGTCTGAGGTAACTCTGGGTACAGTCACTGGACCTTTCTTCCGAGGTACCTCTGGGTACTGTCACCAGGCCTTCATTCCGAGGTAAATTTTTGTACTGTCACCTGGCCTTCCTTCCGAGGTACCTCTGGGTACAGTCACTAGGCCTTCCCTCTGAGGTACCTCTGAGTACAGTCAGCAGGCCTGCCTTCTCAGATACCTCTGGGTACTGTCACCAGACCTTCCTTCTGAGGTAGCTCTGGGTACAGACACCAGGGCTTCCTTCGGAGGTACCTCTGGGTAAGGTCATCAGGGCTTCCTTCCGAGGTATGTATGGGTAGAGTCACCATGGCTTCCTTCTAAGTTACGTCTGAGTACAGTCACCAGGCCTTCCTTCCGAGGTATCTCTGGGTACAGGCATCAGGCCTTCCCTCCGAAGAACGTCTGGGTACAGTCATCAGACCTTCGTACCGAGTTACCTCAGGGTACAGTCACCAGGCCTTCCTTCCGAGGTACCTCTGTGTTCAGTCACCAGTTCTTCCTTCCGAAGAACCTCTGGGTACAGTCACCAGGCCTTCTTTCCGAAGTACCTCTGGGAATAGTCACCAGGCCTTCGGTCTGAGGTACCTCTGGGTACAGTCAGCAGGCCTTCCTTCTCAGATACCTCTGGGCACAGTCACCAGGGCTTCCTTCTTAGGTACCTCTGAGTACAGTCACCAGCCTTTCTTCTGAGGTACCTTTTGGTACACTTACCAGGTCTTCCTTTTGAGGTACCTCTGTGGACTGTCACCAGGCCTTCCTGCTGAGGCACCTCTGGGTACACTCATTAGACACTCCTATTTAGGTACCTCTGGTACAGTCACCAGGCCTTCCTTCCAAGGTACCTTTGGGTATATTCACCAGAACTTCCTTCCGAGGTACCTCTGGGTACTGTCACCAGGCCTTCCTTCTGAGGTAAGTCTGGGTACAGTCAATAGGCCTTCCTTCTGAGGTACATCTGGGAAATGTCACCAGGCCTTCCTTCCGAGGTATCTCTGGGTACAGTTACCAGGCCTTCATTCTCAGGCACCTCTGGGTACAGTCACCAGGCCTTCCTTCCGAGGTATCTCTGGGTACAGGCATCAGGCCTTCCCTCCGAAGAACGTCTGGGTACAGTCATCAGACCTTCGTACCGAGTTACCTCAGGGTACAGTCACCAGGCCTTCCTTCCGAGGTACCTCTGTGTTCAGTCACCAGTCCTTCCTTCCGAAGAACCGCTGGGTACAGTCACCAGGCCTTCTTTCCGAAGTACCTCTGGGAATAGTCACCAGGCCTTCGGTCTGAGGTACCTCTGGGTACAGTCAGCAGGCCTTCCTTCTCAGATACCTCTGGGCACAGTCACCAGGGCTTCCTTCTTAGGTACCTCTGAGTACAGTCACCAGCCTTTCTTCTGAGGTACCTTTTGGTACACTTACCAGGTCTTCCTTTTGAGGTACCTCTGTGGACTGTCACCAGGCCTTCCTGCTGAGGCACCTCTGGGTACACTCATTAGACACTCCTATTTAGGTACCTCTGGTACAGTCACCAGGCCTTCCTTCCAAGGTACCTTTGGGTATATTCACCAGAACTTCCTTCCGAGGTACCTCTGGGTACTGTCACCAGGCCTTCCTTCTGAGGTAAGTCTGGGTACAGTCAATAGGCCTTCCTTCTGAGGTACATCTGGGAAATGTCACCAGGCCTTCCTTCCGAGGTATCTCTGGGTACAGTTACCAGGCCTTCATTGTCAGGCACCTCTGGGTACAGTCACCAGGCCTTCCTTCTGAGGTAGCTCTGCGTACTGTCACCAGGCCTTCCTTCTGAGTTACCTCTGCGTATAGTCACCAGGCCTTCCTTCTGAGGTACCTCTGGGTACAGTCACCAGACCTTCCTTCTGAGGTACCTCTGGGTACTGTCACCAGGTTTTCCTTCTGAGGTAACTCTGCGTACTGTCACCAGGCCTTCCTTCCGAGGTAATTCTGTGTTCAGGCAAGAGTCCTTCCTTCCGAGGAACCTCTGGGTACACTCACGAGGCCCTGTATCCGAGGTACGTCTGGGTACAGTCACCACGCCGTCCTTCCGAGGTACCTCTGGGTATAGTCAGTAGGCCTTCCTTCTGAGGTACCTCTGGGTAATGTCTCCAGGGATTCTATCTCCAGTACTTCTGGGTACAGTCAACAGGCCTTCATTCTCAGGTACCTCTGGGTAGAGTCACCAGCCCTTCATTCTCAGGTACCTCAGAGTACGGTCTCCAGGCCTTCTTTCCGAGGAACCTCTGGGTACAGTCACCAGACCTTCCTTCTGAGGTACCTCTGGGTATCGTCACCAGGCCTTTCTTCTGAGGTAACTCTGGGTACAGTCAGCAGGCCTTCCTCCTCAAATACCTCTGGGCACAGTCACCAGGCCTTCCTTCTTAGGTACCTCTGGGTACAGTCACCAGGCCTTCCTTCTCAGTTACCTTTGGGTACACTTACCAGGTCTTCCTTCTGAGGTACCTCAGTGGACTGTCACCAGGCCTTCCTTCCAAGCTACCTCTGGGTATAGTCACCAGTCCTTCCTTCCGAGGTAAATCTGGGTACAGTCATCAGACCTTTTTTCCGAGGTAACTGTGGGTACAATCATCAGACCTTTCCTCCGAGATACCTCTGGGTAGAGTGACCAGGCCTTCCTTCCGAGGTACCTCTGAGTACAGTGAGTAGGCCTTTCTTCTGAGGTACCTCTGGGTACAGTTACCAGGCCTTCCTTCTCAGGCACCTCTGGGTACAGTCACCAGGCCTTCCTTCTCAGGCACCTCTGGGTACAGTCACCAAGCCGTCCTTCCCAGTTACGACTGGGTACTCTAACCAGGCCTTCCTTCCGAGGTACCTCAGGGTACAGGCACCAGGCCTCGTATCCAAGGTACCTCTGGGTACAGTCACCAGGCCTTCCTTCCGAGGTACCTCTGGGTACAGTTACCAGGCTTTCATTCTCAGGCACCTCTGTTTACAGTCACCAGGCCTTCCTTCCGAGCTACCTCTGGGTACTGTCACCAGGCCTTCCTTCGCAGTTATCTCTGTTTACAGTCACCAGGCCTTCTCTCCAGGGTTACTCTGGGTACAGTCACCAGGCCTTCCTTCCAGGTACCTCTGGGTACAGTCCGTAGGCCTTCCTTCTGAGGTAATTCTGAGTACAGTCAGGAGGCCTGCCTTCTCAGACACTTCTGGGTACTGTCACCAGGCCTTCCTTCTGAGGTACCTCTGCGTCCAGTCATCAGGCCTTCCTTCCTAGGTATGCATGGGCAGAGTCACCAGGCCTTCCTTCTGAGGTACCTCTGGGTATAGTCACCAGGCCTTCCTTCCGAGGTACGTCTGGGTACAGTCTCTAAGCCTTCCTTCCGAGGTTTGTCTTTGTACAGTTTCCAGGCCTTCCTTCTGAGGTACCTCTGGGTACAGTCACCACGCCTTCCTTCTTAGGTACCTCTGGGTACAGTCACCAGGCCTTCCTTCTCAGGTACGCCTGGGTACTGTCACCAGGCCTTCCTTCCGAGGTACCTCTGGGTACTGTCACCAGGCCTTCCTTCCGAGGTACCTCTGGGTACAGGCACCAGCCATTGCTTCCGAAGTAACTCTGGGTACAGTCACCAGGCCTTGTATCCAAGGTAACTCTGGGTACAGTCAGCGGGACTTCCTTCCGAGGTACTTCTTGGTATAGTCAGTAGGCCTGCCTTCTGAGGTACCTCTGGGTAATGTCTCCTGGGCTTCCTTCTCCAGTACCTTTGGGTACAGTCACCAGACCTTCATTCTCAGCTACCTCGGGGTACAGTCACCAGGCCTTCGTTCTGAGGTACCTCTGAGTAGAGTCAGCAGGCGTGCCTTCTCAGATGACTCTGGGTACTATCACCAGGCCTCTCTTCCGAGGTAACTCTGGGTACAGATAATCAGACCGTTCTTCCGAGATACCTCTCGGTAGAGTGACCAGGCCTTCCTTCCGAGATAACTCTGGGTACAGTCAGTGGGTCTTCCTTCTGAGCTACATCTGGGTGATGTCACCAGGCCTTCCTTCCGAGGTACCTCTGGGTACAGTCACCAGGCCTTCCCTTCACGGTTACTCTGGCTACACTCACAAGGCCTTCCTTCCGAGGTACGCCAGGGTACAGACACCAAACGTTTCTTCCATGGTAACTCTGGGTACAGTCACCAGACCTGCCTTCCGAGGTACCTCTGTTTACTGTCACCTGTCCTTCCTTCCGAGGTACCTCTGGGTACAGTTACCAGGCCTTCATTCTCAGGCACCTCTGTTTACAGTCACCAGGCCTTCCTTCCGAGCTACCTCTGGGTACTGTCACGAGGCCTTCCTTCGCAGTTATCTCTGGGTACAGTCACCAGGCCTTCCTTCTGAGGTACCTCTGTTACAGTCACCAGGCCTTCCTTCTGAGATACCTGTGGTTACAGTCACCAGACCTTCCTTCTCAGGTTCCTTTGGCTGCAGTCACCAGGCCTTTTTTCCGAGTACCTCTGAGCACAGTCAACAGCCCTTTCTCCCGAAGTACCTCTGGGAATAGTCACCAGGCCTTCCTTCTGAGGTACATCTGGGAAATGTCACCAGGCCTTCCTTCCGAGGTATCTCTGGGTACAGTTACCAGGCCTTCATTGTCAGGCACCTCTGGGTACAGTCACCAGGCCTTCCTTCTGAGGTAGCTCTGGGTACTGTCACCAGGCCTTCCTTCTGAGTTACCTCTGCGTATAGTCACCAGGCCTTCCTTCTGAGGTACCTCTGGGTACAGTCACCAGACCTTCCTTCTGAGGTACCTCTGGGTACTGTCACCAGGTTTTCCTTCTGAGGTTACTCTGCGTACTGTCACCAGGCCTTCCTTCCGAGGTAATTCTGTGTTCAGTCAAGAGTCCTTCCTTCCGAGGAACCTCCGGGTACACTCACGAGGCCCTGTATCCGAGGTACGTCTGGGTACAGTCACCAGGCCTTCCTTCCGAGGTACCTCTGGGTATAGTCAGTAGGCCTTCCTTCTGAGGTACCTCTGGGTAATGTCTCCAGGGATTCTATCTCCAGTACTTCTGGGTACAGTCAACAGGCCTTCATTCTCAGGTACCTCTGGGTAGAGTCACCAGCCCTTCATTCTCAGGTACCTCAGAGTACGGTCTCCAGGCCTTCTTTCCGAGGAACCTCTGGGTACAGTCACCAGACCTTCCTTCTGAGGTACCTCTGGGTATCGTCACCAGGCCTTTCTTCTGAGGTAACTCTGGGTACAGTCAGCAGGCCTTCCTCCTCAAATACCTCTGGGCACAGTCACCAGGCCTTCCTTCTTAGCTACCTCTGGGTACAGTCACCAGGCCTTCCTTCTCAGTTACCTTTGGGTACACTTACCAGGTCTTCCTTCTGAGGTACCTCAGTGGACTGTCACCAGGCCTTCCTTCCAAGCTACCTCTGGGTATAGTCACCAGTCCTTCCTTCCGAGGTAACTCTGGGTACAGTCATCAGACCTTTTTTCCGAGGTAACTGTGGGTACAATCATCAGACCTTTCTTCCGAGATACCTCTGGGTAGATTGACCAGGCCTTCCTTCCGAGGTACCTCTGAGTACAGTCAGTAGGCCTTCCTTCTGAGGTACCTCTGGGTACAGTTACCAGGCCTTCATTCTCAGGCACCTCTGGGTACAGTCACCAGGCCTTCCTTCTCAGGCACCTCTGGGTACAGTCACCAAGCCGTCCTTCCCAGTTACGACTGGGTACTGTCACCAGGCCTTCCTTCCGAGGTACCTCTGGGTACAGTTACCAGGCCTTCATTCTCAGGCACCTCTGTTTACAGTCACCAGGCCTTCCTTCCGAGCTACCTCTGGGTACTGTCACCAGGCCTTCCTTCGCAGTTATCTCTGGGTACAGTCACCAGGCCTTCTCTCCAGGGTTACTCTGGGTACAGTCACCAGGCCTTCCTTCCAGGTACCTCTGGGTACAGTCCGTAGGCCTTCCTTCTGAGGTAACTCTGAGTACAGTCAGGAGGCCTGCCTTCTCAGACACTTCTGGGTACTGTCACCAGGCCTTCCTTCTGAGGTACCTCTGCGTCCAGTCATCAGGCCTTCCTTCCTAGGTATGCATGGGCAGAGTCACCAGGCCTTCCTTCTGAGGTACCTCTGGGTATAGTCACCAGGCCTTCCTTCCGAGGTACGTCTGGGTACAGTCTCTAAGCCTTCCTTCCGAGGTTTGTCTTTGTACAGTTTCCAGGCCTTCATTCTGAGGTACCTCTGGGTACAGTCACCAGGCCTTCCTTCTCAGGTACGCCTGGGTACTGTCACCAGGCCTTCTTTCCGAGGTACCTCTGGGTACTGTCACCAGGCCTTCCTTCCGAGGTACCTCTGGGTACAGGCACCAGCCATTGCTTCCGAAGTAACTCTGGGTACAGTCACCAGGCCTTGTATCCAAGGTAACTCTGGGTACAGTCAGCGGGACTTCCTTCCGAGGTACTTCTTGGTATAGTCAGTAGGCCTGCCTTCTGAGGTACCTCTGGGTAATGTCTCCTGGGCTTCCTTCTCCAGTACCTTTGGGTACAGTCACCAGACCTTCATTCTCAGCTACCTCGGGGTACAGTCACCAGGCCTTCGTTCTGAGGTACCTCTGAGTAGAGTCAGCAGGCGTGCCTTCTCAGATGACTCTGGGTACTATCACCAGGCCTCTCTTCCGAGGTAACTCTGGGTACAGATAATCAGACCGTTCTTCCGAGATACCTCTCGGTAGAGTGACCAGGCCTTCCTTCCGAGATAACTCTGGGTACAGTCAGTGGGTCTTCCTTCTGAGCTACATCTGGGTGATGTCACCAGGCCTTCCTTCCGAGGTACCTCTGGGTACAGTCACCAGGCCTTCCCTTCACGGTTACTCTGGCTACACTCACAAGGCCTTCCTTCCGAGGTACGCCAGGGTACAGACACCAAACGTTTCTTCCATGGTAACTCTGGGTACAGTCACCAGACCTGCCTTCCGAGGTACCTCTGTTTACTGTCACCTGTCCTTCCTTCCGAGGTACCTCTGGGTACAGTTACCAGGCCTTCATTCTCAGGCACCTCTGTTTACAGTCACCAGGCCTTCCTTCCGAGCTACCTCTGGGTACTGTCACGAGGCCTTCCTTCGCAGTTATCTCTGGGTACAGTCACCAGGCCTTCCTTCTGAGGTACCTCTGTTACAGTCACCAGGCCTTCCTTCTGAGATACCTGTGGTTACAGTCACCAGACCTTCCTTCTCAGGTTCCTTTGGCTGCAGTCACCAGGCCTTTTTTCCGAGTACCTCTGAGCACAGTCATCAGCCCTTTCTCCCGAAGTACCTCTGGGAATAGTCACCAGGCCTTCCTTCTGAGGTACCTCTGGGTACAGTCAGCAGGCCTTCCTTCTCAGATACCTCTGGGCACAGTCACCAGGGCTTCCTTCTTAGGTACCTCTGAGTACAGTCACCAGCCTTCCTTCTGAGGTAGCTTTTGGTACACTTACCAGGTCTTCCTTTTGAGGTACATCTGTGGACTGTCACCAGGCCTTCCTGCTGAGGCACCTCTGGGTACACTCATTAGACACTCCTATTTAGGTACCTCTGGGTACAGTCACCAGGCCTTCCTTCCAAGGTATCTTTGGGTATATTCACCAGTCCTTCCTTCCGAGGTACCTCTGGGTACTGTCACCAGGCCTTCCTTCTGAGGTAAGTCTGGGTACAGTCAGTAGGCCTTCCTTCTGAGGTACATCTGGGAAATGTCACCAGGCCTTCCTTCCGAGGTATCTCTGGGTACAGTTACCAGGCCTTCATTCTCAGGCACCTCTGGGTACAGTCAATAGGTCTTCCTTCTGAGGTAGCTCTGGGTACAGTCACCAGGCCTTCCTTCCTAGTTACCTCTGCGTATAGACATCTGGCCTTCCTTCTGAGGTACCTCTGGGTACAGTCACCAGGGCTTCCTTCCGAGGTACCTCTGGGTACAGTCACCAGGGCTTCCTTCCGAGGTACGACAGTGTACAGTCACCAGGCCTTCCTTCCGAGATACGTCAGTGTGCAGTTACCAGGCCGTCCTTCCCAGGTACCTCTGGGTACAGTCACCGGGCCTTCCTTCCAAAGAACCTCTGGGTACTGTCTCCAGGCCTTCCGTCTGAGGTAACTCTGGGTACAGTCACTGGACCTTTCTTCCGAGGTACCTCTGGGTACTGTCACCAGACCTTCATTCCGAGGTAAATTTTTGTGCTGTCACCTGGCCTTCCTTCCGAGGCACCTCTGGGTACAGTCACTAGGCCTTCCCTCTGAGGTACCTCTGAGTACAGTCAGCAGGCCTGCCTTCTCAGATACCTCTGGGTACTGTCACCAGACCTTCCTTCTGCGGTAGCTCTGGGTACAGACACCAGGGCTTCCTTCGGAGGTACCTCTGGGTAAGGTCATCAGGGCTTCCTTCCGAGGTATGTATGGGTAGAGTCACCAGGGCTTCCTTCTAAGGTACGTCTGAGTACAGTCACCAGGCCTTCCTTCCGAGGTATCTCTGGGTACAGGCATCAGGCCTTCCCTCCGAAGAACGTCTGGGTACAGTCATCAGGCCTTCGTACCGAGTTACCTCAGGGTACAGTCACCAGGCCTTCCTTCCGAGGTACCTCTGTGTTCAGTCACCAGTCCTTCCTTCCGAAGAACCTCTGGGTACAGTCACCAGGCCTTCTTTCCGAAGTACCTCTGGGAATAGTCACCAGGCCTTCGGTCTGAGGTACCTCTGGGTACAGTCAGCAGGCCTTCCTTCTCAGATACCTCTGGGCACAGTCACCAGGGCTTCCTTCTTAGGTACCTCTGAGTACAGTCACCAGCCTTTCTTCTGAGGTACCTTTTGGTACACTTACCAGGTCTTCCTTTTGAGGTACATCTGTGGACTGTCACCAGGCCTTCCTGCTGAGGCACCTCTGGGTACACTCATTAGACACTCCTATTTAGGCACCTCTGGTACAGTCACCAGGCCTTCCTTCCAAGGTACCTTTGGGTATATTCACCAGAACTTCCTTCCGAGGTACCTCTGGGTACTGTCACCAGGCCTTCCTTCTGAGGTAAGTCTGGGTACAGTCAATAGGCCTTCCTTCTGAGGTACATCTGGGAAATGTCACCAGGCCTTCCTTCCGAGGTATCTCTGGGTACAGTTACCAGGCCTTCATTGTCAGGCACCTCTGGGTACAGTCACCAGGCCTTCCTTCTGAGGTAGCTCTGGGTACTGTCACCAGGCCTTCCTTCTGAGTTACCTCTGCGTATAGTCACCAGGCCTTCCTTCTGAGGTACCTCTGGGTACAGTCACCAGACCTTCCTTCTGAGGTACCTCTGGGTACTGTCACCAGGTTTTCCTTCTGAGGTTACTCTGCGTACTGTCACCAGGCCTTCCTTCCGAGGTAATTCTGTGTTCAGTCAAGAGTCCTTCCTTCCGAGGAACCTCTGGGTACACTCACGAGACCCTGTATCCGAGGTACGTCTGGGTACAGTCACCAGGCCTTCCTTCCGAGGTACCTCTGGGTATAGTCAGTAGGCCTTCCTTCTGAGGTACCTCTGGGTAATGTCTCCAGGGATTCTATCTCCAGTACTTCTGGGTACAGTCAACAGGCCTTCATTCTCAGGTACCTCTGGGTAGAGTCACCAGCCCTTCATTCTCAGGTACCTCAGAGTACGGTCTCCAGGCCTTCTTTCCGAGGAACCTCTGGGTACAGTCACCAGACCTTCCTTCTGAGGTACCTCTGGGTATCGTCACCAGGCCTTTCTTCTGAGGTAACTCTGGGTACAGTCAGCAGGCCTTCCTCCTCAAATACCTCTGGGCACAGTCACCAGGCCTTCCTTCTTAGCTACCTCTGGGTACAGTCACCAGGCCTTCCTTCTCAGTTACCTTTGGGTACACTTACCAGGTCTTCCTTCTGAGGTACCTCAGTGGACTGTCACCAGGCCTTCCTTCCAAGCTACCTCTGGGTATAGTCACCAGTCCTTCCTTCCGAGGTAACTCTGGGTACAGTCATCAGACCTTTTTTCCGAGGTAACTGTGGGTACAATCATCAGACCTTTCTTCCGAGATACCTCTGGGTAGATTGACCAGGCCTTCCTTCCGAGGTACCTCTGAGTACAGTCAGTAGGCCTTCCTTCTGAGGTACCTCTGGGTACAGTTACCAGGCCTTCATTCTCAGGCACCTCTGGGTACAGTCACCAGGCCTTCCTTCTCAGGCACCTCTGGGTACAGTCACCAAGCCGTCCTTCCCAGTTACGACTGGGTACTGTCACCAGGCCTTCCTTCCGAGGTACCTCTGGGTACAGTTACCAGGCCTTCATTCTCAGGCACCTCTGTTTACAGTCACCAGGCCTTCCTTCCGAGCTACCTCTGGGTACTGTCACCAGGCCTTCCTTCGCAGTTATCTCTGGGTACAGTCACCAGGCCTTCTCTCCAGGGTTACTCTGGGTACAGTCACCAGGCCTTCCTTCCAGGTACCTCTGGGTACAGTCCGTAGGCCTTCCTTCTGAGGTAACTCTGAGTACAGTCAGGAGGCCTGCCTTCTCAGACACTTCTGGGTACTGTCACCAGGCCTTCCTTCTGAGGTACCTCTGCGTCCAGTCATCAGGCCTTCCTTCCTAGGTATGCATGGGCAGAGTCACCAGGCCTTCCTTCTGAGGTACCTCTGGGTATAGTCACCAGGCCTTCCTTCCGAGGTACGTCTGGGTACAGTCTCTAAGCCTTCCTTCCGAGGTTTGTCTTTGTACAGTTTCCAGGCCTTCATTCTGAGGTACCTCTGGGTACAGTCACCAGGCCTTCCTTCTCAGGTACGCCTGGGTACTGTCACCAGGCCTTCCTTCCGAGGTACCTCTGGGTACTGTCACCAGGCCTTCCTTCCGAGGTACCTCTGGGTACAGGCACCAGCCATTGCTTCCGAAGTAACTCTGGGTACAGTCACCAGGCCTTGTATCCAAGGTAACTCTGGGTACAGTCAGCGGGACTTCCTTCCGAGGTACTTCTTGGTATAGTCAGTAGGCCTGCCTTCTGAGGTACCTCTGGGTAATGTCTCCTGGGCTTCCTTCTCCAGTACCTTTGGGTACAGTCACCAGACCTTCATTCTCAGCTACCTCGGGGTACAGTCACCAGGCCTTCGTTCTGAGGTACCTCTGAGTAGAGTCAGCAGGCGTGCCTTCTCAGATGACTCTGGGTACTATCACCAGGCCTCTCTTCCGAGGTAACTCTGGGTACAGATAATCAGACCTTTCTTCCGAGATACCTCTCGGTAGAGTGACCAGGCCTTCCTTCCGAGATAACTCTGGGTACAGTCAGTCGGTCTTCCTTCTGAGCTACATCTGGGTGATGTCACCAGGCCTTCCTTCCGAGGTACCTCTGGGTACAGTCACCAGGCCTTCCCTTCACGGTTACTCTGGCTACACTCACAAGGCCTTCCTTCCGAGGTACCCCAGGGTACAGACACCGAACGTTTCTTCCATGGTAACTCTGGGTACAGTCACCAGACCTGCCTTCCGAGGTACCTCTGTTTACTGTCACCTGTCCTTCCTTCCGAGGTACCTCTGGGTACAGTTACCAGGCCTTCATTCTCAGGCACCTCTGTTTACAGTCACCAGGCCTTCCTTCCGAGCTACCTCTGGGTACTGTCACGAGGCCTTCCTTCGCAGTTATCTCTGGGTACAGTCACCAGGCCTTCCTTCTGAGGTACCTCTGTTACAGTCACCAGGCCTTCCTTCTGAGATACCTGTGGTTACAGTCACCAGACCTTCCTTCTCAGGTTCCTTTGGCTGCAGTCACCAGGCCTTTTTTCCGAGTACCTCTGAGCACAGTCATCAGCCCTTTCTCCCGAAGTACCTCTGGGAATAGTCACCAGGCCTTCCTTCTGAGGTACCTCTGGGTACAGTCAGCAGGCCTTCCTTCTCAGATACCTCTGGGCACAGTCACCAGGGCTTCCTTCTTAGGTACCTCTGAGTACAGTCACCAGCCTTCCTTCTGAGGTACCTTTTGGTACACTTACCAGGTCTTCCTTTTGAGGTACCTCTGTGGACTGTCACCAGGCCTTCCTGCTGAGGCACCTCTGGGTACACTCATTAGACACTCCTATTTAGGTACCTCTGGGTACAGTCACCAGGCCTTCCTTCCAAGGTATCTTTGGGTATATTCACCAGTCCTTCCTTCCGAGGTACCTCTGGGTACTGTCACCAGGCCTTCCTTCTGAGGTAAGTCTGGGTACAGTCAGTAGGACTTCCTTCTGAGGTACATCTGGGAAATGTCACCAGGCCTTCCTTCCGAGGTATCTCTGGGTACAGTTACCAGGCCTTCATTCTCAGGCACCTCTGGGTACAGTCAATAGGCCTTCCTTCTGAGGTAGCTCTGGGTACAGTCACCAGGCCTTCCTTCCTAGTTACCCCTGCGTATAGACATCTGGCCTTCTTTCTGAGGTACCTCTGGGTACAGTCACCAGGGCTTCCTTCCGAGGTACCTCTGGGTACAGTCACCAGGGCTTCCTTCCGAGGTACGAGAGTGTACAGTCACCAGGCCTTCCTTCCGAGATACGTCAGTGTGCAGTCACCAGGCCGTCCTTCCCAGGTACCTCTGGGTACAGTCACCGGGCCTTCCTTCCAAAGAACCTCTGGGTACTGTCTCCAGGCCTTCCGTCTGAGGTAACTCTGGGTACAGTCACTGGACCTTTCTTCCGAGGTACCTCTGGGTACCGTCACCAGGCCTTCATTCCGAGGTAAATTTTTGTACTGTCACCTGGCCTTCCTTCCGAGGTACCTCTGGGTACAGTCACTAGGCCTTCCCTCTGAGGTACCTCTGAGTACAGTCAGCAGGCCTGCCTTCTCAGATACCTCTGGGTACTGTCACCAGACCTTCCTTCTGCGGTAGCTCTGGGTACAGACACCAGGGCTTCCTTCGGAGGTACCTCTGGGTAAGGTCATCAGGGCTTCCTTCCGAGGTATGTATGGGTAGAGTCACCATGGCTTCCTTCTAAGGTACGTCTGAGTACAGTCACCAGGCCTTCCTTCCGAGGTATCTCTGGGTACAGGCATCAGGCCTTCCCTCCGAAGAACGTCTGGGTACAGTCATCAGACCTTCGTACCGAGTTACCTCAGGGTACAGTCACCAGGCCTTCCTTCCGAGGTACCTCTGTGTTCAGTCACCAGTTCTTCCTTCCGAAGAACCTCTGGGTACAGTCACCAGGCCTTCTTTCCGAAGTACCTCTGGGAATAGTCACCAGGCCTTCGGTCTGAGGTACCTCTGGGTACAGTCAGCAGGCCTTCCTTCTCAGATACCTCTGGGCACAGTCACCAGGGCTTCCTTCTTAGGTACCTCTGAGTACAGTCACCAGCCTTTCTTCTGAGGTACCTTTTGGTACACTTACCAGGTCTTCCTTTTGAGGTACCTCTGTGGACTGTCACCAGGCCTTCCTGCTGAGGCACCTCTGGGTACACTCATTAGACACTCCTATTTAGGTACCTCTGGTACAGTCACCAGGCCTTCCTTCCAAGGTACCTTTGGGTATATTCACCAGAACTTCCTTCCGAGGTACCTCTGGGTACTGTCACCAGGCCTTCCTTCTGAGGTAAGTCTGGGTACAGTCAATAGGCCTTCCTTCTGAGGTACATCTGGGAAATGTCACCAGGCCTTCCTTCCGAGGTATCTCTGGGTACAGTTACCAGGCCTTCATTCTCAGGCACCTCTGGGTACAGTCACCAGGCCTTCCTTCCGAGGTATCTCTGGGTACAGGCATCAGGCCTTCCCTCCGAAGAACGTCTGGGTACAGTCATCAGACCTTCGTACCGAGTTACCTCAGGGTACAGTCACCAGGCCTTCCTTCCGAGGTACCTCTGTGTTCAGTCACCAGTCCTTCCTTCCGAAGAACCGCTGGGTACAGTCACCAGGCCTTCTTTCCGAAGTACCTCTGGGAATAGTCACCAGGCCTTCGGTCTGAGGTACCTCTGGGTACAGTCAGCAGGCCTTCCTTCTCAGATACCTCTGGGCACAGTCACCAGGGCTTCCTTCTTAGGTACCTCTGAGTACAGTCACCAGCCTTTCTTCTGAGGTACCTTTTGGTACACTTACCAGGTCTTCCTTTTGAGGTACCTCTGTGGACTGTCACCAGGCCTTCCTGCTGAGGCACCTCTGGGTACACTCATTAGACACTCCTATTTAGGTACCTCTGGTACAGTCACCAGGCCTTCCTTCCAAGGTACCTTTGGGTATATTCACCAGAACTTCCTTCCGAGGTACCTCTGGGTACTGTCACCAGGCCTTCCTTCTGAGGTAAGTCTGGGTACAGTCAATAGGCCTTCCTTCTGAGGTACATCTGGGAAATGTCACCAGGCCTTCCTTCCGAGGTATCTCTGGGTACAGTTACCAGGCCTTCATTGTCAGGCACCTCTGGGTACAGTCACCAGGCCTTCCTTCTGAGGTAGCTCTGGGTACTGTCACCAGGCCTTCCTTCTGAGTTACCTCTGCGTATAGTCACCAGGCCTTCCTTCTGAGGTACCTCTGGGTACAGTCACCAGACCTTCCTTCTGAGGTACCTCTGGGTACTGTCACCAGGTTTTCCTTCTGAGGTAACTCTGCGTACTGTCACCAGGCCTTCCTTCCGAGGTAATTCTGTGTTCAGTCAAGAGTCCTTCCTTCCGAGGAACCTCTGGGTACACTCACGAGGCCCTGTATCCGAGGTACGTCTGGGTACAGTCACCAGGCCATCCTTCCGAGGTACCTCTGGGTATAGTCAGTAGGCCTTCCTTCTGAGGTACCTCTGGGTAATGTCTCCAGGGATTCTATCTCCAGTACTTCTGGGTACAGTCAACAGGCCTTCATTCTCAGGTACCTCTGGGTAGAGTCACCAGCCCTTCATTCTCAGGTACCTCAGTGTACGGTCTCCAGGCCTTCTTTCCGAGGAACCTCTGGGTACAGTCACCAGACCTTCCTTCTGAGGTACCTCTGGGTATCGTCACCAGGCCTTTCTTCTGAGGTAACTCTGGGTACAGTCAGCAGGCCTTCCTCCTCAAATACCTCTGGGCACAGTCACCAGGCCTTCCTTCTTAGCTACCTCTGGGTACAGTCACCAGGCCTTCCTTCTCAGTTACCTTTGGGTACACTTACCAGGTCTTCCTTCTGAGGTACCTCAGTGGACTGTCACCAGGCCTTCCTTCCAAGCTACCTCTGGGTATAGTCACCAGTCCTTCCTTCCGAGGTAAATCTGGGTACAGTCATCAGACCTTTTTTCCGAGGTAACTGTGGGTACAATCATCAGACCTTTCCTCCGAGATACCTCTGGGTAGAGTGACCAGGCCTTCCTTCCGAGGTACCTCTGAGTACAGTCAGTAGGCCTTTCTTCTGAGGTACCTCTGGGTACAGTTACCAGGCCTTCCTTCTCAGGCACCTCTGGGTACAGTCACCAGGCCTTCCTTCTCAGGCACCTCTGGGTACAGTCACCAAGCCGTCCTTCCCAGTTACGACTGGGTACTGTCACCAGGCCTTCCTTCCGAGGTACCTCAGGGTACAGGCACCAGGCCTCGTATCCAAGGTACCTCTGGGTACAGTCACCAGGCCTTCCTTCCGAGGTACCTCTGGGTACAGTTACCAGGCTTTCATTCTCAGGCACCTCTGTTTACAGTCACCTGGCCTTCCTTCCGAGCTACCTCTGGGTACTGTCACCAGGCCTTCCTTCGCAGTTATCTCTGTTTACAGTCACCAGGCCTTCTCTCCAGGGTTACTCTGGGTACAGTCACCAGGCCTTCCTTCCAGGTACCTCTGGGTACAGTCCGTAGGCCTTCCTTCTGAGGTAACTCTGAGTACAGTCAGGAGGCCTGCCTTCTCAGACACTTCTGGGTACTGTCACCAGGCCTTCCTTCTGAGGTACCTCTGCGTCCAGTCATCAGGCCTTCCTTCCTAGGTATGCATGGGCAGAGTCACCAGGCCTTCCTTCTGAGGTACCTCTGGGTATAGTCACCAGGCCTTCCTTCCGAGGTACGTCTGGGTACAGTCTCTAAGCCTTCCTTCCGAGGTTTGTCTTTGTACAGTTTCCAGGCCTTCCTTCTGAGGTACCTCTGGGTACAGTCACCACGCCTTCCTTCTTAGGTATCTCTGGGTACAGTCACCAGGCCTTCCTTCTCAGGTACGCCTGGGTACTGTCACCAGGCCTTCCTTCCGAGGTACCTCTGGGTACTGTCACCAGGCCTTCCTTCCGAGGTACCTCTGGGTACAGGCACCAGCCATTGCTTCCGAAGTAACTCTGGGTACAGTCACCAGGCCTTGTATCCAAGGTAACTCTGGGTACAGTCAGCGGGACTTCCTTCCGAGGTACTTCTTGGTATAGTCAGTAGGCCTGCCTTCTGAGGTACCTCTGGGTAATGTCTCCTGGGCTTCCTTCTCCAGTACCTTTGGGTACAGTCACCAGACCTTCATTCTCAGCTACCTCGGGGTACAGTCACCAGGCCTTCGTTCTGAGGTACCTCTGAGTAGAGTCAGCAGGCGTGCCTTCTCAGATGACTCTGGGTACTATCACCAGGCCCTCTTCCGAGGTAACTCTGGGTACAGATAATCAGACCGTTCTTCCGAGATACCTCTCGGTAGAGTGACCAGGCCTTCCTTCCGAGATAACTCTGGGTACAGTCAGTGGGTCTTCCTTCTGAGCTACATCTGGGTGATGTCACCAGGCCTTCCTTCCGAGGTACCTCTGGGTACAGTCACCAGGCCTTCCCTTCACGGTTACTCTGGCTACACTCACAAGGCCTTCCTTCCGAGGTACGCCAGGGTACAGACACCAAACGTTTCTTCCATGGTAACTCTGGGTACAGTCACCAGACCTGCCTTCCGAGGTACCTCTGTTTACTGTCACCTGTCCTTCCTTCCGAGGTACCTCTGGGTACAGTTACCAGGCCTTCATTCTCAGGCACCTCTGTTTACAGTCACCAGGCCTTCCTTCCGAGCTACCTCTGGGTACTGTCACGAGGCATTCCTTCGCAGTTATCTCTGGGTACAGTCACCAGGCCTTCCTTCTGAGGTACCTCTGTTACAGTCACCAGGCCTTCCTTCTGAGATACCTGTGGTTACAGTCACCAGACCTTCCTTCTCAGGTTCCTTTGGCTGCAGTCACCAGGCCTTTTTTCCGAGTACCTCTGAGCACAGTCATCAGCCCTTTCTCCCGAAGTACCTCTGGGAATAGTCACCAGGCCTTCCTTCTGAGGTACCTCTGGGTACAGTCAGCAGGCCTTCCTTCTCAGATACCTCTGGGCACAGTCACCAGGGCTTCCTTCTTAGGTACCTCTGAGTACAGTCACCAGCCTTCCTTCTGAGGTAGCTTTTGGTACACTTACCAGGTCTTCCTTTTGAGGTACATCTGTGGACTGTCACCAGGCCTTCCTGCTGAGGCACCTCTGGGTACACTCATTAGACACTCCTATTTAGGTACCTCTGGGTACAGTCACCAGGCCTTCCTTCCAAGGTATCTTTGGGTATATTCACCAGTCCTTCCTTCCGAGGTACCTCTGGGTACTGTCACCAGGCCTTCCTTCTGAGGTAAGTCTGGGTACAGTCAGTAGGCCTTCCTTCTGAGGTACATCTGGGAAATGTCACCAGGCCTTCCTTCCGAGGTATCTCTGGGTACAGTTACCAGGCCTTCATTCTCAGGCACCTCTGGGTACAGTCAATAGGTCTTCCTTCTGAGGTAGCTCTGGGTACAGTCACCAGGCCTTCCTTCCTAGTTACCTCTGCGTATAGACATCTGGCCTTCCTTCTGAGCTACCTCTGGGTACAGTCACCAGGGCTTCCTTCCGAGGTACGACAGTGTACAGTCACCAGGCCTTCCTTCCGAGATACGTCAGTGTGCAGTTACCAGGCCGTCCTTCCCAGGTACCTCTGGGTACAGTCACCGGGCCTTCCTTCCAAAGAACCTCTGGGTACTGTCTCCAGGCCTTCCGTCTGAGGTAACTCTGGGTACAGTCACTGGACCTTTCTTCCGAGGTACCTCTGGGTACTGTCACCAGACCTTCATTCCGAGGTAAATTTTTGTGCTGTCACCTGGCCTTCCTTCCGAGGCACCTCTGGGTACAGTCACTAGGCCTTCCCTCTGAGGTACCTCTGAGTACAGTCAGCAGGCCTGCCTTCTCAGATACCTCTGGGTACTGTCACCAGACCTTCCTTCTGCGGTAGCTCTGGGTACAGACACCAGGGCTTCCTTCGGAGGTACCTTTGGGTAAGGTCATCAGGGCTTCCTTCCGAGGTATGTATGGGTAGAGTCACCAGGGCTTCCTTCTAAGGTACGTCTGAGTACAGTCACCAGGCCTTCCTTCCGAGGTATCTCTGGGTACAGGCATCAGGCCTTCCCTCCGAAGAACGTCTGGGTACAGTCATCAGGCCTTCGTACCGAGTTACCTCAGGGTACAGTCACCAGGCCTTCCTTCCGAGGTACCTCTGTGTTCAGTCACCAGTCCTTCCTTCCGAAGAACCTCTGGGTACAGTCACCAGGCCTTCTTTCCGAAGTACCTCTGGGAATAGTCACCAGGCCTTCGGTCTGAGGTACCTCTGGGTACAGTCAGCAGGCCTTCCTTCTCAGATACCTCTGGACACAGTCACCAGGGCTTCCTTCTTAGGTACCTCTGAGTACAGTCACCAGCCTTTCTTCTGAGGTACCTTTTGGTACACTTACCAGGTCTTCCTTTTGAGGTACCTCTGTGGACTGTCACCAGGCCTTCCTGCTGAGGCACCTCTGGGTACACTCATTAGACACTCCTATTTAGGTACCTCTGGTACAGTCACCAGGCCTTCCTTCCAAGGTACCTTTGGGTATATTCACCAGAACTTCCTTCCGAGGTACCTCTGGGTACTGTCACCAGGCCTTCCTTCTGAGGTAAGTCTGGGTACAGTCAATAGGCCTTCCTTCTGAGGTACATCTGGGAAATGTCACCAGGCCTTCCTTCCGAGGTATCTCTGGGTACAGTTACCAGGCCTTCATTGTCAGGCACCTCTGGGTACAGTCACCAGGCCTTCCTTCTGAGGTAGCTCTGGGTACTGTCACCAGGCCTTCCTTCTGAGTTACCTCTGCGTATAGTCACCAGGCCTTCCTTCTGAGGTACCTCTGGGTACAGTCACCAGACCTTCCTTCTGAGGTACCTCTGGGTACTGTCACCAGGTTTTCCTTCTGAGGTTACTCTACGTACTGTCACCAGGCGTTCCTTCCGAGGTAATTCTGTGTTCAGTCAAGAGTCCTTCCTTCCGAGGAACCTCCGGGTACACTCACGAGGCCCTGTATCCGAGGTACGTCTGGGTACAGTCACCAGGCCTTCCTTCCGAGGTACCTCTGGGTATAGTCAGTAGGCCTTCCTTCTGAGGTACCTCTGGGTAATGTCTCCAGGGATTCTATCTCCAGTACTTCTGGGTACAGTCAACAGGCCTTCATTCTCAGGTACCTCTGGGTAGAGTCACCAGCCCTTCATTCTCAGGTACCTCAGAGTACGGTCTCCAGGCCTTCTTTCCGAGGAACCTCTGGGTACAGTCACCAGACCTTCCTTCTGAGGTACCTCTGGGTATCGTCACCAGGCCTTTCTTCTGAGGTAACTCTGGGTACAGTCAGCAGGCCTTCCTCCTCAAATACCTCTGGGCACAGTCACCAGGCCTTCCTTCTTAGCTACCTCTGGGTACAGTCACCAGGCCTTCCTTCTCAGTTACCTTTGGGTACACTTACCAGGTCTTCCTTCTGAGGTACCTCAGTGGACTGTCACCAGGCCTTCCTTCCAAGCTACCTCTGGGTATAGTCACCAGTCCTTCCTTCCGAGGTAACTCTGGGTACAGTCATCAGACCTTTTTTCTGAGGTAACTGTGGGTACAATCATCAGACCTTTCTTCCGAGATACCTCTGGGTAGATTGACCAGGCCTTCCTTCCGAGGTACCTCTGAGTACAGTCAGTAGGCCTTCCTTCTGAGGTACCTCTGGGTACAGTTACCAGGCCTTCATTATCAGGCACCTCTGGGTACAGTCACCAGGCCTTCCTTCTCAGGCACCTCTGGGTACAGTCACCAAGCCGTCCTTCCCAGTTACGACTGGGTACTGTCACCAGGCCTTCCTTCCGAGGTACCTCAGGGTACAGGCACCAGGCCTTCCTTCCGAGGTACCTCTGGGTACAGTTACCAGGCCTTCATTCTCAGGCACCTCTGTTTACAGTCACCTGGCCTTCCTTCCGAGCTACCTCTGGGTACTGTCACCAGGCCTTCCTTCGCAGTTATCTCTGGGTACAGTCACCAGGCCTTCTCTCCAGGGTTACTCTGGGTACAGTCACGAGGCCTTCCTTCCAGGTACCTCTGGGTACAGTCCGTAGGCCTTCCTTCTGAGGTAACTCTGAGTACAGTCAGGAGGCCTGCCTTCTCAGACACTTCTGGGTACTGTCACCAGGCCTTCCTTCTGAGGTACCTCTCCGTCCAGTCATCAGGCCTTCCTTCCTAGGTATGCATGGGCAGAGTCACCAGGCCTTCCTTCTGAGGTACCTCTGAGTATAGTCACCAGGCCTTCCTTCCGAGGTACGTCTGGGTACAGTCTCTAAGCCTTCCTTCCGAGGTTTGTCTTTGTACAGTTTCCAGGCCTTCCTTCTGAGGTACCTCTGGGTACAGTCACCAGGCCTTCCTTCTCAGGTACGCCTGGGTACTGTCACCAGGCCTTCCTTCCGAGGTACCTCTGGGTACTGTCACCAGGCCTTCCTTCCGAGGTACCTCTGGGTACAGGCACCAGCCATTGCTTCCGAAGTAACTCTGGGTACAGTCACCAGGCCTTGTATCCAAGGTAACTCTGGGTACAGTCAGCGGGACTTCCTTCCGAGGTACTTCTTGGTATAGTCAGTAGGCCTGCCTTCTGAGGTACCTCTGGGTAATGTCTCCTGGGCTTCCTTCTCCAGTACCTTTGGGTACAGTCACCAGGCCTTCCTTCTGAGGTACCTCTGCGTCCAGTCATCAGGCCTTCCTTCCTAGGTATGCATGAGCAGAGTCACCAGGCCTTCCTTCTGAGGTACCTCTGAGTATAGTCACCAGGCCTTCCTTCCGAGGTACGTCTGGGTACAGTCTCTAAGCCTTCCTTCCGAGGTTTGTCTTTGTACAGTTTCCAGGCCTTCCTTCTGAGGTACCTCTGGGTACAGTCACCAGGCCTTCCTTCTCAGGTACGCCTGGGTACTGTCACCAGGCCTTCCTTCCGAGGTACCTCTGGGTACTGTCACCAGGCCTTCCTTCCGAGGTACCTCTGGGTACAGGCACCAGCCATTGCTTCCGAAGTAACTCTGGGTACAGTCACCAGGCCTTGTATCCAAGGTAACTCTGGGTACAGTCAGCGGGACTTCCTTCCGAGGTACTTCTTGGTATAGTCAGTAGGCCTGCCTTCTGAGGTACCTCTGGGTAATGTCTCCTGGGCTTCCTTCTCCAGTACCTTTGGGTACAGTCACCAGACCTTCATTCTCAGCTACCTTGGGGTACAGTCACCAGGCCTTCGTTCTGAGGTACCTCTGAGTAGAGTCAGCAGGCGTGCCTTCTCAGATGACTCTGGGTACTATCACCAGGCCTCTCTTCCGAGGTAACTCTGGGTACAGATAATCAGACCTTTCTTCCGAGATACCTCTCGGTAGAGTGACCAGGCCTTCCTTCCGAGATAACTCTGGGTACAGTCAGTCGGTCTTCCTTCTGAGCTACATCTGGGTGATGTCACCAGGCCTTTCTTCCGAGGTACCTCTGGGTACAGTCACCAGGCCTTCCCTTCACGGTTACTCTGGCTACACTCACAAGGCCTTCCTTCCGAGGTACCCCAGGGTACAGACACCAAACGTTTCTTCCATGGTAACTCTGGGTACAGTCACCAGACCTGCCTTCCGAGGTACCTCTGTTTACTGTCACCTGTCCTTCCTTCCGAGGTACCTCTGGGTACAGTTACCAGGCCTTCATTCTCAGGCACCTCTGTTTACAGTCACCAGGCCTTCCTTCCGAGCTACCTCTGGGTACTGTCACCAGGCCTTCCTTCGCAGTTATCTCTGGGTACAGTCACCAGGCCTTCCTTCTGAGGTACCTCTGTTACAGTCACCAGGCCTTCCTTCTGAGATACCTCTGGGTACAGTCACCAGACCTTCCTTCTCAGGTTCCTTTGGCTGCAGTCACCAGGCCTTTTTTCCGAGTACCTCTGAGCACAGTCATCAGCCCTTTCTCCCGAAGTACCTCTGGGAATAGTCACCAGGCCTTCCTTCTGAGGTACCTCTGGGTACAGTCAGCAGGCCTTCCTTCTCAGATACCTCTGGGCACAGTCACCAGGGCTTCCTTCTTAGGTACCTCTGAGTACACTCACCAGCCTTCCTTCTGAGGTACCTTTTGGTACACTTACCAGGTCTTCCTTTTGAGGTACCTCTGTGGACTGTCACCAGGCCTTCCTGCTGAGGCACCTCTGGGTACACTCATTAGACACTCCTATTTAGGTACCTCTGGTACAGTCACCAGGCCTTCCTTCCAAGGTACCTTTGGGTATATTCACCAGAACTTCCTTCCGAGGTACCTCTGGGTACTGTCACCAGGCCTTCCTTCTGAGGTAAGTCTGGGTACAGTCAATAGGTCTTCCTTCTGAGGTACATCTGGGAAATGTCACCAGGCCTTCCTTCCGAGGTATCTCTGGGTACAGTTACCAGGCCTTCATTGTCAGGCACCTCTGGGTACAGTCACCAGGCCTTCCTTCTGAGGTAGCTCTGGGTACTGTCACCAGGCCTTCCTTCTGAGTTACCTCTGCGTATAGTCACCAGGCCTTCCTTCTGAGGTACCTCTGGGTACAGTCACCAGACCTTCCTTCTGAGGTACCTCTGGGTACTGTCACCAGGTTTTCCTTCTGAGGTAACTCTGCGTACTGTCACCAGGCCTTCCTTCCGAGGTAATTTTGTGTTCAGTCAAGAGTCCTTCCTTCCGAGGAACCTCTGGGTACACTCACGAGACCCTGTATCCGAGGTACGTCTGGGTACAGTCACCAGGCCGTCCTTCCGAGGTACCTCTGGGTATAGTCAGTAGGCCTTCCTTCTGAGGTACCTCTGGGTAATGTCTCCAGGGATTCTATCTCCAGTACTTCTGGGTACAGTCAACAGGCCTTCATTCTCAGGTACCTCTGGGTAGAGTCACCAGCCCTTCATTCTCAGGTACCTCAGAGTACGGTCTCCAGGCCTTCTTTCCGAGGAACCTCTGGGTACAGTCACCAGACCTTCCTTCTGAGGTACCTCTGGGTATCGTCACCAGGCCTTTCTTCTGAGGTAACTCTGGGTACAGTCAGCAGGCCTTCCTCCTCAAATACCTCTGGGCACAGTCACCAGGCCTTCCTTCTTAGCTACCTCTGGGTACAGTCACCAGGCCTTCCTTCTCAGTTACCTTTGGGTACACTTACCAGGTCTTCCTTCTGAGGTACCTCAGTGGACTGTCACCAGGCCTTCCTTCCAAGCTACCTCTGGGTATAGTCACCAGTCCTTCCTTCCGAGGTAAATCTGGGTACAGTCATCAGACCTTTTTTCCGAGGTAACTGTGGGTACAATCATCAGACCTTTCCTCCGAGATACCTCTGGGTAGAGTGACCAGGCCTTCCTTCCGAGGTACCTCTGAGTACAGTCAGTAGGCCTTTCTTCTGAGGTACCTCTGGGTACAGTTACCAGGCCTTCCTTCTCAGGCACCTCTGGGTACAGTCACTAGGCCTTCCTTCTCAGGCACCTCTGGGTACAGTCACCAAGCCGTCCTTCCCAGTTACGACTGGGTACTGTAACCAGGCCTTCCTTCCGAGGTACCTCAGGGTACAGGCACCAGGCCTCGTATCCAAGGTACCTCTGGGTACAGTCACCAGGCCTTCCTTCCGAGGTACCTCTGGGTACAGTTACCAGGCTTTCATTCTCAGGCACCTCTGTTTACAGTCACCAGGCCTTCCTTCCGAGCTACCTCTGGGTACTGTCACCAGGCCTTCCTTCGCAGTTATCTCTGTTTACAGTCACCAGGCCTTCTCTCCAGGGTTACTCTGGGTACAGTCACCAGGCCTTCCTTCCAGGTACCTCTGGGTACAGTCCGTAGGCCTTCCTTCTGAGGTAACTCTGAGTACAGTCAGGAGGCCTGCCTTCTCAGACACTTCTGGGTACTGTCACCAGGCCTTCCTTCTGAGGTACCTCTGGGTCCAGTCATCAGGCCTTCCTTCCTAGGTATGCATGGGCAGAGTCACCAGGCCTTCCTTCTGAGGTACCTCTGGGTATAGTCACCAGGCCTTCCTTCCGAGGTACGTCTGGGTACAGTCTCTAAGCCTTCCTTCCGAGGTTTGTCTTTGTACAGTTTCCAGGCCTTCCTTCTGAGGTACCTCTGGGTACAGTCACCACGCCTTCCTTCTTAGGTACCTCTGGGTACAGTCACCAGGCCTTCCTTCTCAGGTACGCCTGGGTACTGTCACCAGGCCTTCCTTCCGAGGTACCTCTGGGTACTGTCACCAGGCCTTCCTTCCGAGGTACCTCTGGGTACAGGCACCAGCCATTGCTTCCGAAGTAACTCTGGGTACAGTCACCAGGCCTTGTATCCAAGGTAACTCTGGGTACAGTCAGCGGGACTTCCTTCCGAGGTACTTCTTGGTATAGTCAGTAGGCCTGCCTTCTGAGGTACCTCTGGGTAATGTCTCCTGGGCTTCCTTCTCCAGTACCTTTGGGTACAGTCACCAGACCTTCATTCTCAGCTACCTCGGGGTACAGTCACCAGGCCTTCGTTCTGAGGTACCTCTGAGTAGAGTCAGCAGGCGTGCCTTCTCAGATGACTCTGGTTACTATCACCAGGCCTCTCTTCCGAGGTAACTCTGGGTACAGATAATCAGACCTTTCTTCCGAGATACCTCTCGGTAGAGTGACCAGGCCTTCCTTCCGAGATAACTCTGGGTACAGTCAGTCGGTCTTCCTTCTGAGCTACATCTGGGTGATGTCACCAGGCCTTCCTTCCGAGGTACCTCTGGGTACAGTCACCAGGCCTTCCCTTCACGGTTACTCTGGCTACACTCACAAGGCCTTCCTTCCGAGGTACCCCAGGGTACAGACACCAAACGTTTCTTCCATGGTAACTCTGGGTACAGTCACCAGACCTGCCTTCCGAGGTACCTCTGTTTACTGTCACCTGTCCTTCCTTCCGAGGTACCTCTGGGTACAGTTACCAGGCCTTCATTCTCAGGCACCTCTGTTTACAGTCACCAGGCCTTCCTTCCGAGCTACCTCTGGGTACTGTCACCAGGCCTTCCTTCGCAGTTATCTCTGGGTACAGTCACCAGGCCTTCCTTCTGAGGTACCTCTGTTACAGTCACCAGGCCTTCCTTCTGAGATACCTGTGGTTACAGTCACCAGACCTTCCTTCTCAGGTTCCTTTGGCTGCAGTCACCAGGCCTTTTTTCCGAGTACCTCTGAGCACAGTCATCAGCCCTTTCTCCCGAAGTACCTCTGGGAATAGTCACCAGCCCTTCCTTCTGAGGTACCTCTGGGTACAGTCAGCAGGCCTTCCTTCTCAGATACCTCTGGGCACAGTCACCAGGGCTTCCTTCTTAGGTACCTCTGAGTACAGTCACCAGCCTTCCTTCTGAGGTACCTTTTGGTACACTTACCAGGTCTTCCTTTTGAGGTACATCTGTGGACTGTCACCAGGCCTTCCTGCTGAGGCACCTCTGGGTACACTCATTAGACACTCCTATTTAGGTACCTCTGGGTACAGTCACCAGGCCTTCATTCCAAGGTATCCTTGGGTATATTCACCAGTCCTTCCTTCCGAGGTACCTCTGGGTACTGTCACCAGGCCTTCCTTCTGAGGTAAGTCTGGGTACAGTCAGTAGGCCTTCCTTCTGAGGTACATCTGGGAAATGTCACCAGGCCTTCCTTCCGAGGTATCTCTGGGTACAGTTACCAGGCCTTCATTCTCAGGCACCTCTGGGTACAGTCAATAGGCCTTCCTTCTGAGGTAGCTCTGGGTACAGTCACCAGGCCTTCCTTCCTAGTTACCACTGCGTATAGACATCTGGCCTTCCTTCTGAGGTACCTCTGGGTACAGTCACCAGGGCTTCCTTCCGCGGTACCTCTGGGTACTGTCACCAGGGCTTCCTTCCGAGGTACGACAGTGTACAGTCACCAGGCCTTCCTTCCGAGATACGTCAGTGTGCAGTCACCAGGCCGTCCTTCCAGGTACCTCTGGGTACAGTCACTAGGCCTTCCCTCTGAGGTACCTCTGAGTACAGTCAGCAGGCCTGCCTTCTCAGATACCTCTGGGTACTGTCACCAGACCTTCCTTCTGCAGTAGCTCTGGGTACAGACACCAGGGCTTCCTTCGGAGGTACCTCTGGGTAAGGTCATCAGGGCTTCCTTCCGAGGTATGTATGGGTAGAGTCACCAGGGCTTCCTTCTAAGGTACGTCTGAGTACAGTCACCAGGCCTTCCTTCCGAGGTATCTCTGGGTACAGGCATCAGGCCTTCCCTCCGAAGAACGTCTGGGTACAGTCATCAGGCCTTCGTACCGAGTTACCTCAGGGTACAGTCACCAGGCCTTCCTTCCGAGGTACCTCTGTGTTCAGTCACCAGTCCTTCCTTCCGAGGAACCTCTGGGTACAGTCACCAGGCCTTCTTTCCGAAGTACCTCTGGGAATAGTCACCAGGCCTTCGGTCTGAGGTACCTCTGGGTACAGTCAGCAGGCCTTCCTTCTCAGATACCTCTGGGCACAGTCACCAGGGCTTCCTTCTTAGGTACCTCTGAGTACAGTCACCAGCCTTTGTTCTGAGGTACCTTTTGGTACACTTACCAGGTCTTCCTTTTGAGGTACCTCTGTGGACTGTCAGCAGGGCTTCCTGCTGAGGCACCTCTGGGTACACTCATTAGACACTCCTATTTAGGTACCTCTGGTACAGTCACCAGGCCTTCCTTCCAAGGTACCTTTGGGTATATTCACCAGAACTTCCTTCCGAGGTACCTCTGGGTACTGTCACCAGACCTTCCTTCTGAGGTAAGTCTGGGTACAGTCAATAGGCCTTCCTTCTGAGGTACATCTGGGAAATGTCACCAGGCCTTCCTTCCGAGGTATCTCTGGGTACAGTTACCAGGCCTTCATTCTCAGGCACCTCTGGGTACAGTCACCAGGCCTTCCTTCTGAGGTAGCTCTGGGTACTGTCACCAGGCCTTCCTTCTGAGTTACCTCTGCGTATAGTCACCAGGCCTTCCTTCTGAGGTACCTCTGGGTACAGTCACCAGACCTTCCTTCTGAGGTACCTCTGGGTACTGTCACCAGGTTTTCCTTCTGAGGTAACTCTGCGTACTGTCACCAGGCCTTCCTTCCGAGGTAATTCTGTGTTCAGTCAAGAGTCCTTCCTTCCGAGGAACCTCTGGGTACACTCACGAGGCCCTGTATCCGAGGTACGTCTGGGTACAGTCACCAGGCCGTCCTTCCGAGGTACCTCTGGGTATAGTCAGTAGGCCTTCCTTCTGAGGTACCTCTGGGTAATGTCTCCAGGGATTCTATCTCCAGTACTTCTGGGTACAGTCAACAGGCCTTCATTCTCAGGTACCTCTGGGTAGAGTCACCAGCCCTTCATTCTCAGGTACCTCAGAGTACGGTCTCCAGGCCTTCTTTCCGAGGAACCTCTGGGTACAGTCACCAGACCTTCCTTCTGAGGTACCTCTGGGTATCGTCACCAGGCCTTTCTTCTGAGGTAACTCTGGGTACAGTCAGCAGGCCTTCCTCCTCAAATACCTCTGGGCACAGTCACCAGGCCTTCCTTCTTAGCTACCTCTGGGTACAGACACCAGGCCTTCCTTCTCAGTTACCTTTGGGTACACTTTCCAGGTCTTCCTTCTGAGGTACCTCAGTGGACTGTCACCAGGCCTTCCTTCCAAGCTACCTCTGGGTATAGTCACCAGTCCTTCCTTCCGAGGTAAATCTGGGTACAGTCATCAGACCTTTTTTCCGAGGTAACTGTGGGTACAATCATCAGACCTTTCTTCCGAGATACCTCTGGGTAGATTGACCAGGCCTTCCTTCCGAGGTACCTCTGAGTACAGTCAGTAGGCCTTCCTTCTGAGGTACCTCTGGGTACAGTTACCAGGCCTTCATTCTCAGGCACCTCTGGGTACAGTCACCAGGCCTTCCTTCTCAGGCACCTCTGGGTACAGTCACCAAGCCGTCCTTCCCAGTTACGACTGGGTACTGTCACCAGGCCTTCCTTCCGAGGTACCTCAGGGTACAGGCACCAGGCCTTCCTTCCGAGGTACCTCTGGGTACAGTTACCAGGCCTTCATTCTCAGGCACCTCTGTTTACAGTCACCTGGCCTTCCTTCCGAGCTACCTCTGGGTACTGTCACCAGGCCTTCCTTCGCAGTTATCTCTGGGTACAGTCACCAGGCCTTCTCTCCAGGGTTACTCTGGGTACAGTCACGAGGCCTTCCTTCCAGGTACCTCTGGGTACAGTCCGTAGGCCTTCCTTCTGAGGTAACTCTGAGTACAGTCAGGAGGCCTGCCTTCTCAGACACTTCTGGGTACTGTCACCAGGCCTTCCTTCTGAGGTACCTCTGCGTCCAGTCATCAGGCCTTCCTTCCTAGGTATCCATGGGCAGAGTCACCAGGCCTTCCTTCTGAGGTACCTCTGAGTATAGTCACCAGGCCTTCCTTCCGAGGTACGTCTGGGTACAGTCTCTAAGCCTTCCTTCCGAGGTTTGTCTTTGTACAGTTTCCAGGCCTTCCTTCTGAGGTACCTCTGGGTACAGTCACCAGGCCTTCCTTCTCAGGTACGCCTGGGTACTGTCACCAGGCCTTCCTTCCGAGGTACCTCTGGGTACTGTCACCAGGCCTTCCTTCCGAGGTACCTCTGGGTACAGGCACCAGCCATTGCTTCCGAAGTAACTCTGGGTACAGTCACCAGGCCTTGTATCCAAGGTAACTCTGGGTACAGTCAGCGGGACTTCCTTCCGAGGTACTTCTTGGTATAGTCAGTAGGCCTGCCTTCTGAGGTACCTCTGGGTAATGTCTCCTGGGCTTCCTTCTCCAGTACCTTTGGGTACAGTCACCAGACCTTCATTCTCAGCTACCTCGGGGTACAGTCACCAGGCCTTCGTTCTGAGGTACCTCTGAGTAGAGTCAGCAGGCGTGCCTTCTCAGATGACTCTGGGTACTATCACCAGGCCTCTCTTCCGAGGTAACTCTGGGTACAGATAATCAGACCTTTCTTCCGAGATACCTCTCGGTAGAGTGACCAGGCCTTCCTTCCGAGATAACTCTGGGTACAGTCAGTCGGTCTTCCTTCTGAGCTACATCTGGGTGATGTCACCAGGCCTTCCTTCCGAGGTACCTCTGGGTACAGTCACCAGGCCTTCCCTTCACGGTTACTCTGACTACACTCACAAGGCCTTCCTTCCGAGGTACCCCAGGGTACAGACACCAAACGTTTCTTCCATGGTAACTCTGGGTACAGTCACCAGACCTGCCTTCCGAGGTACCTCTGTTTACTGTCACCTGTCCTTCCTTCCGAGGTACCTCTGGGTACAGTTACCAGGCCTTCATTCTCAGGCACCTCTGTTTACAGTCACCAGGCCTTCCTTCCGAGCTACCTCTGGGTACTGTCACCAGGCCTTCCTTCGCAGTTATCTCTGGGTACAGTCACCAGGCCTTCCTTCTGAGGTACCTCTGTTACAGTCACCAGGCCTTCCTTCTGAGATACCTGTGGTTACAGTCACCAGACCTTCCTTCTCAGGTTCCTTTGGCTGCAGTCACCAGGCCTTTTTTCCGAGTACCTCTGAGCACAGTCATCAGCCCTTTCTCCCGAAGTACCTCTGGGAATAGTCACCAGGCCTTCCTTCTGAGGTACCTCTGGGTACAGTCAGCAGGCCTTCCTTCTCAGATACCTCTGGGCACAGTCACGAGGGCTTCCTTCTTAGGTACCTCTGAGTACACTCACCAGCCTTCCTTCTGAGGTACCTTTTGGTACACTTACCAGGTCTTCCTTTTGAGGTACCTCTGTGGACTGTCACCAGGCCTTCCTGCTGAGGCACCTCTGGGTACACTCATTAGACACTCCTATTTAGGTACCTCTGGTACAGTCACCAGGCCTTCCTTCCAAGGTACCTTTGGGTATATTCACCAGAACTTCCTTCCGAGGTACCTCTGGGTACTGTCACCAGGCCTTCCTTCTGAGGTAAGTCTGGGTACAGTCAATAGGCCTTCCTTCTGAGGTACATCTGGGAAATGTCACCAGGCCTTCCTTCCGAGGTATCTCTGGGTACAGTTACCAGGCCTTCATTGTCAGGCACCTCTGGGTACAGTCACCAGGCCTTCCTTCTGAGGTAGCTCTGGGTACTGTCACCAGGCCTTCCTTCTGAGTTACCTCTGCGTATAGTCACCAGGCCTTCCTTCTGAGGTACCTCTGGGTACAGTCACCAGACCTTCCTTCTGAGGTACCTCTGGGTACTGTCACCAGGTTTTCCTTCTGAGGTAACTCTGCGTACTGTCACCAGGCCTTCCTTCCGAGGTAATTCTGTGTTCAGTCAAGAGTCCTTCCTTCCGAGGAACCTCTGGGTACACTCACGAGGCCCTGTATCCGAGGTACGTCTGGGTACAGTCACCAGGCCGTCCTTCCGAGGTACCTCTGGGTATAGTCAGTAGGCCTTCCTTCTGAGGTACCTCTGGGTAATGTCTCCAGGGATTCTATCTCCAGTACTTCTGGGTACAGTCAACAGGCCTTCATTCTCAGGTTCCTCTGGGTAGAGTCACCAGCCCTTCATTCTCAGGTACCTCAGAGTACGGTCTCCAGGCCTTCTTTCCGAGGAACCTCTGGGTACAGTCACCAGACCTTCCTTCTGAGGTACCTCTGGGTATCGTCACCAGGCCTTTCTTCTGAGGTAACTCTGGGTACAGTCAGCAGGCCTTCCTCCTCAAATACCTCTGGGCACAGTCACCAGGCCTTCCTTCTTAGGTACCTCTGGGTACAGTCACCAGGCCTTCCTTCTCAGTTACCTTTGGGTACACTTACCAGGTCTTCCTTCTGAGGTACCTCAGTGGACTGTCACCAGGCCTTCCTTCCAAGCTACCTCTGGGTATAGTCACCAGTCCTTCCTTCCGAGGTAAATCTGGGTACAGTCATCAGACCTTTTTTCCGAGGTAACTGTGGGTACAATCATCAGACCTTTCCTCCGAGATACCTCTGGGTAGAGTGACCAGGCCTTCCTTCCGAGGTACCTCTGAGTACAGTCAGTAGGCCGTTCTTCTGAGGTACCTCTGGGTACAGTTACCAGGCCTTCCTTCTCAGGCACCTCTGGGTACAGTCACTAGGCCTTCCTTCTCAGGCACCTCTGGGTACAGTCACCAAGCCGTCCTTCCCAGTTACGACTGGGTACTGTAACCAGGCCTTCCTTCCGAGGTACCTCAGGGTACAGGCACCAGGCCTCGTATCCAAGGTACCTCTGGGTACAGTCACCAGGCCTTCCTTCCGAGGTACTTCTGGGTACAGTTACCAGGCTTTCATTCTCAGGCACCTCTGTTTACAGTCACCAGGCCTTCCTTCCGAGCTACCTCTGGGTACTGTCACCAGGCCTTCCTTCGCAGTTATCTCTGTTTACAGTCACCAGGCCTTCTCTCCAGGGTTACTCTGGGTACAGTCACCAGGCCTTCCTTCCAGGTACCTCTGGGTACAGTCCGTAGGCCTTCCTTCTGAGGTAACTCTGAGTACAGTCAGGAGGCCTGCCTTCTCAGACACTTCTGGGTACTGTCACCAGGCCTTCCTTCTGAGGTACCTCTGCGTCCAGTCATCAGGCCTTCCTTCCTAGGTATGCATGGGCAGAGTCACCAGGCCTTCCTTCTGAGGTACCTCTGGGTATAGTCACCAGGCCTTCCTTCCGAGGTACGTCTGGGTACAGTCTCTAAGCCTTCCTTCCGAGGTTTGTCTTTGTACAGTTTCCAGGCCTTCCTTCTGAGGTACCTCTGGGTACAGTCACCACGCCTTCCTTCTTAGGTACCTCTGGGTACAGTCACCAGGCCTTCCTTCTCAGGTACGCCTGGGTACTGTCACCAGGCCTTCCTTCCGAGGTACCTCTGTGTACTGTCACCAGGCCTTCCTTCCGAGGTACCTCTGGGTACAGGCACCAGCCATTGCTTCCGAAGTAACTCTGGGTACAGTCACCAGGCCTTGTATCCAAGGTAACTCTGGGTACAGTCAGCGGGACTTCCTTCCGAGGTACTTCTTGGTATAGTCAGTAGGCCTGCCTTCTGAGGTACCTCTGGGTAATGTCTCCTGGGCTTCCTTCTCCAGTACCTTTGGGTACAGTCACCAGACCTTCATTCTCAGCTACCTCGGGGTACAGTCACCAGGCCTTCGTTCTGAGGTACCTCTGAGTAGAGTCAGCAGGCGTGCCTTCTCAGATGACTCTGGGTACTATCACCAGGCCTCTCTTCCGAGGTAACTCTGGGTACAGATAATCAGACCTTTCTTCCGAGATACCTCTCGGTAGAGTGACCAGGCCTTCCTTCCGAGATAACTCTGGGTACAGTCAGTCGGTCTTCCTTCTGAGCTACATCTGGGTGATGTCACCAGGCCTTCCTTCCGAGGTACCTCTGGGTACAGTCACCAGGCCTTCCCTTCACGGTTACTCTGGCTACACTCACAAGGCCTTCCTTCCGAGGTACCCCAGGGTACAGACACCAAACGTTTCTTCCATGGTAACTCTGGGTACAGTCACCAGACCTGCCTTCCGAGGTACCTCTGTTTACTGTCACCTGTCCTTCCTTCCGAGGTACCTCTGGGTACAGTTACCAGGCCTTCATTCTCAGGCACCTCTGTTTACAGTCACCAGGCCTTCCTTCCGAGCTACCTCTGGGTACTGTCACGAGGCCTTCCTTCGCAGTTATCTCTGGGTACAGTCACCAGGCCTTCCTTCTGAGGTACCTCTGTTACAGTCACCAGGCCTTCCTTCTGAGATACCTCTGGGTACAGTCACCAGACCTTCCTTCTCAGGTTCCTTTGGCTGCAGTCACCAGGCCTTTTTTCCGAGTACCTCTGAGCACAGTCATCAGCCCTTTCTCCCGAAGTACCTCTGGGAATAGTCACCAGGCCTTCCTTCTGAGGTACCTCTGGGTACAGTCAGCAGGCCTTCCTTCTCAGATACCTCTGGGCACAGTCACGAGGGTTCCTTCTTAGGTACCTCTGAGTACAGTCACCAGCCTTCCTTCTGAGGTAGCTTTTGGTACACTTACCAGGTCTTCCTTTTGAGGTACATCTGTGGACTGTCACCAGGCCTTCCTGCTGAGGCACCTCTGGGTACACTCATTAGACACTCCTATTTAGGTACCTCTGGGTACAGTCACCAGGCCTTCATTCCAAGGTATCTTTGGGTATATTCTCCAGTCCTTCCTTCCAAGGTACCTCTGGGTACTGTCACCAGGCCTTCCTTCTGAGGTAAGTCTGGGTACAGTCAGTAGGCCTTCCTCCTGAGGTACATCTGGGAAATGTCACCAGGCCTTCCTTCCGAGGTATCTCTGGGTACAGTTACCAGGCCTTCATTCTCAGGCACCTCTGGGTACAGTCAATAGGCCTTCCTTCTGAGGTAGCTCTGGGTACAGTCACCAGGCCTTCCTTCCTAGTTACCTCTGCATATAGACATCTGGCCTTCCTTCTGAGGTACCTCTGGGTACAGTCACCAGGGCTTCCTTCCGAGGTACCTCTGGGTACAGTCACCAGGGCTTCCTTCCGAGGTACGACCGTGTACAGTCACCAGGCCTTCCTTCCGAGATACGTCAGTGTGCAGTCACCAGGCCGTCCTTCCAGGTACCTCTGGGTACAGTCACTAGGCCTTCCCTCTGAGGTACCTCTGAGTACAGTCAGCAGGCCTGCCTTCTCAGATACCTCTGGGTACTGTCACCAGACCTTCCTTCTGCGGTAGCTCTGGGTACAGACACCAGGGCTTCCTTCGGAGGTACCTCTGGGTAAGGTCATCAGGGCTTCCTTCCGAGGTATGTATGGGTAGAGTCACCAGGGCTTCCTTCTAAGGTACGTCTGAGTACAGTCACCAGGCCTTCCTTCCGAGGTATCTCTGGGTACAGGCATCAGGCCTTCCCTCCGAAGAAAGTCTGGGTACAGTCATCAGGCCTTCGTACCGAGTTACCTCAGGGTACAGTCACCAGGCCTTCCTTCCGAGGTACCTCTGTGTTCAGTCACCAGTCCTTCCTTCCGAGGAACCTCTGGGTACAGTCACCAGGCCTTCTTTCCGAAGTACCTCTGGGAATAGTCACCAGGCCTTCGGTCTGAGGTACCTCTGGGTACAGTCAGCAGGCCTTCCTTCTCAGATACCTCTGGGCACAGTCACCAGGGCTTCCTTCTTAGGTACCTCTGAGTACAGTCACCAGCCTTTCTTCTGAGGTACCTTTTGGTACACTTACCAGGTCTTCCTTTTGAGGTACCTCTGTGGACTGTCACCAGGCCTTCCTGCTGAGGCACCTCTGGGTACACTCATTAGACACTCCTATTTAGGTACCTCTGGTACAGTCACCAGGCCTTCCTTCCAAGGTACCTTTGGGTATATTCACCAGAACTTCCTTCCGAGGTACCTCTGGGTACTGTCACCAGGCCTTCCTTCTGAGGTAAGTCTGGGTACAGTCAATAGGCCTTCCTTCTGAGGTACATCTGGGAAATGTCACCAGGCCTTCCTTCCGAGGTATCTCTGGGTACAGTTACCAGGCCTTCATTCTCAGGCACCTCTGGGTACAGTCACCAGGTCTTCCTTCTGAGGTAGCTCTGGGTACTGTCACCAGGCCTTCCTTCTGAGTTACCTCTGCGTATAGTCACCAGGCCTTCCTTCTGAGGTACCTCTGGGTACAGTCACCAGACCTTCCTTCTGAGGTACCTCTGGGTACTGTCACCAGGTTTTCCTTCTGAGGTAACTCTGCGTACTGTCACCAGGCCTTCCTTCCGAGGTAATTCTGTGTTCAGTCAAGAGTCCTTCCTTCCGAGGAACCTCTGGGTACACTCACGAGGCCCTGTATCCGAGGTACGTCTGGGTACAGTCACCAGGCCGTCCTTCCGAGGTACCTCTGGGTATAGTCAGTAGGCCTTCCTTCTGAGGTACCTCTGGGTAATGTCTCCAGGGATTCTATCTCCAGTACTTCTGGGTACAGTCAACAGGCCTTCATTCTCAGGTACCTCTGGGTAGAGTCACCAGCCCTTCATTCTCAGGTACCTCAGAGTACGGTCTCCAGGCCTTCTTTCCGAGGAACCTCTGGGTACAGTCACCAGACCTTCCTTCTGAGGTACCTCTGGGTATCGTCACCAGGCCTTTCTTCTGAGGTAACTCTGGGTACAGTCAGCAGGCCTTCCTCCTCAAATACCTCTGGGCACAGTCACCAGGCCTTCCTTCTTAGCTACCTCTGGGTACAGTCACCAGGCCTTCCTTCTCAGTTACCTTTGGGTACACTTACCAGGTCTTCCTTCTGAGGTACCTCAGTGGACTGTCACCAGGCCTTCCTTCCAAGCTACCTCTGGGTATAGTCACCAGTCCTTCCTTCCGAGGTAACTCTGGGTACAGTCATCAGACCTTTTTTCCGAGGTAACTGTGGGTACAATCATCAGACCTTTCCTCCGAGATACCTCTGGGTAGATTGACCAGGCCTTCCTTCCGAGGTACCTCTGAGTACAGTCAGTAGGCCTTTCTTCTGAGGTACCTCTGGGTACAGTTACCAGGCCTTCCTTCTCAGGCACCTCTGGGTACAGTCACCAGGCCTTCCTTCTCAGGCACCTCTGGGTACAGTCACCAAGCCGTCCTTCCCAGTTACGACTGGGTACTGTCACCAGGCCTTCCTTCCGAGGTACCTCTGGGTACAGTTACCAGGCCTTCATTCTCAGGTTCCTCTGTGTACAGTCACCAGGCCTTCCTTCCGAGCTACCTCTGGGTACTGTCACCAGGCCTTCCTTCGCAGTTATCTCTGGGTACAGTCACCAGGCCTTCCCTCCAGGGTTACTCTGGGTAGAGTCACCAGGCCTTCCTTCCAGGTACCTCTGGGTACAGTCCGTAGGCCTTCCTTCTGAGGTAACTCTGAGTACAGTCAGGAGGCCTGCCTTCTCAGACACTTCTGGGTACTGTCACCAGGCCTTCCTTCTGAGGTACCTCTGGGTCCAGTCATCAGGCCTTCTTTCCTAGGTATGCATGGGCAGAGTCACCAGGCCTTCCTTCTGAGGTACCTCTGGGTATAGTCACCAGGCCTTCCTTCCGAGGTACGTCTGGGTACAGTCTCTAAGCCTTCCTTCCGAGGTTCGTCTTTGTACAGTTTCCAGGCCTTCCTTCTGAGGTACCTCTGGGTACAGTCACCAGGCCTTCCTTCTCAGGTATGCCTGGGTACTGTCACCAGGCCTTCCTTCCGAGGTACCTCTGGGTACTGTCACCAGGCCTCCCTTCCGAGGTACCTCTGGGTACAGGCACCAGCCATTGCTTCCGAAGTAACTCTGGGTACAGTCACCAGGCCTTGTATCCAAGGTAACTCTGGGTACAGTCAGCGGGACTTCCTTCTGAGGTACTTCTTGGTATAGTCAGTAGGCCTGCCTTCTGAGGTACCTCTGGGTAATGTCTCCTGGGCTTCCTTCTCCAGTACCTTTGGGTACAGTCACCAGACCTTCATTCTCAGCTACCTCGGGGTACAGTCACCAGGCCTTCGTTCTGAGGTACCTCTGAGTAGAGTCAGCAGGCGTGCCTTCTCAGATGACTCTGGGTACTATCACCAGGCCTCTCTTCCGAGGTAACTCTGGGTACAGATAATCAGACCTTTCTTCCGAGATACCTCTCGGTAGAGTGACCAGGCCTTCCTTCCGAGATAACTCTGGGTACAGTCAGTCGGTCTTCCTTCTGAGCTACATCTGGGTGATGTCACCAGGCCTTCTTTCCGAGGTACCTCTGGGTACAGTCACCTGGCCTTCCCTTCACGGTTACTCTGGCTACACTCACAAGGCCTTCCTTCCAAGGTACCCCAGGGTACAGACACCAAACGTTTCTTCCATGGTAACTCTGGGTACAGTCACCAGACCTGCCTTCCGAGGTACCTCTGTTTACTGTCACCTGTCCTTCCTTCCGAGGCACCTCTGGGTACAGTCACTAGGCCTTCCCTCTGAGGTACCTCTGAGTACAGTCAGCAGGCCTGCCTTCTCAGATACCTCTGGGTACTGTCACCAGACCTTCCTTCTGCGGTAGCTCTGGGTACAGACACCAGGGCTTCCTTCGGAGGTACCTCTGGGTAAGGTCATCAGGGCTTCCTTCCGAGGTATGTATGGGTAGAGTCACCAGGGCTTCCTTCTAAGGTACGTCTGAGTACAGTCACCAGGCCTTCCTTCCGAGGTATCTCTGGGTACAGGCATCAGGCCTTACCTCCGAAGAACGTCTGGGTACAGTCATCAGGCCTTCGTACCGAGTTACCTCAGGGTACAGTCACCAGGCCTTCCTTCCGAGGTACATCTGTGTTCAGTCACCAGTCCTTCCTTCCGAGGAACCTCTGGGTACAGTCACCAGGCCTTCTTTCCGAAGTACGTCCGGGAATAGTCACCAGGCCTTCGGTCTGAGGTACCTCTGGGTACAGTCAGCAGGCCTTCCTTCTCAGATACCTCTGGGCACAGTCACCAGGGCTTCCTTCTTAGGTACCTCTGAGTACAGTCACCAGCCTTTCTTCTGAGGTACCTTTTGGTACACTTACCAGGTCTTCCTTTTGAGGTACCTCTGTGGACTGTCACCAGGCCTTCCTGCTGAGGCACCTCTGGGTACACTCATTAGACACTCCTATTTAGGTACCTCTGGTACAGTCACCAGGCCTTCCTTCCAAGGTACCTTTGGGTATATTCACCAGAACTTCCTTCCGAGGTACCTCTGGGTACTGTCACCAGGCCTTCCTTCTGAGGTAAGTCTGGGTACAGTCAATAGGCCTTCCTTCTGAGGTACATCTGGGAAATGTCACCAGGCCTTCCTTCCGAGGTATCTCTGGGTACAGTTACCAGGCCTTCATTCTCAGGCACCTCTGGGTACAGTCACCAGGTCTTCCTTCTGAGGTAGCTCTGGGTACTGTCACCAGGCCTTCCTTCTGAGTTACCTCTGCGTATAGTCACCAGGCCTTCCTTCTGAGGTACCTCTGGGTACAGTCACCAGACCTTCCTTCTGAGGTACCTCTGGGTACTGTCACCAGGTTTTCCTTCTGAGGTAACTCTGCGTACTGTCACCAGGCCTTCCTTCCGAGGTAATTCTGTGTTCAGTCAAGAGTCCTTCCTTCCGAGGAACCTCTGGGTACACTCACGAGGCCCTGTATCCGAGGTACGTCTGGGTACAGTCACCAGGCCGTCCTTCCGAGGTACCTCTGGGTATAGTCAGTAGGCCTTCCTTCTGAGGTACCTCTGGGTAATGTCTCCAGGGATTCTATCTCCAGTACTTCTGGGTACAGTCAACAGGCCTTCATTCTCAGGTACCTCTGGGTAGAGTCACCAGCCCTTCATTCTCAGGTACCTCAGAGTACGGTCTCCAGGCCTTCTTTCCGAGGAACCTCTGGGTACAGTCACCAGACCTTCCTTCTGAGGTACCTCTGGGTATCGTCACCAGGCCTTTCTTCTGAGGTAACTCTGGGTACAGTCAGCAGGCCTTCCTCCTCAAATACCTCTGGGCACAGTCACCAGGCCTTCCTTCTTAGGTACCTCTGGGTACAGTCACCAGGCCTTCCTTCTCAGTTACCTTTGGGTACACTTACCAGGTCTTCCTTCTGAGGTACCTCAGTGGACTGTCACCAGGCCTTCCTTCCAAGCTACCTCTGGGTATAGTCACCAGTCCTTCCTTCCGAGGTAACTCTGGGTACAGTCATCAGACCTTTTTTCCGAGGTAACTGTGGGTACAATCATCAGACCTTTCCTCCGAGATACCTCTGGGTAGATTGACCAGGCCTTCCTTCCGAGGTACCTCTGAGTACAGTCAGTAGGCCTTTCTTCTGAGGTACCTCTGGGTACAGTTACCAGGCCTTCCTTCTCAGGCACCTCTGGGTACAGTCACCAGGCCTTCCTTCTCAGGCACCTCTGGGTACAGTCACCAAGCCGTCCTTCCCAGTTACGACTGGGTACTGTCACCAGGCCTTCCTTCCGAGGTACCTCTGGGTACAGTTACCAGGCCTTCATTCTCAGGTTCCTCTGTGTACAGTCACCAGGCCTTCCTTCCGAGCTACCTCTGGGTACTGTCACCAGGCCTTCCTTCGCAGTTATCTCTGGGTACAGTCACCAGGCCTTCCCTCCAGGGTTACTCTGGGTAGAGTCACCAGGCCTTCCTTCCAGGTACCTCTGGGTACAGTCCGTAGGCCTTCCTTCTGAGGTAACTCTGAGTACAGTCAGGAGGCCTGCCTTCTCAGACACTTCTGGGTACTGTCACCAGGCCTTCCTTCTGAGGTACCTCTGGGTCCAGTCATCAGGCCTTCTTTCCTAGGTATGCATGGGCAGAGTCACCAGGCCTTCCTTCTGAGGTACCTCTGAGTATAGTCACCAGGCCTTCCTTCCGAGGTACGTCTGGGTACAGTCTCTAAGCCTTCCTTCCGAGGTTTGTCTTTGTACAGTTTCCAGGCCTTCCTTCTGAGGTACCTCTGGGTACAGTCACCAGGCCTTCCTTCTCAGGTATGCCTGGGTACTGTCACCAGGCCTTCCTTCCGAGGTACCTCTGGGTACTGTCACCAGGCCTCCCTTCCGAGGTACCTCTGGGTACAGGCACCAGCCATTGCTTCCGAAGTAACTCTGGGTACAGTCACCAGGCCTTGTATCCAAGGTAACTCTGGGTACAGTCAGCGGGACTTCCTTCCGAGGTACTTCTTGGTATAGTCAGTAGGCCTGCCTTCTGAGGTACCTCTGGGTAATGTCTCCTGGGCTTCCTTCTCCAGTACCTTTGGGTACAGTCACCAGACCTTCATTCTCAGCTACCTCGGGGTACAGTCACCAGGCCTTCGTTCTGAGGTACCTCTGAGTAGAGTCAGCAGGCGTGCCTTCTCAGATGACTCTGGGTACTATCACCAGGCCTCTCTTCCGAGGTAACTCTGGGTACAGATAATCAGACCTTTCTTCCGAGATACCTCTCGGTAGAGTGACCAGGCCTTCCTTCCGAGATAACTCTGGGTACAGTCAGTCGGTCTTCCTTCTGAGCTACATCTGGGTGATGTCACCAGGCCTTCTTTCCGAGGTACCTCTGGGTACAGTCACCTGGCCTTCCCTTCACGGTTACTCTGGCTACACTCACAAGGCCTTCCTTCCAAGGTACCCCAGGGTACAGACACCAAACGTTTCTTCCATGGTAACTCTGGGTACAGTCACCAGACCTGCCTTCCGAGGTACCTCTGTTTACTGTCACCTGTCCTTCCTTCCGAGGCACCTCTGGGTACAGTCACTAGGCCTTCCCTCTGAGGTACCTCTGAGTACAGTCAGCAGGCCTGCCTTCTCAGATACCTCTGGGTACTGTCACCAGACCTTCCTTCTGCGGTAGCTCTGGGTACAGACACCAGGGCTTCCTTCGGAGGTACCTCTGGGTAAGGTCATCAGGGCTTCCTTCCGAGGTATGTATGGGTAGAGTCACCAGGGCTTCCTTCTAAGGTACGTCTGAGTACAGTCACCAGGCCTTCCTTCCGAGGTATCTCTGGGTACAGGCATCAGGCCTTACCTCCGAAGAACGTCTGGGTACAGTCATCAGGCCTTCGTACCGAGTTACCTCAGGGTACAGTCACCAGGCCTTCCTTCCGAGGTACATCTGTGTTCAGTCACCAGTCCTTCCTTCCGAGGAACCTCTGGGTACAGTCACCAGGCCTTCTTTCCGAAGTACGTCCGGGAATAGTCACCAGGCCTTCGGTCTGAGGTACCTCTGGGTACAGTCAGCAGGCCTTCCTTCTCAGATACCTCTGGGCACAGTCACCAGGGCTTCCTTCTTAGGTACCTCTGAGTACAGTCACCAGCCTTTCTTCTGAGGTACCTTTTGGTACACTTACCAGGTCTTCCTTTTGAGGTACCTCTGTGGACTGTCACCAGGCCTTCCTGCTGAGGCACCTCTGGGTACACTCATTAGACACTCCTATTTAGGTACCTCTGGTACAGTCACCAGGCCTTCCTTCCAAGGTACCTTTGGGTATATTCACCAGAACTTCCTTCCGAGGTACCTCTGGGTACTGTCACCAGGCCTTCCTTCTGAGGTAAGTCTGGGTACAGTCAATAGGCCTTCCTTCTGAGGTACATCTGGGAAATGTCACCAGGCCTTCCTTCCGAGGTATCTCTGGGTACAGTTACCAGGCCTTCATTGTCAGGCACCTCTGGGTACAGTCACCAGGCCTTCCTTCTGAGGTAGCTCTGTGTACTGTCACCGGGCCTTCCTTCTGAGTTACCTCTGCGTATAGTCACCAGGCCTTCCTTCTGAGGTACCTCTGGGTACAGTCACCAGACCTTCCTTCTGAGGTACCTCTGGGTACTGTCACCAGGTTTTCCTTCTGAGGTAACTCTGCGTACTGTCACCAGGCCTTCCTTCCGAGGTAATTCTGTGTTCAGTCAAGAGTCCTTCCTTCCGAGGAACCTCTGGGTACACTCACGAGGCCCTGTATCCGAGGTACGTCTGGGTACAGTCACCAGGCCGTCCTTCCGAGGTACCTCTGGGTATAGTCAGTAGGCCTTCCTTCTGAGGTACCTCTGGGTAATGTCTCCAGGGATTCTATCTCCAGTACTTCTGGGTACAGTCAACAGGCCTTCATTCTCAGGTACCTCTGGGTAGAGTCACCAGCCCTTCATTCTCAGGTACCTCAGAGTACGGTCTCCAGGCCTTCTTTCCGAGGAACCTCTGGGTACAGTCACCAGACCTTCCTTCTGAGGTACCTCTGGGTATCGTCACCAGGCCTTTCTTCTGAGGTAACTCTGGGTACAGTCAGCAGGCCTTCCTCCTCAAATACCTCTGGGCACAGTCACCAGGCCTTCCTTCTTAGGTACCTCTGGGTACAGTCACCAGGCCTTCCTTCTCAGTTACCTTTGGGTACACTTACCAGGTCTTCCTTCTGAGGTACCTCAGTGGACTGTCACCAGGCCTTCCTTCCAAGCTACCTCTGGGTATAGTCACCAGTCCTTCCTGCCGAGGTAACTCTGGGTACAGTCATCAGACCTTTTTTCCGAGGTAACTGTGGGTACAATCATCAGACCTTTCTTCCCAGATACCTCTGGGTAGAGTGACCAGGCCTTCCTTCCGAGGTACCTCTGAGTACAGTCAGTAGGCCTTTCTTCTGAGGTACCTCTGGGTACAGTTACCAGGTCTTCCTTCTCAGGCACCTCTGGGTACAGTCACCAGGCCTTCCTTCTCAGGCACCTCTGGGTACAGTCACCAAGCCGTCCTTCCCAGTTACGACTGGGTACTGTCACCAGGCCTTCCTTCCGAGGTACCTCAGGGTACAGGCACCAGGCCTCGTATCCAAGGTACCTCTGGGTACAGTCACCAGGCCTTCCTTCCGAGGTACCTCTGGGTACAGTTACCAGGCCTTCATTCTCAGGCACCTCTGTTTACAGTCACCAGGCCTTCCTTCCGAGCTACCTCTGGGTACTGTCACCAGGCCTTCCTTCGCAGTTATCTCTGGGTACAGTCACCAGGCCTTCCCTCCAGGGTTACTCTGGGTACAGTCACCAGGCCTGCCTTCCAGGTACCTCTGGGTACAGTCCGTAGGCCTTCCTTTTGAGGTAACTCTGAGTACAGTCAGGATGCCTGCCTTCTCAGACACTTCTGGGTACTGTCACCAGGCCTTCCTTCTGAGGTACCTCTGGGTCCAGTCATCAGGCCTTCCTTCCTAGGTATGCATGGGCAGAGTCACCAGGCCTTCCTTCTGAGGTACCTCTGGGTATAGTCACCAGGCCTTCCTTCCGAGGTACGTCTGGGTACAGTCTCTAAGCCTTCCTTCCGAGGTTTGTCTTTGTACAGTTTCCAGCCCTTCCTTCTGAGGTACCTCTGGGTACAGTCACCACGCCTTCCTTCTTAGGTACCTCTGGGTATAGTTACCAGGCCTTCCTTCTCAGGTACGCCTGGGTACTGTCACCAGGCTTTCGTTCCGAGATACCTCTGGGTACAGGCACCAGCCATTGCTTCCGAAGTAACTCTGGGTACAGTCACCAGGCCTTGTATCCAAGGTAACTCTGGGTACAGTCAGCGGGACTTCCTTCCGAGGTACTTCTTGGTATAGTCAGTAGGCCTGCCTTCTGAGGTACCTCTGGGTAATGTCTCCTGGGCTTCCTTCTCCAGTACCTTTGGGTACAGTCACCAGACCTTCATTCTCAGCTACCTCGGGGTACAGTCACCAGGCCTTCGTTCTGAGGTACCTCTGAGTAGAGTCAGCAGGCGTGCCTTCTCAGATGACTCTGGGTACTATCACCAGGCCTCTCTTCGGAGGTAACTCTGGGTACAGATAATCAGACCTTTCTTCCGAGATACCTCTCGGTAGAGTGACCAGGCCTTCCTTCCGAGATAACTCTGGGTACAGTCAGTCGGTCTTCCTTCTGAGCTACATCTGGGTGATGTCACCAGGCCTTCCTTCCGAGGTACCTCTGGGTACAGTCACTAGGCCTTCCCTTCACGGTTACTCTGGCTACACTCACAAGGCCTTCCTTCCGAGGTACCCCAGGGTACAGACACCAAACGTTTCTTCCATGGTAACTCTGGGTCCAGTTACCAGACCTGCCTTCCGAGGTACCTCTGTTTACTGTCACCTGTCCTTCCTTCCGAGGTAAGTCTGGGTACAGTCACCAGGATTTCCTTCCGAGGTACCTCTGGGTTAGTCACCAGGCCTTTCTTCCGAGGTACGTCTGGGTACAGTCACCAGGCCTTTATTCTGAGGTACCTCTGGGTACAGTCAGCAGGCCTTCCTGCTCAGATACCTCTGGGCACAGTCACGAGGGCTTCCTTCTTAGGTACCTCTGAGTACACTCACCAGCCTTCCTTCTGAGGTACCTTTTGGTACACTTACCAGGTCTTCCTTTTGAGGTACATCTGTGGACTGTCACCAGGCCTTCCTGCTGTGGCACCTCTGGGTACACTCATTAGACACTTCTATTTAGGTACCTCTGGGTACAGTCACCAGGCCTTCCTTCCAAGGTATCTTTGGGTATATTCACCAGTCCTTCCTTCGGAGGTACCTCTGGGTACTGTCACCAGGCCTTCCTTCTGAGGTAAGTCTGGGTACAGTCAGTAGGCCTTCCTTCTGAGGTACATCTGGGAAATGTCACCAGGCCTTCCTTCCGAGGTATCTCTGGGTACAGTTACCAGGCCTTCATTCTCAGGCACCTCTGGGTACAGTCAATAGGCCTTCCTTCTGAGGTAGCTCTGGGTACAGTCACCAGGCCTTCCTTCCTAGTTACCTCTGCGTATAGACATCTGGCCTTCCTTCTGAGGTACCTCTGGGTACAGTCACCAGGGCTTCCTTCCGAGGTACCTCTGGGTACAGTCACCAGGGCTTCCTTCCGAGGTACGACAGTGTACAGTCACCAGGCCTTCCTTCCGAGATACGTCAGTGTGCAGTAACCAGGCCGTCCTTCCAGGTACCTCTGGGTACAGTCACCGGGCCTTCCTTCCAAAGAACCTCTGGGTACTGTCTCCAGGCCTTCATTCTGAGGTAACTCTGGGTACAGTCACTGGATCTTTCTTCCGAGGTACCTCTGGGTACTGTCACCAGGCCTTCATTCCGAGGTAAATTTTTGTACTGTCACCTGGCCTTCCTTCCGAGGTACCTCTGGGTACAGTCACTAGGCCTTCCCTCTGAGGTACCTCTGAGTACAGTCAGCAGGCCTGCCTTCTCAGATACCTCTGAGTACTGTCACCAGACCTTCCTTCTGAGGTAGCTCTGGGTACAGACACCAGGGCTTCCTTCGGAGGTACCTCTGGGTAAGGTCATCAGGGCTTCCTTCCGAGGTATGTATGGGTAGAGTCACCAGGGATTCCTTCTAAGGTACGTCTGAGTACAGTCACCAGGCCTTCCTTCCGAGGTATCTCTGGGTACAGGCATCAGGCCTTCCCTCCGAAGAACGTCTGGGTACAGTCATCAGGCCTTCGTACCGTGCTACCTCAGGGTACAGTCACCAGGCCTTCCTTCCGAGGTACCTCTGTGTTCAGTCACCAGTCCTTCCTTCCGAGGAACCTCTGGGTACAGTCACCAGGCCTTCCTTCTGAGGTAGCTCTGGGTACAGTCACCAAGCCTTCCTTCCCAGTTATGACTGGGTACTGTCACCAGGCCTTCCTTCCGAGGTACCTCAGGGTACAGGCACCAGGCGTCGTATCCAAGGTACCTCTGGGTACAGTCACCAGGACTTCCTTCCGAGGTACCTCTGGGTACAGTCAGTAGGCCTTCCTTCCGAGGTCCCTCTGGGTACTGTCACCAGGCCTTTCTTCTGAGGTACGTCTGGGTACAGTCACCAGGCCTTCTTTCCGAAGTACCTCTGGGAATAGTCACCAGGCCTTCGGTCTGAGGTACCTCTGGGTACAGTCAGCAGGCCTTCCTTCTCAGATACCTCTGGGCACAGTCACGAGGGCTTCCTTCTTAGGTACCTCTGAGTACAGTCACCAGCCTTCCTTCTGAGGTACCTTTTGGTACACTTACCAGGTCTTCCTTTTGAGGTACATCTGTGGACTGTCACCAGGCCTTCCTGCTGAGGCACCTCTGGGTACACTCATTAGACACTCCTATTTAGGTACCTCTGGGTACAGTCACCAGGCCTTCCTTCCAAGGTATCTTTGGGTATATTCACCAGTCCTTCCTTCCGACGTACCTCTGGGTACTGTCACCAGGCCTTCCTTCTGAGGTAAGTCTGGGTACAGTCAATAGGCCTTCCTTCTGAGGTACATCTGGGAAATGTCACCAGGCCTTCCTTCCGAGGTATCTCTGGGTACAGTTACCAGGCCTTCATTCTCAGGCACCTCTGTGTACAGTCAATAGGCCTTCCTTCTGAGGTAGCTCTGGGTACAGTCACCAGGCCTTCCTTCCTAGTTACCTCTGCGTAGAGACATCTGGTCTTCCTTCTGAGGTACCTCTGGGTACAGTCACCAGGGCTTCCTTCCGAGGTACCTCTGGGTACAGTCACCAGGGCTTCCTTCCGAGGTACGACAGTGTACAGTCACCAGGCCTTCCTTCCGAGGTATGTCAGTGTGCAGTCACCAGGCCGTCCTTCCCAGGTACCTCTGGGTACAGTCACCGGGCCTTCCTTCCAAAGAACCTCTGGGTACTGTCTCCAGGCCTTCCGTCTGAGGTAACTCTGGGTACAGTCACTGGACCTTCCTTCCGAGGTACCTCTGGGTACAGTCAATAGGCCTTCCTTCTGAGGTACCTCTGAGTACAGTCAGCAGGCCTGCCTTCTCAGATACCTATGGCTACTGTCACCAGACCTTCCTTCTGAGGTAGCTCTGGGTACAGACACCAGGGCTTCCTTCGGAGGTACCTCTGGGTAAGGTCATCAGGGCATCCTTCCGAGGTATGTATGGGTAGAGTCACCAGGGCTTCCTTCTAAGGTACGTCTGAGTACAGTCACCAGGCCTTCCTTCCGAGGTATCTCTGGGTACAGGCATCAGGCCTTCCCTCCGAAGTATGTCTGGGTACAGTCATCAGGCCTTCGTACCGAGTTACCTCAGGGTACAGTCACCAGGCCTTCCTTCCGAGGTACCTCTGTGTTCAGTCACCAGTCCTTCCTTCCGAGGAACCTCTGGGTACAGTCACCAGGCCTTCCTTCCGAGGTACCTCTGTGTTCAGTCACCAGTCCTTCCTTCCGAAGTACCTCTGGGAATAGTCACCAGGCCTTCGGTCTGAGGTACCTCTGGGTACAGTCAGCAGGCCTTCCTTCTCAGATACCTCTGGGCACAGTCACCAGGGCTTCCTTCTTAGGTACCTCTGAGTACAGTCACCAGCCTTTCTTCTGAGGTACCTTTTGGTACACTTACCAGGTCTTCCTTTTGAGGTACCTCTGTGGACTGTCACCAGGCCTTCCTGCTGAGGCACCTCTGGGTACACTCATTAGACACTCCTATTTAGGTACCTCTGGGTACAGTCACCAGGCCTTCCTTCCAAGGTACATTTGGGTATATTCACCAGAACTTCCTCCGAGGTACCTCTGGGTACTGTCACCAGGCCTTCCTTCTGAGGTAAGTCTGGGTACAGTCAATAGGCCTTCCTTCTGAGGTACATCTGGGAAATGTCACCAGGCCTTCCTTCCGAGGTATCTCTGGGTACAGTTACCAGGCCTTCATTCTCAGGCACCTCTGGGTACAGTCAATAGGCCTTCCTTCTGAGGTAGCTCTGGGTACAGTCACCAGGCCTTCCTTCCTAGTTACCTCTGCGTATAGACATCTGGCCTTCCTTCTGAGGTACCTCTGGGTACAGTCACCAGACCTTCCTTCTGAGGTACCTCTGGGTACTGTCACCAGGTTTTCCTTCTGAGGTAACTCTGCATACTGTCACCAGGCCTTCCTTCCGAGGTAATTCTGTGTTCAGTCAAGAGTCCTTCCTTCCGAGAAACCTCTGGGTACACTCCCGAGGCCCTGTATCCGAGGTACGTCTGGGTACAGTCACCAGGCCTTCCTTCCGAGGTACCTCTGGGTATAGTCAGTAGGCCTTCCTTCTGAGGTACCTCTGGGTAATGTCTCCAGGGATTCTATCTCCAGTACTTCTGGGTACAGTCAACAGGCCTTCATTCTCAGGTACCTCTTGGGTAGAGTCACCAGCCCTTCATTCTCAGGTACCTCAGAGTACGGTCTCCAGGCCTTCTTTCCGAGGAACCTCTGGGTACAGTCACCAGACCTTCCTTCCGAGGTACCTCTGGGTATCGTCACCAGGCCTTTCTTCTGAGGTAACTCTGGGTACAGTCAGCAGGCCTTCCTCCTCAAATACCTCTGGGCACAGTCACCAGGCCTTCCTTCTTAGGTACCTCTGGGTACAGTCACCAGGCCTTCCTTCTCAGTTACCTTTGGGTACACTTACCAGGTCTTCCTTCTGAGGTACCTCAGTGGACTGTCACCAGGCCTTCCTTCCAAGCTACCTCTGGGTATAGTCACCAGTCCTTCCTTCCGAGGTAACTCTGGGTACAGTCATCAGACCTTTTTTCCGAGGTAACTGTGGGTACAATCATCAGACCTTTCTTCCGAGATACCTCTGGGTAGAGTGACCAGGCCTTCCTTCCGAGGTACCTCTGAGTACAATCAGTAGGCCTTCCTTCTGAGGTACATCTGGGTAATGTCACCAGGCCTTCCTTCCGAGGTACCTCTGGGTACAGTTACCAGGCCTTCCTTCTCAGTCACCTCTGGGTACAGTCACCAGGACTTCCTTCTCAGGCACCTCTGGGTACAGTCACCAAGCCGTCCTTCCCAGTTACGACTGGGTACTGTCACCAGCCCTTCCTTCCGAGATACCTCAGGGTACAGGCCCCAGGCCTCGTATTCAAGGTACCTCTGGGTACAGTCACCAGGCCTTCCTTCCGAGGTACCTCTGGGTACAGTTACCAGGCCTTCATTCTCAGGCACCTCTGGGTACAGTTACCAGGGCTTCCTTCTGAGGTAGCTCTGGGTACAGTCACCAAGCCTTCCTTCCCAGTTACGACTGGGTACTGTCTCCAGGCCGTCCTTCCGAGGTACCTCAGGGTACAGGCACCAGGCCTCGTATCCAAGGTACCTCTGGGTACAGTCACCAGGGCTTTCTTCCGAGGTACCTCTTGGTATAGTCAGTAGGCCTGCCTTCTGAGGTATCTCTGGGTAATGTCTCCTGGACTTCCTTCTCCAGTACCTCTGGGTACAGTCACCAGGCCTTCATTCTCAGGTACCTCTGGGTACAGTCACCAGCCTTCGTTCTGAGTTACCTCTGAGTAGAGTCAGCAGGCGTGCCTTCTCAGATACCTCTGGGTACAGTCACCAGGCTTTCCTTCTGACGTATTTCTGGGTACAGTCACCAGGCCTTCGTTCTGAGGTACCTCTGGGTACAGTCAGTAGGCCTTCCTTCCGAGGTACGTCTGGGTACAGTCACCAGGCCTTCCTTCCGAGGTACCTCAGGGTACAGGCACCAGGCGTCGTATCCAAGGTACCTCTGGGTACAGTCACCAGGACTTCCTTCCGAGGTACCTCTGGGTACAGTCAGTAGGCCTTCCTTCCGAGGTCCCTCTGGGTACTGTCACCAGGCCTTTCTTCTGAGGTACGTCTGGGTACAGTCACCAGGCCTTCTTTCCGAAGTACCTCTGGGAATAGTCACCAGGCCTTCGGTCTGAGGTACCTCTGGGTACAGTCAGCAGGCCTTCCTTCTCAGATACCTCTGGGCACAGTCACGAGGGCTTCCTTCTTAGGTACCTCTGAGTACAGTCACCAGCCTTCCTTCTGAGGTACCTTTTGGTACACTTACCAGGTCTTCCTTTTGAGGTACATCTGTGGACTGTCACCAGGCCTTCCTGCTGAGGCACCTCTGGGTACACTCATTAGACACTCCTATTTAGGTACCTCTGGGTACAGTCACCAGGCCTTCCTTCCAAGGTATCTTTGGGTATATTCACCAGTCCTTCCTTCCGAGGTACCTCTGGGTACTGTCACCAGGCCTTCCTTCTGAGGTAAGTCTGGGTACAGTCAGTAGGCCTTCCTTCTGAGGTACATTTGGGAAATGTCACCAGGCCTTCCTTCCGAGGTATCTCTGGGTACAGTTACCAGGCCTTCATTCTCAGGCACCTCTGGGTACAGTCAATAGGCCTTCCTTCTGAGGTAGCTCTGGGTACAGTCACCAGGCCTTCCTTCCTAGTTACCTCTGCGTAGAGACATCTGGTCTTCCTTCTGAGGTACCTCTGGGTACAGTCACCAGGGCTTCCTTCCGAGGTACCTCTGGGTACAGTCACCAGGGCTTCCTTCCGAGGTACGACAGTGTACAGTCACCAGGCCTCCCTTCCGAGGTATGTCAGTGTGCAGTCACCAGGCCGTCCTTCCCAGGTACCTCTGGGTACAGTCACCGGGCCTTCCTTCCAAAGAACCTCTGGTTACTGTCTCCAGGCCTTCCGTCTGAGGTAACTCTGGGTACAGTCACTGGACCTTTCTTCCGAGGTACCTCTGGGTACTGTCACCAGGCCTTCATTCCGAGGTAAATTTTTGTACTGTCACCTGGCCTTCCTTCCGAGGTACCTCTGGGTACAGTCAATAGGCCTTCCTTCTGAGGTACCTCTGAGTACAGTCAGCAGGCCTGCCTTCTCAGATACCTATGGCTACTGTCACCAGACCTTCCTTCTGAGGTAGCTCTGGGTACAGACACCAGGGCTTCCTTCGGAGGTACCTCTGGGTAAGGTCATCAGGGCATCCTTCCGAGGTATGTATGGGTAGAGTCACCAGGGCTTCCTTCTAAGGTACGTCTGAGTACAGTCACCAGGCCTTCCTTCCGAGGTATCTCTGGGTACAGGCATCAGGCCTTCCCTCCGAAGTATGTCTGGGTACAGTCATCAGGCCTTCGTACCGAGTTACCTCAGGGTACAGTCACCAGGCCTTCCTTCCGAGGTACCTCTGTGTTCAGTCACCAGTCCTTCCTTCCGAGGAACCTCTGGGTACAGTCACCAGGCCTTCCTTCCGAGGTACCTCTGTGTTCAGTCACCAGTCCTTCCTTCCGAGGAACCTCTGGGTACAGTCACCAGGCCTTCTTTCCGAAGTACCTCTGGGAATAGTCACCAGGCCTTCGGTCTGAGGTACCTCTGGGTACAGTCAGCAGGCCTTCCTTCTCAGATACCTCTGGGCACAGTCACCAGGGCTTCCTTCTTAGGTACCTCTGAGTACAGTCACCAGCCTTTCTTCTGAGGTACCTTTTGGTACACTTACCAGGTCTTCCTTTTGAGGTACCTCTGTGGACTGTCACCAGGCCTTCCTGCTGAGGCACCTCTGGGTACACTCATTAGACACTCCTATTTAGGTACCTCTGGGTACAGTCACCAGGCCTTCCTTCCAAGGTACATTTGGGTATATTCACCAGAACTTCCTTCCGAGGTACCTCTGGGTACTGTCACCAGGCCTTCCTTCTGAGGTAAGTCTGGGTACAGTCAATAGGCCTTCCTTCTGAGGTACATCTGGGAAATGTCACCAGGCCTTCCTTCCGAGGTATCTCTGGGTACAGTTACCAGGCCTTCATTCTCAGGCACCTCTGGGTACAGTCAATAGGCCTTCCTTCTGAGGTAGCTCTGGGTACAGTCACCAGGCCTTCATTCTCAGGTACCTCTGGGTACAGTCACCAGCCTTCGTTCTGAGTTACCTCTGAGTAGAGTCAGCAGGCGTGCCTTCTCAGATACCTCTGGGTACAGTCACCAGGCTTTCCTTCTGACGTATTTCTGGGTACAGTCACCAGGCCTTCGTTCTGAGGTACCTCTGGGTACAGTCAGTAGGCCTTCCTTCCGAGGTACGTCTGGGTACAGTCACCAGGCCTTCCTTCCGAGCTACCTCTTGGTACTGTCACCAGGCCTTCCTTCGGAGGTAACTCTGGGTTCAGTCACCAGGCCTTCCCTCCAGGGTTACTCTGGGTACAGTCACCAGGCCTTCCTTCCAGGTACCTCTGGGTACAGTCAATAGGCCTTCCTTCTGAGGTAGCTCTGGGTACAGATAATCAGACCTTTCTTCCGAGATACCTCTCGGTAGAGTGACCAGGCCTCCCTTCCGAGGTACCTCTGGGTAGAGTCAGTCGGTCTTCCTTCTGAGGTACATCTGGGTAATGTCAACAGGCCTTCCTTCCGAGGTACCTCTGGGTACAGTTACCAGGCCTTCATTCCCAAGCACCTCTGGGTACAGTCACCAGGCCTTCCTTCTCAGGTACTGTGGGCACAGTCAGCAGGCCTTCCTTCCGAGTTACCTCTGGGTATAGTTACCAGGCCTTCCTTCTCAGGTATATCTGCGTACAGTCAGCAGGCCTTCCTTCCGAGTTACCTCTGGATACTGTCACCAGGCCTTCCTTCTGAGGTACCTCTGGGTATAGTCACCAGGCATTCCGTCCGAGGTACGTCTGGGTACAGTCTCTAAGCCTTCCTTCCGAGGTTTGTCTTTGTACAGTTTCCAGGCCTTCCTTCTGAGGTACCTCTGGGTACAGTCACCAGGCCTTCCTTCTCAGGTACGCCTGGGTACTGTCACCAGGCCTTCCTTCCGAGGTACCTCTGGGTACTGTCACCAGGCCTTCCTTCCGAGGTACCTCTGGGTACAGGCACCAGCCATTGCTTCCGAAGTAACTCTGGGTACAGTCACCAGGCCTTGTATCCAAGGTAACTCTGGGTACAGTCAGCGGGACTTCCTTCCGAGGTACTTCTTGGTATAGTCAGTAGGCCTGCCTTCTGAGGTACCTCTGGGTAATGTCTCCTGGGCTTCCTTCTCCAGTACCTTTGGGTACAGTCACCAGACCTTCATACTCAGCTACCTCGGGGTACAGTCACCAGGCCTTCGTTCTGAGGTACCTCTGAGTAGAGTCAGCAGGCGTGCCTTCTCAGATGACTCTGGGTACTATCACCAGGCCTCTCTTCCGAGGTAACTCTGGGTACAGATAATCAGACTTTTCTTCCGAGATACCTCTCGGTAGAGTGACCAGGCCTTCCTTCTGAGATAACTCTGGGTACAGTCAGTCGGTCTTCCTTCTGAGCTACATCTGGGTGATGTCACCAGGCCTTCCTTCCGAGGTACCTCTGGGTACAGTCACCAGGCCTTCCCTTCACGGTTACTCTGGCTACACTCACAAGGCCTTCCTTCCGAGGTACCCCAGGGTACAGACACCAAACGTTTCTTCCATGGTAACTCTGGGTACAGTCACCAGACCTGCCTTCCGAGGTACCTCTGTTTACTGTCACCTGTCCTTCCTTCCGAGGTAAGTCTGGGTACAGTCACCAGGATTTCCTTCCGAGGTACCTCTGGGTTAGTCACCAGGCCTTCCTTCCGAGGTACCTCTGTTACAGTCACCAGGCCTTCCTTCTGAGATACCTGTGGTTACAGTCACCAGACCTTCCTTCTCAGGTTCCTTTGGCTGCAGTCACCAGGCCTTTTTTCCGAGTACCTCTGAGCACAGTCATCAGCCCTTTCTCCCGAAGTACCTCTGGGAATAGTCACCAGGCCTTCCTTCTGAGGTACCTCTGGGTACAGTCAGCAGGCCTTCCTTCTCAGATACCTCTGGGCACAGTCACGAGGGCTTCCTTCTTAGGTACCTCTGAGTACAGTCACCAGCCTTCCTTCTGAGGTACCTTTTGGTACACTTACCAGGTCTTCCTTTTGAGGTACATCTGTGGACTGTCACCAGGCCTTCCTGCTGAGGCACCTCTGGGTACACTCTTTAGACACTCCTATTTAGGTACCTCTGGGTACAGTCACCAGGCCTTCCTTCCAAGGTATCTTTGGGTATATTCACCAGTCCTTCCTTCCGAGGTACCTCTGGGTACTGTCACCAGGCCTTCCTTCTGAGGTAAGTCTGGGTACAGTCAGTAGGCCTTCCTTCTGAGGTACATCTGGGAAATGCCACCAGGCCTTCCTTCCGAGGTATCTCTGGGTACAGTTACCAGGCCTTCATTGTCAGGCACCTCTGGGTACAGTCAATAGGCCTTCCTTCTGAGGTAGCTCTGGGTACAGAGAATCAAACCTTTCTTCCGAGATACCTCTCGGTAGAGTGACCAGGCCTTCCTTCCGAGGTACCTCTGGGTAGAGTCAGTCGGTCTTCCTTCTGAGGTACATCTGGGTAATGTCAACAGGCCTTCCTTCCGAGGTACCTCTGGGTACAGTTACCAGGCCTTCATTCCCAAGCACCTCTGGGTACAGTCACCAGGCCTTCCTTCTCAGGTACTGTGGGCACAGTCAGCAGGCCTTCCTTCCGAGGTACCTCTGGGTATAGTTACCAGGCCTTCCTTCTCAGGTACCTCTGGGTACAGTCACCAGGCCTTCCTTCTCAGGTACTGTGGGCACAGTCAGCAGGCCTTCCTTCCGAGGTACCTCTGGGCACAGTCACCAGGCCTTCCTTCTTAGGTACCTCTGGGTACAGTCACCAGGCCTTCCTTCTCAGTTACCTTTGGGTACACTTACCAGGTCTTCCTTCTGAGGTACCTCAGTGGACTGTCACCAGGCCTTCCTTCCAAGCTACCTCTGGGTATAGTCACCAGTCCTTCCTTCCGAGGTAACTCTGGGTACAGTCATCAGACCTTTTTTCCGAGGTAACTGTGGGTACAATCATCAGACCTTTCTTCCGAGATACCTCTGGGTAGAGTGACCAGGCCTTCCTTCCGAGGTACCTCTGAGTACAATCAGTAGGCCTTCCTTCTGAGGTACATCTGGGTAATGTCACCAGGCCTTCCTTCCGAGGTACCTCTGGGTACAGTTACCAGGCCTTCCTTCTCAGTCACCTCTGGGTACAGTCACCAGGACTTCCTTCTCAGGCACCTCTGGGTACAGTCACCAAGCCGTCCTTCCCAGTTACGACTGGGTACTGTCACCAGCCCTTCCTTCCGAGATACCTCAGGGTACAGGCCCCAGGCCTCGTATTCAAGGTACCTCTGGGTACAGTCACCAGGCCTTCCTTCCGAGGTACCCCTGGGTACAGTTACCAGGCCTTCATTCTCAGGCACCTCTGGGTACAGTTACCAGGGCTTCCTTCTGAGGTAGCTCTGGGTACAGTCACCAAGCCTTCCTTCCCAGTTACGACTGGGTACTGTCTCCAGGCCGTCCTTCCGAGGTACCTCAGGGTACAGGCACCAGGCCTCGTATCCAAGGTACCTCTGGGTACAGTCACCAGGGCTTCCTTCCGAGGTACCTCTTGGTATAGTCAGTAGGCCTGCCTTCTGAGGTATCTCTGGGTAATGTCTCCTGGACTTCCTTCTCCAGTACCTCTGGGTACAGTCACCAGGCCTTCATTCTCAGGTACCTCTGGGTACAGTCACCAGCCTTCGTTCTGAGTTACCTCTGAGTAGAGTCAGCAGGCGTGCCTTCTCAGATACCTCTGGGTACAGTCACCAGGCTTTCCTTCTGACGTATTTCTGGGTACAGTCACCAGGCCTTCGTTCCGAGGTACCTCTGGGTACAGTCAGTAGGCCTTCCTTCCGAGGTACGTCTGGGTACAGTTACCAGGCCTTCCTTCTCAGGTTCCTCTGGGTACAGTCACCAGGCCTTCCTTCCGAGCTACCTCTGGGTACTGTCACCAGGCCGTCCTTCGGAGGTAACTCTGGGTTCAGTCACCAGGCCTTCCCTCCAGGGTTACTCTGGGTACAGTCACCAGGCCTTCCTTCCAGGTACCTCTGGGTACAGTCAATAGGCCTTCCTTCTGAGGTAGCTCTGGGTACAGATAATCAGACCTTTCTTCCGAGATACCTCTCGGTAGAGTGACCAGGCCTCCCTTCCGAGGTACCTCTGGGTAGAGTCAGTCGGTCTTCCTTCTGAGGTACATCTGGGTAATGTCAACAGGCCTTCCTTCCGAGGTACCTCTGGGTACAGTTACCAGGCCTTCATTCCCAAGCACCTCTGGGTACAGTCACCAGGCCTTCCTTCTCAGGTACTGTGGGCACAGTCAGTAGGCCTTCCTTCCGAGTTACCTCTGGGTATAGTTACCAGGCCTTCCTTCTCAGGTATATCTGCGTACAGTCAGCAGGCCTTCCTTCCGAGTTACCTCTGGATACTGTCACCAGGCCTTCCTTCTGAGGTACCTCTGGGTATAGTCACCAGGCATTCCGTCCGAGGTACGTCTGGGTACAGTCTCTAAGCCTTCCTTCCGAGGTTTGTCTTTGTACAGTTTCCAGGCCTTCCTTCTGAGGTACCTCTGGGTACAGTCACCAGCCCTTCCTTCTCAGGTATGCCTGGGTACTGTCACCAGGCCTCCCTTCCGAGGTACCTCTGGGTACTGTCACCAGGCCTTCCTTCCGAGGTACCTCTGGGTACAGGCACCAGCCATTGCTTCCGAAGTAACTCTGGGTACAGTCACCAGGCCTTGTATCCAAGGTAACTCTGGGTACAGTCAGCGGGACTTCCTTCTGAGGTACTTCTTGGTATAGTCAGTAGGCCTGCCTTCTGAGGTACCTCTGGGTAATGTCTCCTGGGCTTCCTTCTCCAGTACCTTTGGGTACAGTCACCAGACCTTCATTCTCAGCTACCTCGGGGTACAGTCACCAGGCCTTCGTTCTGAGGTACCTCTGAGTAGAGTCAGCAGGCGTGCCTTCTCAGATGACTCTGGGTACTATCACCAGGCCTTTCTTCCGAGGTAACTCTGGGTACAGATAATCAGACCTTTCTTCAGAGATACCTCTCGGTAGAGTGACCAGGCCTTCCTTCTGAGGTACCTCTGGGTACAGTCAGTCGGTCTTCCTTCTGAGGTATATCTGGGTAATGTCACCAGGCCTTCCTTCCGAGGTACCTCTGGGTACACTTACCAGGTCTTCATTTCCAAGCACCTCTGGGTACAGTCACCAGGCCTTCCTTCTCAGGTACTGTGGGCACAGTCAGCAGGCCTTCCTTCCGAGGTACCTCTGGGTATAGTTACCAGGCCTTCCTTCTCAGGTATATCTGCGTACAGTCAGCAGGCCTTCCTTCCGAGTTACCTCTGGATACTGTCACCAGGCCTTCCTTCGGAGGCACCTCAGGGTACAGTCACCAGGCCTTCCCTTCACGGTTACTCTGGCTACACTCACAAGGCCTTCCTTCCGAGGTACCCCAGGGTACAGACACCAAACGTTTCTTCCATGGTAACTCTGGGTACAGTCACCAGACCTGCCTTCCGAGGTACCTCTGTTTACTGTCACCTGTCCTTCCTTCCGAGGTAAGTCTGGGTACAGTCACCAGGATTTCCTTCCGAGGTACCTCTGGGTTAGTCACCAGGCCTTCCTTCCGAGGTACGCCTGGGTACAGTCACCAGGCCTTTATTCTGAGGTACCTCTGGGTACAGTCACCAGGCCTTCCTTCTGAGGTACCTCTGTTACAGTCACCAGGCCTTCCTTCTGAGATACCTGTGGTTACAGTCACCAGACCTTCCTTCTCAGGTTCCTTTGGCTGCAGTCACCAGGCCTTTTTTCCGAGTACCTCTGAGCACAGTCATCAGCCCTTTCTCCCGAAGTACCTCTGGGAATAGTCACCAGGCCTTCCTTCTGAGGTACCTCTGGGTACAGTCAGCAGGCCTTCCTTCTCAGATACCTCTGGGCACAGTCACGAGGGCTTCCTTCTTAGGTACCTCTGAGTACAGTCACCAGCCTTTCTTCTGAGGTACCTTTTGGTACACTTACCAGGTCTTCCTTTTGAGGTACATCTGTGGACTGTCACCAGGCCTTCCTGCTGAGGCACCTCTGGGTACACTCATTAGACACTCCTATTTAGGTACCTCTGGGTACAGTCACCAGGCCTTCCTTCCAAGGTATCTTTGGGTATATTCACCAGTCCTTCCTTCCGACGTACCTCTGGGTACTGTCACCAGGCCTTCCTTCTGAGGTAAGTCTGGGTACAGTCAGTAGGCCTTCCTTCTGAGGTACATCTGGGAAATGTCACCAGGCCTTCCTTCCGAGGTATCTCTGGGTACAGTTACCAGGCCTTCATTCTCAGGCACCTCTGGGTACAGTCAATAGGCCTTCCTTCTGAGGTAGCTCTGGGTACAGATAATCAGACCTTTCTTCCGAGATACCTCTCGGTAGAGTGACCAGGCCTTCCTTCCGAGGTACCTCTGGGTAGAGTCAGTCGGTCTTCCTTCTGAGGTACATCTGGGTAATGTCAACAGGCCTTCCTTCCGAGGTACCTCTGGGTACAGTTACCAGGCCTTCATTCCCAAGCACCTCTGGGTACAGTCACCAGGCCTTCCTTCTCAGGTACTGTGGGCACAGTCAGCAGGCCTTCCTTCCGAGGTACCTCTGGGTATAGTTACCAGGCCTTCCTTCTCAGGTATATCTGCGTACAGTCAGCAGGCCTTCCTTCCGAGTTACCTCTGGATACTGTCACCAGGCCTTCCTTCTGAGGTACCGCTGGGTATAGTCACCAGGCCTTCCGTCCGACGTACGTCTGGGTACAGTCTCTAAGCCTTCCTTCCGAGGTTTGTCTTTGTACAGTTTCCAGGCCTTCCTTCTGAGGTACCTCTGGGTACAGTCACCAGGCCTTCCTTCTCAGGTACGCCTGGGTACTGTCACCAGGCCTTCCTTCCGAGGTACCTCTGGGTACTGTCACCAGGCCTTCCTTCTGAGGTACCTCTGGGTACAGGCACCAGCCATTGCTTCCGAAGTAACTCTGGGTACAGTCACCAGGCCTTGTATCCAAGGTAACTCTGGGTACAGTCAGCGGGACTTCCTTCCGAGGTACTTCTTGGTATAGTCAGTAGGCCTGCCTTCTGAGGTACCTCTGGGTAATGTCTCCTGGTCTTCCTTCTCCAGTACCTTTGGGTACAGTCACCAAACCTTCATTCTCAGCTACCTCGGGGTACAGTCACCAGGCCTTCGTTCTGAGGTACCTCTGAGTAGAGTCAGCAGGCGTGCCTTCTCAGATGACTCTGGGTACTATCACCAGGCCTCTCTTCCGAGGTAACTCTGGGTACAGATAATCAGACCTTTCTTCCGAGATACCTCTCGGTAGAGTGACCAGGCCTTCCTTCCGAGATAACTCTGGGTACAGTCAGTCGGTCTTCCTTCTGAGCTACATCTGGGTGATGTCACCAGGCCTTCCTTCCGAGGTACCTCTGGGTACAGTCACCAGGCCTTCCCTTCACGGTTACTCTGGCTACACTCACAAGGCCTTCCTTCCGAGGTACCCCAGGGTACAGACACCAAACGTTTCTTCCATGGTAACTCTGGGTACAGTCACCAGACCTGCCTTCCGAGGTACCTCTGTTTACTGTCACCTGTCCTTCCTTCCGAGGTAAGTCTGGGTACAGTCACCAGGATTTCCTTCCGAGGTACCTCTGGGTTAGTCACCAGGCCTTCCTTCTGAGGTACGTCTGGGTACAGTCACCAGGCCTTCCTTCTGAGGTACCTCTGTTACAGTCACCAGGCCTTCCTTCTGAGATACCTGTGGTTACAGTCACCAGACCTTCCTTCTCAGGTTCCTTTGGCTGCAGTCACCAGGCCTTTTTTCCGAGTACCTCTGAGCACAGTCATCAGCCCTTTCTCCCGAAGTACCTCTGGGAATAGTCACCAGGCCTTCCTTCTGAGGTACCTCTGGGTACAGTCAGCAGGCCTTCCTTCTCAGATACCTCTGGGCACAGTCACGAGGGCTTCCTTCTTAGGTACCTCTGAGTACAGTCACCAGCCTTCCTTCTGAGGTACCTTTTGGTACACTTACCAGGTCTTCCTTTTGAGGTACATCTGTGGACTGTCACCAGGCCTTCCTGCTGAGGCACCTCTGGGTACACTCATTAGACACTCCTATTTAGGTACCTCTGGGTACAGTCACCAGGCCTTCCTTCCAAGGTATCTTTGGGTATATTCACCAGTCCTTCCTTCCGACGTACCTCTGGGTACTGTCACCAGGCCTTCCTTCTGAGGTAAGACTGGGTACAGTCAGTAGGCCTTCCTTCTGAGGTACATCTGGGAAATGTCACCAGGCCTTCCTTCCGAGGTATCTCTGGGTACAGTTACCAGGCCTTCATTCTCAGGCACCTCTGGGTACAGTCAATAGGCCTTCCTTCTGAGGTACCTCTGGGTACAGTCACCAGGGCTTCCTTCCGAGGTACCTCTGGGTACAGTCACCAGGGCTTCCTTCCGAGGTACGACAGTGTACAGTCACCAGGCCTTCCTTCCGAGATACGTCAGTGTGCAGTCACCAGGCCGTCCTTCCCAGGTACCTCTGGGTACAGTCACCGGGCCTTCCTTCCAAAGAACCTCTGGGTACTGTCTCAAGGCCTTCCGTCTGAGGTAACTCTGGGTACAGTCACTGGACCTTTCTTCCGAGGTACCTCTGGGTACTGTCACCAGGCCTTCATTCCGAGGTAAATTTTTGTACTGTCACCTGGCCTTCCTTCCGAGGTACCTCTGGGTACAGTCACTAGGCCTTCCCTCTGAGGTACCTCTGAGTACAGTCAGCAGGCCTGCCTTCTCAGATACCTCTGGGTACTGTCACCAGACCTTCCTTCTGCGGTAGCTCTGGGTACAGACACCAGGGCTTCCTTCGGAGGTACCTCTGGGTAAGGTCATCAGGGCTTCCTTCCGAGGTATGTATGGGTAGAGTCACCAGGGCTTCCTTCTAAGGTACGTCTGAGTACAGTCACCAGGCCTTCCTTCCGAGGTATCTCTGGGTACAGGCATCAGGCCTTCCCTCCGAAGAACGTCTGGGTACAGTCATCAGGCCTTCGTACCGAGTTACCTCAGGGTACAGTCACCAGGCCTTCCTTCCGAGGTACCTCTGTGTTCAGTCACCAGTCCTTCCTTCCGAGGAACCTCTGGGCACAGTCACCAGGCCTTCTTTCCGAAGTAACTCTGGGAATAGTCACCAGGCCTTCGGTCTGAGGTACCTCTGGGTACAGTCAGCAGGCCTTCCTTCTCAGATACCTCTGGGCACAGTCACCAGGGCTTCCTTCTTAGGTACCTCTGAGTACAGTCACCAGCCTTTCTTCTGAGGTACCTTTTGGTACACTTACCAGGTCTTCCTTTTGAGGTACCTCTGTGGACTGTCACCAGGCCTTCCTGCTGAGGCACCTCTGGGTACACTCATTAGACACTCCTATTTAGGTACCTCTGGTACAGTCACCAGGCCTTCCTTCCAAGGTACCTTTGGGTATATTCACCAGAACTTCCTTCCGAGTTACCTCTGGGTACTGTCACCAGGCCTTCCTTCTGAGGTAAGTCTGGGTACAGTCAATAGGCCTTCCTTCTGAGGTACATCTGGGAAATGTCACCAGGCCTTCCTTCCGAGGTATCTCTGGGTACAGTTACCAGGCCTTCATTCTCAGGCACCTCTGGGTACAGTCACCAGGCCTTCCTTCTGAGGTAGCTCTGGGTACTGTCACCAGGCCTTCCTTCTGAGTTACCTCTGCGTATAGTCACCAGGCCTTCCTTCTGAGGTACCTCTGGGTACAGTCACCAGACCTTCCTTCTGAGGTACCTCTGGGTACTGTCACCAGGTTTTCCTTCTGAGGTAACTCTGCGTACTGTCACCAGGCCTTCCTTCCGAGGTAATTCTGTGTTCAGTCAAGAGTCCTTCCTTCCGAGGAACCTCTGGGTACACTCACGAGGCCCTGTATCCGAGGTACGTCTGGGTACAGTCACCAGGCCTTCCTTCCGAGGTACCTCTGGGTATAGTCAGTAGGCCTTCCTTCTGAGGTACCTCTGGGTAATGTCTCCAGGGATTCTATCTCCAGTACTTCTGGGTACAGTCAACAGGCCTTCATTCTCAGGTACCTCTGGGTAGAGTCACCAGCCCTTCATTCTCAGGTACCTCAGAGTACGGTCTCCAGGCCTTCTTTCCGAGGAACCTCTGGGTACAGTCACCAGACCTTCCTTCTGAGGTACCTCTGGGTATCGTCACCAGGCCTTTCTTCTGAGGTAATTCTGGGTACAGTCAGCAGGCCTTCCTCCTCAAATACCTCTGGGCACAGTCACCAGGCCTTCCTTCTTAGGTACCTCTGGGTACAGTCACCAGGCCTTCCTTCTCAGTTACCTTTGGGTACACTTACCAGGTCTTCCTTCTGAGGTACCTCAGTGGACTGTCACCAGGCCTTCCTTCCAAGCTACCTCTGGGTATAGTCACCAGTACTTCCTTCCGAGGTAACTCTGGGTACAGTCATCAGACCTATTTTCCGAGGTAACTGTGGGTATAATCATCAGACCTTTCCTTCGAGATACCTCTGGGTAGAGTGACCAGGCCTTCCTTCCGAGGTACCTCTGAGTACAGTCAGTAGGCCTTCCTTCTGAGGTACCTCTGGGTACAGGCACCAGGCCTTCCTTCTCAGGCACCTCTGCGTACAGTCACCAGGCCTTCCTTCTCAGGCACCTCTGGGTACAGACACCAAGCCGTCCTTCCCAGTTACGACTGGGTACTGTCCCCAGGCCTTCCTTCCGAGGTACCTCAGGGTACAGGCACCAGGCCTTCCTTCCGAGGTACCTCTGGGTACAGTTACCAGGCCTTCCTTCTCAGGCACCTCTGTTTACAGTCACCAGGCCTTCCTTCCGAGCTACCTCTGGGTACTGTCACCAGGCCTTCCTTCGCAGTTATCTCTGGGTACAGTCACCAGGCCTTCCCTCCAGGGTTACTCTGGGTACAGTCACCAGGCCTTCCTTCCAGGTACCTCTGGGTACAGTCCGTAGGCCTTCCTTCTGAGGTAACTCTGAGTACAGTCAGGAGGCCTGCCTTCTCAGACACTTCTGGGTACTGTCACCAGGCCTTCCTTCTGAGGTACCTCTGGGTCCAGTCATCAGGCCTTCCTTCCTAGGTATGCATGGGCAGAGTCACCAGGCCTTCCTTCTGAGGTACCTCTGGGTATAGTCACCAGGCCTTCCTTCCGAGGTACGTCTGGGTACAGTCTCTAAGCCTTCCTTCCGAGGTTTGTCTTTGTACTGTTTTCAGGCCTTCCTTCTGAGGTACCTCTGGGTACAGTCACCACGCCTTCCTTCTTAGGTACCTCTGGGTATAGTTACCAGGCCTTCCTTCTCAGGTACGCCTGGGTACTGTCACCAGGCCTTCCTTCCGAGGTACCTCTGGGTACTGTCACCAGGCCTTCCTTCCGAGCTACCTCTGGGTACAGGCACCAGCCATGCTTCCGAAGTAACTCTGGGTACAGTCACCAGGCCTTGTATCCAAGGTAACTCTGGGTATAGTCAGCGGGACTTCCTTCCGAGGTACTTCTTGGTATAGTCAGTAGGCCTGCCTTCTGAGGTACCTCTGGGTAATGTCTCCTGGGCTTCCTTCTCCAGTACCTTTGGGTACAGTCACCAGACCTTCATTCTCAGCTACCTCGGGGTACAGTCACCAGGCCTTCGTTCTGAGGTACCTCTGAGTAGAGTCAGCAGGCGTGCCTTCTCAGATGACTCTGGGTACTATCACCAGGCCTCTCTTCCGAGGTAACTCTGGGTACAGATAATCAGACCTTTCTTCCGAGATACCTCTCGGTAGAGTGACCAGGCCTTCCTTCCGAGATAACTCTGGGTACAGTCAGTGGGTCTTCCTTCTGAGCTACATCTGGGTGATGTCACCAGGCCTTCCTTCCGAGGTACCTCTGGGTACAGTCACCAGGCCTTCCCTTCACGGTTACTCTGGCTACACTCACAAGGCCTTCCTTCCGAGGTACCCCAGGGTACAGACACCAAACGTTTCTTCCATGGTAACTCTGGGTACAGTCACCAGACCTGCCTTCCGAGGTACCTCTGTTTACTGTCACCTGTCCTTCCTTCCGAGGTAAGTCTGGGTACAGTCACCAGGATTTCCTTCCGAGGTACCTCTGGGTTAGTCACCAGGCCTTCCTTCCGCGCTACGTCTGGGTACAGTCACCAGGCCTTTATTCTGAGGTACCTCTGGGTACAGTCACCAGGCCTTCCTTCTGAGGTACCTCTGTTACACTCACCAGGCCTTCCTTCTGAGATACCTGTGGTTACAGTCACCAGACCTTCCTTCTCAGGTTCCTTTGGCTGCAGTCACCAGGCCTTTTTTCCGAGTACCTCTGAGCACAGTCATCAGCCCTTTCTCCCGAAGTACCTCTGGGAATAGTCACCAGGCCTTCCTTCTGAGGTACTTCTGGGTACAGTCAGCAGGCCTTCCTTCTCAGATACCTCTGGGCACAGTCACCAGGGCTTCCTTCTTAGGTACCTCTGAGTACAGTCACCAGCCTTTCTTCTGAGGTACCTTTTGGTACACTTACCAGGTATTCCTTTTGAGGTACATCTGTGGACTGTCACCAGGCCTTCGTGCTGAGGCACCTCTGGGTACACTCATTAGACACTCCTATTTAGGTACCTCTGGGTACAGTCACCAGGCCTTCCTTCCAAGGTATCTTTGGGTATATTCACCAGTCCTTCCTTCCGAGGTACCTCTGGGTACTGTCACCAGGCCTTCCTTCTGAGGTAAGTCTGGGTACAGTCAGTAGGCCTTCCTTCTGAGGTACATCTGGGAAATGTCACCAGGCCTTCCTTCCGAGGTATCTCTGGGTACAGTTACCAGGCCTTCATTCTCAGGCACCTCTGGGTACAGTCAATAGGCCTTCCTTCTGAGGTAGCTCTGGGTACAGTCACCAGGCCTTCCTTCCTAGTTACCTCTGCGTATAGACATCTGGCCTTCCTTCTGAGGTACCTCTGGGTACAGTCACCAGGGCTTCCTTCCGAGGTACCTCTGGGTACAGTCACCAGGGCTTCCTTCCGAGGTACGACAGTGTACAGTCACCAGGCCTTCCTTCCGAGATACGTCAGTGTGCAGTCACCAGGCCGTCCTTCCCAGGTACCTCAAGGTACAGTCACCGGGCCTTCCTTCCAAAGAACCTCTGGGTACTGTCTCCAGGCCTTCCGTCTGAGGTAACTCTGGGTACAGTCACTGGACCTTTCTTCCGAGGTACCTCTGGGTACTGTCACCAGGCCTTCATTCCGAGGTAAATTTTTGTACTGTAACCTGGCCTTCCTTCCGAGGTACCTCTGGGTACAGTCACTAGGCCTTCCCTCTGAGGTACCTCTGAGTACAGTCAGCAGGCCTGCCTTCTCAGATACCTCTGGGTACTGTCACCAGACCTTCCTTCTGCGGTAGCTCTGGGTACAGACACCAGGGCTTCCTTCGGAGGTACCTCTGGGTAAGGTCATCAGGGCTTCCTTCCGAGGTATGTATGGGTAGAGTCACCAGGGCTTCCTTCTAAGGTATGTCTGAGTACAGTCACCAGGCCTTCCTTCCGAGGTATCTCTGGGTACAGGCATCAGGCCTTCCCTCCGAAGAACGTCTGGGTATAGTCATCAGGCCTTCGTACCGAGTTACCTCAGGGTACAGTCACCAGGCCTTCCTTCCGAGGTACCTCTGTGTTCAGTCACCAGTCCTTCCTTCCGAGGAACCTCTGGGTACAGTCACCAGGCCTTCTTTCCGAAGTAACTCTGGGAATAGTCACCAGGCCTTCGGTCTGAGGTACCTCTGGGTACAGTCAGCAGGCCTTCCTTCTCAGATACCTCTGGGCACAGTCACCAGGGCTTCCTTCTTAGGTACCTCAGAGTACAGTCACCAGCCTTTCTTCTGAGGTAACTTTTGGTACACTTACCAGGTCTTCCTTTTGAGGTACCTCTGTGGACTGTCACCAGGCCTTCCTGCTGAGGCACCTCTGGGTACACTCATTAGGCACTCCTATTTAGGTACCTCTGGTACAGTCACCAGGCCTTCCTTCCAAGGTACCTTTGGGTATATTCACCAGAACTTCCTTCCGAGGTACCTCTGGGTACTGCCACCAGGCCTTCCTTCTGAGGTAAGTCTGGGTACAGTCAATAGGCCTTCCTTCTGAGGTACATCTGGGAAATGTCACCAGGCCTTCCTTCCGAGGTATCTCTGGGTACAGTTACCAGGCCTTCATTCTCAGGCACCTCTGGGTACAGTCACCAGGCCTTCCTTCTGAGGTAGCTCTGGGTACTGTCACCAGGCCTTTCTTCTGAGTTACCTCTGCGTATAGTCACCAGGCCTTCCTTCTGAGGTACCTCTGGGTACTGTCACCAGGTTTTCCTTCTGAGGTAACTCTGCGTACTGTCATCAGGCCTTCCTTCCGAGGTAATTCTGTGTTCAGTCAAGAGTCCTTCCTTCCGAGGAACCTCTGGGTACACTCACGAGGCCCGGTATCCGAGGTACGTCTGGGTACAGTCACCAGGCCTTCCTTCCGAGGTACCTCTGGGTATAGTCAGTAGGCCTTCCTTCTGAGGTACCTCTGGGTAAGGTCTCCAGGGATTCTATCTCCAGTACTTCTGGGTACAGTCAACAGGCCTTCATTCTCAGGTACCTCTGGGTAGAGTCACCAGCCCTTCATTCTCAGGTACCTCAGAGTACGGTCTCCAGGCCTTCTTTCCGAGGAACCTCTGGGTACAGTCACCAGACCTTCCTTCTGAGGTACCTCTGGGTATCGTCACCAGGCCTTTCTTCTGAGGTAACTCTGGGTACAGTCAGCAGGCCTTCCTCCTCAAATACCTCTGGGCACAGTCACCAGGCCTTCCTTCTTAGGTACCTCTGGGTACAGTCACCAGGCCTTCCTTCTCAGTTACCTTTGGGTACACTTACCAGGTCTTCCTTCTGAGATACCTCAGTGGACTGTCACCAGGCCTTCCTTCCAAGCTACCTCTGGGTATAGTCACCAGTCCTTCCTTCCGAGGTAAATCTGGGTACAGTCATCAGACCTTTTTTCCGAGGTAACTGTGGGTACAATCATCAGACCTTTCCTCCGAGATACCTCTGGGTAGAGTGACCAGGCCTTCCTTCCGAGGTACCTCTGAGTACAATCAGTAGGCCTTCCTTCTGAGGTATCTCTGGGTACAGTTTTCAGGCCTTCCTTCTCAGGCACCTCTGGGTACAGTCACCAGGCCTTCCTTCTCAGGCACCTCTGGGTACAGTCACCAAGCCGTCCTTCCCAGTTACGACTGGGTACTGTCACCAGGCCTTCCTTCCGAGGTACCTCAGGGTACAGGCACCAGGCCTCGTATCCAAGGTACCTCTGGGTACAGTCACCAGGCCTTCCTTCCGAGGTACCTCTGGGTACAGTTACCAGGCCTTCATTCTCAGGCACCTCTGTTTACATTCACCAGGCCTTCCTTCCAAGCTACCTCTGGGTACTGTCACCAGGACTTCCTTCGGAGGTAACTCTGGGTTCAGTCACCAGGCCTTCCCTCCAGGGTTACTCTGGGTACAGTCACCAGGCCTGCCTTCCAGGTACCTCTGGGTACAGTCCGTAGGCCTTCCTTCTGAGGTAACTCTGAGTACAGTCAGGAGGCCTGCCTTCTCAGACACTTCTGGGTACTGTCACCAGGCCTTCCTTCTGAGGTACCTCTGGGTCCAGTCTTCAGGCCTTCCTTCCTAGGTATGCATGGGCAGAGTCACCAGGCCTTCCTTCTGAGGTACCTCTGGGTATAGTCACCAGGCCTTCCTTCCGAGGTACGTCTGGGTACAGTCTCTAAGCCTTCCTTCCGAGGTTTGTCTTTGTACAGTTTCCAGGCCTTCCTTCTGAGGTACCTCTGGGTACAGTCACCACGCCTTCCTTCTTAGGTACCTCTGGGTATAGTTACCAGGCCTTCCTTCTCAGGTACGCCTGGGTACTGTCACCAGGCCTTCCTTCCGAGGTACCTCTGGGTACTGTCACCAGGCCTTCTTTCCGAGCTACCTCTGGGTACAGGCACCAGCCATGCTTCCGAAGTAACTCTGGGTACAGTCACCAGGCCTTGTATCCAAGGTAACTCTGGGTATAGTCAGCGGGACTTCCTTCCGAGGTACTTCTTGGTATAGTCAGTAGGCCTGCCTTCTGAGGTACCTCTGGGTAATGTCTCCTGGGCTTCCTTCTCCAGTACCTTTGGGTACAGTCACCAGACCTTCATTCTCAGCTACCTCGGGGTACAGTCACCAGGCCTTCGTTCTGAGGTACCTCTGAGTAGAGTCAGCAGGCGTGCCTTCTCAGATGACTCTGGGTACTATCACCAGGCCTCTCTTCCGAGGAAACTCTGGGTACAGATAATCAGACCTTTCTTCCGAGATACCTCTCGGTAGAGTGACCAGGCCTTCCTTCCGAGATAACTCTGGGTACAGTCAGTCGGTCTTCCTTCTGAGCTACATCTGGGTGATGTCACCAGGCCTTCCTTCCGAGGTACCTCTGGGTACAGTCACCAGGCCTTCCCTTCACGGTTACTCTGGCTACACTCACAAGGCCTTCCTTCCGAGGTACCCCAGGGTACAGACACCAAACGTTTCTTCCATGGTAACTCTGGGTACAGTCACCAGACCTGCCTTCCGAGGTACCTCTGTTTACTGTCACCTGTCCTTCCTTCCGAGGTAAGTCTGGGTACAGTCACCAGGATTTCCTTCCGAGGTACCTCTGGGTTAGTCACCAGGCCTTCCTTCCGCGCTACGTCTGGGTACAGTCACCAGGCCTTTATTCTGAGGTACCTCTGGGTACAGTCACCAGGCCTTCCTTCTGAGGTACCTCTGTTACAGTCACCAGGCCTTCCTTCTGAGATACCTGTGGTTACAGTCACCAGACCTTCCTTCTCAGGTTCCTTTGGCTGCAGTCACCAGGCCTTTTTTCCGAGTACCTCTGAGCACAGTCATCAGCCCTTTCTCCCGAAGTACCTCTGGGAATAGTCACCAGGCCTTCCTTCTGAGGTACCCCTGGGTACAGTCAGCAGGCCTTCCTTCTCAGATACCTCTGGGCACAGTCACGAGGGCTTCCTTCTTAGGTACCTCTGAGTACAGTCACCAGCCTTCCTTCTGAGGTACCTTTTGGTACACTTACCAGGTCTTCCTTTTGAGGTACATCTGTGGACTGTCACCAGGCCTTCCTGCTGAGGCACCTCTGGGTACACTCATTAGACACTCCTATTTAGGTACCTCTGGGTACAGTCACCAGGCCTTCCTTCCAAGGTATCTTTGGGTATATTCACCAGTCCTTCCTTCCGACGTACCTCTGGGTACTGTCACCAGGCCTTCCTTCTGAGGTAAGTCTGGGTACAGTCAGTAGGCCTTCCTTCTGAGGTACATCTGGGAAATGTCACCAGGCCTTCCTTCCGAGGTATCTCTGGGTACAGTTACCAGGCCTTCATTCTCAGGCACCTCTGGGTACAGTCAATAGGCCTTCCTTCTGAGGTACCTCTGGGTACAGTCACCAGGGCTTCCTTCCGAGGTACCTCTGGGTACAGTCACCAGGGCTTCCTTCCGAGGTACGACAGTGTACAGTCACCAGGCCTTCCTTCCGAGATACGTCAGTGTGCAGTCACCAGGCCGTCCTTCCCAGGTACCTCTGGGTACAGTCACCGGGCCTTCCTTCCAAAGAACCTCTGGGTACTGTCTCAAGGCCTTCCGTCTGAGGTAACTCTGGGTACAGTCACTGGACCTTTCTTCCGAGGTACCTCTGGGTACTGTCACCAGGCCTTCATTCCGAGGTAAATTTTTGTACTGTCACCTGGCCTTCCTTCCGAGGTACCTCTGGGTACAGTCACTAGGCCTTCCCTCTGAGGTACCTCTGAGTACAGTCAGCAGGCCTGCCTTCTCAGATACCTCTGGGTACTGTCACCAGACCTTCCTTCTGCGGTAGCTCTGGGTACAGACACCAGGGCTTCCTTCGGAGGTACCTCTGGGTAAGGTCATCAGGGCTTCCTTCCGAGGTATGTATGGGTAGAGTCACCAGGGCTTCCTTCTAAGGTACGTCTGAGTACAGTCACCAGGCCTTCCTTCCGAGGTATCTCTGGGTACAGGCATCAGGCCTTCCCTCCGAAGAACGTCTGGGTACAGTCATCAGGCCTTCGTACCGAGTTACCTCAGGGTACAGTCACCAGGCCTTCCTTCCGAGGTACCTCTGTGTTCAGTCACCAGTCCTTCCTTCCGAAGAACCTCTGGGTACAGTCACCAGGCCTTCTTTCCGAAGTACCTCTGGGAATAGTCACCAGGCCTTCGGTCTGAGGTACCTCTGGGTACAGTCAGCAGGCCTTCCTTCTCAGATACCTCTGGGCAGTCACCAGGGCTTCCTTCTTAGGTACCTCTGAGTACAGTCACCAGCCTTTCTTCTGAGGTACCTTTTGGTACACTTACCAGGTCTTCCTTTTGAGGTACCTCTGTGGACTGTCACCAGGCCTTCCTGCTGAGGCACCTCTGGGTACACTCATTAGACACTCCTATTTAGGTACCTCTGGGTACAGTCACCAGGCCTTCCTTCCAAGGTACCTTTGGGTATATTCACCAGAACTTCCTTCCGAGGTACCTCTGGGTACTGTCACCAGGCCTTCCTTCTGAGGTAAGTCTGGGTACAGTCAATAGGCCTTCCTTCTGAGGTACATCTGGGAAATGTCACCAGGCCTTCCTTCCGAGGTATCTCTGGGTACAGTTACCAGGCCTTCATTCTCAGGCACCTCTGGGTACAGTCACCAGGCCTTCCTTCTGAGGTAGCTCTGGGTACTGTCACCAGGCCTTCCTTCTGAGTTACCTCTGCGTATAGTCACCAGGCCTTCCTTCTGAGGTACCTCTGGGTACAGTCACCAGACCTTCCTTCTGAGGTACCTCTGGGTACTGTCACCAGGTTTTCCTTCTGAGGTAACTCTGCGTACTGTCACCAGGCCTTCCTTCCGAGGTAATTCTGTGTTCAGTCAAGAGTCCTTCCTTCCGAGGAACCTCTGGGTACACTCACGAGGCCCTGTATCCGAGGTACGTCTGGGTACAGTCACCAGGCCTTCCTTCCGAGGTACCTCTGGGTATAGTCAGTAGGCCTTCCTTCTGAGGTTCCTCTGGGTAATGTCTCCAGGGATTCTATCTCCAGTACTTCTGGGTACAGTCAACAGGCCTTCATTCTCAGGTACCTCTGGGTAGAGTCACCAGCCCTTCATTCTCAGGTACCTCAGAGTACGGTCTCCAGGCCTTCTTTCCGAGGAACCTCTGGGTACAGTCACCAGACCTTCCTTCTGAGGTACCTCTGGGTATCGTCACCAGGCCTTTCTTCTGAGGTAATTCTGGGTACAGTCAGCAGGCCTTCCTCCTCAAATACCTCTGGGCACAGTCACCAGGCCTTCCTTCTTAGGTACCTCTGGGTACAGTCACCAGGCCTTCCTTCTCAGTTACCTTTGGGTACACTTACCAGGTCTTCCTTCTGAGGTACCTCAGTGGACTGTCACCAGGCCTTCCTTCCAAGCTACCTCTGGGTATAGTCACCAGTACTTCCTTCCGAGGTAACTCTGGGTACAGTCATCAGACCTATTTTCCGAGGTAACTGTGGGTATAATCATCAGACCTTTCCTTCGAGATACCTCTGGGTAGAGTGACCAGGCCTTCCTTCCGAGGTACCTCTGAGTACAGTCAGTAGGCCTTCCTTCTGAGGTACCTCTGGGTACAGGCACCAGGCCTTCCTTCTCAGGCACCTCTGGGTACAGTCACCAGGCCTTCCTTCTCAGGCACCTCTGGGTACAGACACCAAGCCGTCCTTCCCAGTTACGACTGGGTACTGTCCCCAGGTCTTCCTTCCGAGGTACCTCAGGTTACAGGAACCAGGCCTTCCTTCTCAGGCACCTCTGTTTACAGTCACCAGGCCTTCCTTCCGAGCTACCTCTGGGTACTGTCACCAGGCCTTCCTTCGCAGTTATCTCTGGGTACAGTCACCAGGCCTTCCCTCCAGGGTTACTCTGGGTACAGTCACCAGGCCTTCCTTCCAGGTACCTCTGGGTACAGTCCCTAGGCCTTCCTTCTGAGGTAACTCTGAGTACAGTCAGGAGGCCTGCCTTCTCAGACACTTCTGGGTACTGTCACCAGGCCTTCCTTCTGAGGTACCTCTGGGTCCAGTCATCAGGCCTTCCTTCCTAGGTATGCATGGGCAGAGTCACCAGGCCTTCCTTCTGAGGTACCTCTGGGTATAGTCACCAGGCCTTCCTTCCGAGGTACGTCTGGGTACAGTCTCTAAGCCTTCCTTCCGAGGTTTGTCTTTGTACTGTTTTCAGGCCTTCCTTCTGAGGTACCTCTGGGTACAGTCACCACGCCTTCCTTCTTAGGTACCTCTGGGTATAGTTACCAGGCCTTCCTTCTCAGGTACGCCTGGGTACTGTCACCAGGCCTTCCTTCCGAGGTACCTCTGGGTACTGTCACCAGGCCTTCCTTCCGAGGTACCTCTGGGTACAGGCACCAGCCATGCTTCCGAAGTAACTCTGGGTACAGTCACCAGGCCTTGTATCCAAGGTAACTCTGGGTATAGTCAGCGGGACTTCCTTCCGAGGTACTTCTTGGTATAGTCAGTAGGCCTGCCTTCTGAGGTACCTCTGGGTAATGTCTCCTGGGCTTCCTTCTCCAGTACCTTTGGGTACAGTCACCAGACCTTCATTCTCAGCTACCTCGGGGTACAGTCACCAGGCCTTCGTTCTGAGGTACCTCTGAGTAGAGTCAGCAGGCGTGCCTTCTCAGATGACTCTGGGTACTATCACCAGGCCTCTCTTCCGAGGTAACTCTGGGTACAGATAATCAGACCTTTCTTCCGAGATACCTCTCGGTAGAGTGACCAGGCCTTCCTTCCGAGATAACTCTGGGTACAGTCAGTCGGTCTTCCTTCTGAGCTACATCTGGGTGATGTCACCAGGCCTTCCTTCCGAGGTACCTCTGGGTACAGTCACCAGGCCTTCCCTTCACGGTTACTCTGGCTACACTCACAAGGCCTTCCTTCCGAGGTACCCCAGGGTACAGACACCAAACGTTTCTTCCATGGTAACTCTGGGTACAGTCACCAGACCTGCCTTCCGAGGTACCTCTGTTTACTGTCACCTGTCCTTCCTTCCGAGGTAAGTCTGGGTACAGTCACCAGGATTTCCTTCCGAGGTACCTCTGGGTTAGTCACCAGGCCTTCCTTCTGAGGTACGTCTGGGTACAGTCACCAGGCCTTTATTCTGAGGTACCTCTGGGTACAGTCACCAGGCCTTCCTTCTGAGGTACCTCTGTTACAGTCACCAGGCCTTCCTTCTGAGATACCTGTGGTTACAGTCACCAGACCTTCCTTCTCAGGTTCCTTTGGCTGCAGTCACCAGGCCTTTTTTCCGAGTACCTCTGAGCACAGTCATCAGCCCTTTCTCCCGAAGTACCTCTGGGAATAGTCACCAGGCCTTCCTTCTGAGGTACCTCTGGGTACAGTCAGCAGGCCTTCCTTCTCAGATACCTCTGGGCACAGTCACGAGGGCTTCCTTCTTAGGTACCTCTGAGTACAGTCACCAGCCTTTCTTCTGAGGTACCTTTTGGTACACTTACCAGGTCTTCCTTTTGAGGTACATCTGTGGACTGTCACCAGGCCTTCCTGCTGAGGCACCTCTGGGTACACTCATTAGACACTCCTATTTAGGTACCTCTGGGTACAGTCACCAGGCCTTCCTTCCAAGGTATCTTTGGGTATATTCACCAGTCCTTCCTTCCGAGGTACCTCTGGGTACTGTCACCAGGCCTTCCTTCTGAGGTAAGTCTGGGTACAGTCAGTAGGCCTTCCTTCTGAGGTACATCTGGGAAATGTCACCAGGCCTTCCTTCCGAGGTATCTCTGGGTACAGTTACCAGGCCTTCATTCTCAGACACCTCTGGGTACAGTGAATAGGCCTTCCTTCTGAGGTAGCTCTGGGTACAGTCACCAGGCCTTCCTTCCTAGTTACCTCTGCGTATAGACATCTGGCCTTTCTTCTGAGGTACCTCTGGGTACAGTCACCAGGGCTTCCTTCCGAGGTACCTCTGGGTACAGTCACCAGGGCTTCCTTCCGAGGTACGACAGTGTACAGTCACCAGGCCTTCCTTCCGAGATACGTCAGTGTGCAGTCACCAGGCCGTCCTTCCCAGGTACCTCAAGGTACAGTCACCGGGCCTTCCTTCCAAAGAACCTCTGGGTACTGTCTCCAGGCCTTCCGTCTGAGGTAACTCTGGGTACAGTCAGTGGACCTTTCTTCCGAGGTACCTCTGGGTACTGTCACCAGGCCTTCATTCCGAGGTAAATTTTTGTACTGTAACCTGGCCTTCCTTCCGAGGTACCTCTGGGTACAGTCACTAGGCCTTCCCTCTGAGGTACCTCTGAGTACAGTCAGCAGGCCTGCCTTCTCAGATACCTCTGGGTACTGTCACCAGACCTTCCTTCTGCGGTAGCTCTGGGTACAGACACCAGGGCTTCCTTCGGAGGTACCTCTGGGTAAGGTCATCAGGGCTTCCTTCCGAGGTATGTATGGGTAGAGTCACCAGGGCTTCCTTCTAAGGTATGTCTGAGTACAGTCACCAGGCCTTCCTTCCGAGGTATCTCTGGGTACAGGCATCAGGCCTTCCCTCCGAAGAACGTCTGGGTATAGTCATCAGGCCTTCGTACCGAGTTACCTCAGGGTACAGTCACCAGGCCTTCCTTCCGAGGTACCTCTGTGTTCAGTCACCAGTCCTTCCTTCCGAGGAACCTCTGGGTACAGTCACCAGGCCTTCTTTCCGAAGTAACTCTGGGAATAGTCACCAGGCCTTCGGTCTGAGGTACCTCTGGGTACAGTCAGCAGGCCTTCCTTCTCAGATCCCTCTGGGCACAGTCACCAGGGCTTCCTTCTTAGGTACCTCAGAGTACAGTCACCAGCCTTTCTTCTGAGGTAACTTTTGGTACACTTACCAGGTCTTCCTTTTGAGGTACCTCTGTGGACTGTCACCAGGCCTTCCTGCTGAGGCACCTCTGGGTACACTCATTAGGCACTCCTATTTAGGTACCTCTGGTACAGTCACCAGGCCTTCCTTCCAAGGTACCTTTGGGTATATTCACCAGAACTTCCTTCCGAGGTACCTCTGGGTACTGCCACCAGGCCTTCCTTCTGAGGTAAGTCTGGGTACAGTCAATAGGCCTTCCTTCTGAGGTACATCTGGGAAATGTCACCAGGCCTTCCTTCCGAGGTATCTCTGGGTACAGTTACCAGGCCTTCATTCTCAGGCACCTCTGGGTACAGTCACCAGGCCTTCCTTCTGAGGTAGCTCTGGGTACTGTCACCAGGCCTTTCTTCTGAGTTACCTCTGCGTATAGTCACCAGGCCTTCCTTCTGAGGTACCTCTGGGTACTGTCACCAGGTTTTCCTTCTGAGGTAACTCTGCGTACTGTCATCAGGCCTTCCTTCCGAGGTAATTCTGTGTTCAGTCAAGAGTCCTTCCTTCCGAGGAACCTCTGGGTACACTCACGAGGCCCGGTATCCGAGGTACGTCTGGGTACAGTCACCAGGCCTTCCTTCCGAGGTACCTCTGGGTATAGTCAGTAGGCCTTCCTTCTGAGGTACCTCTGGGTAATGTCTCCAGGGATTCTATCTCCAGTACTTCTGGGTACAGTCAACAGGCCTTCATTCTCAGGTACCTCTGGGTAGAGTCACCAGCCCTTCATTCTCAGGTACCTCAGAGTACGGTCTCCAGGCCTTCTTTCCGAGGAACCTCTGGGTACAGTCACCAGACCTTCCTTCTGAGGTACCTCTGGGTATCGTCACCAGGCCTTTCTTCTGAGGTAACTCTGGGTACAGTCAGCAGGCCTTCCTCCTCAAATACCTCTGGGCACAGTCACCAGGCCTTCCTTCTTAGGTACCTCTGGGTACAGTCACCAGGCCTTCCTTCTCAGTTACCTTTGGGTACACTTACCAGGTCTTCCTTCTGAGATACCTCAGTGGACTGTCACCAGGCCTTCCTTCCAAGCTACCTCTGGGTATAGTCACCAGTCCTTCCTTCCGAGGTAAATCTGGGTACAGTCATCGGACCTTTTTTCCGAGGTAACTGTGGGTACAATCATCAGACCTTTCCTCCGAGATACCTCTGGGTAGAGTGACCAGGCCTTCCTTCCGAGGTACCTCTGAGTACAGTCAGTAGGCCTTCCTTCTGAGGTATCTCTGGGTACAGTTTTCAGGCCTTCCTTCTCAGGCACCTCTGGGTACAGTCACCAGGCCTTCCTTCTCAGGCACCTCTGGGTACAGTCACCAAGCCGTCCTTCCCAGTTACGACTGGGTACTGTCAGCAGGCCTTCCTTCCGAGGTACCTCTGGGTACAGGCACCAGGCCTCGTATCCAAGGTACCTCTGGGTACAGTCACCAGGCCTTCCTTCCGAGGTACCTCTGGGTACAGTTATCAGGCCTTCATTCTCAGGCACCTCTGTTTACATTCACCAGGCCTTCCTTCCGAGCTACCTCTGGGTACTGTCACCAGGACTTCCTTCGGAGGTAACTCTGGGTTCAGTCACCAGGCCTTCCCTCCAGGGTTACTCTGGGTACAGTCACCAGGCCTGCCTTCCAGGTACCTCTGGGTACAGTCCGTAGGCCTTCCTTCTGAGGTAACTCTGAGTACAGTCAGGAGGCCTGCCTTCTCAGACACTTCTGGGTACTGTCACCAGGCCTTCCTTCTGAGGTACCTCTGGGTCCAGTCTTCAGGCCTTCATTCCTAGGTATGCATGGGCAGAGTCACCAGGCCTTCCTTCTGAGGTACCTCTGGGTATAGTCACCAGGCCTTCCTTCCGAGGTACGTCTGGGTACAGTCTCTAAGCCTTCCTTCCGAGGTTTGTCTTTGTACAGTTTCCAGGCCTTCCTTCTGAGGTACCTCTGGGTACAGTCACCACGCCTTCCTTCTTAGGTACCTCTGGGTATAGTTACCAGGCCTTCCTTCTCAGGTACGCCTGGGTACTGTCACCAGGCCTTCCTTCCGAGGTACCTCTGGGTACTGTCACCAGGCCTTCCTTCCGAGGTACCTCTGGGTACAGGCACCAGCCATTGCTTCCGAAGTAACTCTGGGTACAGTCACCAGGCCTTGCATCCAAGGTAACTCTGGGTACAGTCAGCGGGACTTCCTTCCGAGGTACTTCTTGGTATAGTCAGTAGGCCTGCCTTCTGAGGTACCTCTGGGTAATGTCTCCTGGGCTTCCTTCTCCAGTACCTTTGGGTACAGTCACCAGACCTTCATTCTCAGCTACCTCGGGGTACAGTCACCAGGCCTTCGTTCTGAGGTACCTCTGAGTAGAGTCAGCAGGCGTGCCTTCTCAGATGACTCTGGGTACTATCACCAGGCCTCTCTTCCGAGGTAACTCTGGGTACAGATAATCAGACCTTTCTTCCGAGATACCTCTCGGTAGAGTGACCAGGCCTTCCTTCCGAGATAACTCTGGGTACAGTCAGTCGGTCTTCCTTCTGAGCTACATCTGGGTGATGTCACCAGGCCTTCCTTCCGAGGTACCTCTGGGTACAGTCACCAGGCCTTCCCTTCACGGTTACTCTGGCTACACTCACAAGGCCTTCCTTCCGAGGTACCCCAGGGTACAGACACCAAAGGTTTCTTCCATGGTAACTCTGGGTACAGTCACCAGACCTGCCTTCCGAGGTACCTCTGTTTACTGTCACCTGTCCTTCCTTCCGAGGTAAGTCTGGGTACAGTCACCAGGATTTCCTTCCGAGGTACCTCTGGGTTAGTCACCAGGCCTTCCTTTCGCGCTACGTCTGGGTACAGTCACCAGTCCTTTATTCTGAGGTACCTCTGGGTACAGTCAGCAGGCCTTCCTTCTCAGATACCTCTGGGCACAGTCACCAGGGCTTCCTTCTTAGGTACCTCTGAGTACAGTCACCAGCCTTCCTTCTGAGGTACCTTTTGGTACACTTACCAGGTCTTCCTTTTGAGGTACATCTGTGGACTGTCACCAGGCCTTCCTGCTGAGGCACCTCTGGGTACACTCATTAGACACTCCTATTTAGGTACCTCTGGTACAGTCACCAGGCCTTCCTTCCAAGGTATCTTTGGGTATATTCACCAGTCCTTCCTTCCGAGGTACCTCTGGGTACTGTCACCAGGCCTTCCTTCTGAGGTAAGTCTGGGTACAGTCAGTAGGCCTTCCTTCTGAGGTACATCTGGGAAATGTCACCAGGCCTTCCTTCCGAGGTATCTCTGGGTACAGTTACCAGGCCTTCATTCTCAGGCACCTCTGGGTACAGTCAATAGGCCTTCCTTCTGAGGTAGCTCTGGGTACAGTCACCAGGCCTTCCTTCCTAGTTACCTCTGCGTATAGACATCTGGCCTTCCTTCTGAGGTACCTCTGGGTACAGTCACCAGGGCTTCCTTCCGAGGTAACTCTGGGTACAGTCATCAGACCTTTTTTCCGAGGTAACTGTGGGTACAATCATCAGACCTTTCTTCCGAGATACCTCTGTGTAGAGTGACCAGGCCTTCCTTCCGAGGTACCTCTGAGTACAGTCAGTAGGCCTTCCTTCTGAGGTACATCTGGGTAATGTCACTAGGCCTTCCTTTCGAGGTACCTCTGGGTACAGTTACCAGGCCTTCCTTCTCAGACACCTCTGGGTACAGTCACCAGGCCTTCCTTCTCAGGCACCTCTGGGTACAGTCACCAAGCCGTTCTTCCCAGTTACGACTGGGTACTGTCACCAGGCCTTCCTTCGGAGGTAACTCTGGGTTCAGTCACCAGGCCTTCCCTCCAGGGTTACTCTGGGTACAGTCACCAGGCCTTCCTTCCAGGTACCTCTGGGTACAGTCCGTAGGCCTTCCTTCTGAGGTAACTCTGAGTACAGTCAGGAGGCCTGCCTTCTCAGACACTTCTGGGTACTGTCACCAGGCCTTCCTTCTGAGGTACCTCTGGGTCCAGTCATCAGGCCTTCCTTCCTAGGTATGCATGGGCAGAGTCACCAGGCCTTCCTTCTGAGGTACCTCTGGGTATAGTCACCAGGCCTTCCTTCCGAGGTACGTCTGGTACAGTCTCTAAGCCTTCCTTCCGAGGTTTGTCTTTGTACAGTTTCCAGGCCTTCCTTCTGAGGTACCTCTGGGTACAGTCACCACGCCTTCCTTCTTAGGTACCTCTGGGTATAGTTACCAGGCCTTCCTTCTCAGGTACGCCTGGGTACTGTCACCAGGCCTTCCTTCCGAGGTACCTCTGGGTACTGTAACCACGCCTTCCTTCCGAGCTACCTCTGGGTACAGGCACCAGCCATTGCTTCCGAAGTAACTCTGGGTACAGTCACCAGGCCTTGTATCCAAGGTAACTCTGGGTACAGTCAGCGGGACTTCCTTCCGAGGTACTTCTTGGTATAGTCAGTAGGCCTGCCTTCTGAGGTACCTCTGGGTAATGTCTCCTGGGCTTCCTTCTCCAGTACCTTTGGGTACAGTCACCAGGCCTTCATTCTCAGCTACCTCGGGGTACAGTCACCAGGCCTTCGTTCTGAGGTACCTCTGAGTAGAGTCAGCAGGCGTGCCTTCTCAGATGACTCTGGGTACTATCACCAGGCCTCTCTTCCGAGGTAACTCTGGGTACAGATAATCAGACCTTTCTTCCGAGATACCTCTCGGTAGAGTGACCAGGCCTTCCTTCCGAGATAACTCTGGGTACAGTCAGTGGGTCTTCCTTCTGAGCTACATCTGGGTGATGTCACCAGGCCTTCCTTCCGAGGTACCTCTGGGTACAGTCACTAGGCCTTCCCTTCACGGTTACTCTGGCTACACTCACAAGGCCTTCCTTCCGAGGTACCCCAGGGTACAGACACCAAAAGTTTCTTCCATGGTAACTCTGGGTACAGTCACCAGACCTGCCTTCCGAGGTACCTCTGTTTACTGTCACCTGTCCTTCCTTCCGAGGTAAGTCTGGGTACAGTCACCAGGATTTCCTTCCGAGGTACCTCTGGGTTAGTCACCAGGCCTTCCTCCCGAGGTACGTCTGGGTACAGTCACCAGGCCTTTATTCTGAGGTACCTCTGGGTACAGTCACCAGGCCTTCCTTCTGAGGTACCTCTGGTACAGTCACCAGGCCTTCCTTCTGAGATACCTGTGGTTACAGTCACCAGACCTTCCTTCTCAGGTTCCTTTGGCTGCAGTCACCAGGCCTTTTCTCCGAGTACCTCTGAGCACAGTCATCAGCCCTTTCTCCCGAAGTACCTCTGGGAATAGTACCAGGCCTTCCTTCTGAGGTACCTCTGGGTACAGTCAGCAGGCCTTCCTTCTCAGATACCTCTGGGCACAGTCACCAGGGCTTCCTTCTTAGGTACCTCTGAGTACAGTCACCAGCCTTCCTTCTGAGGTACCTTTTAGTACACTTACCAGGTCTTCCTTTTGAGGTACATCTGTGGACTGTCACCAGGCCTTCCTGCTGAGGCACCTCTGGGTACACTCATTAGACACTCCTATTTAGGTACCTCTGGGTACAGTCACCAGGCCTTCCTTCTGAGGTAGCTCTGGGTACAGTCACCAGGCCTTCCTTCCTAGTTACCTCTGCGTATAGACATCTGGCCTTCCTTCTGAGGTACCTCTGGGTACAGTCACCAGGGCTTCCTTCCGAGGTACCTCTGGGTACAGTCACCAGGGCTTCCTTCCGAGGTACGAGAGTGTACAGTCACCAGGCCTTCCTTCCGAGATACGTCAGTGTGCAGTCACCAGGCCGTCCTTCCCAGGTACCTCTGGGTACAGTCACCGGGCCTTCCTTCCAAAGAAACTCTGGGTACTGTCTCCAGGCCCTCCGTCTGAGATAACTCTGGGTACAGTCACTGGACCTTTCTTCCGAGGTACCTCTGGGTACTGTCACCAGGCCTTCATTCCGAGGTAAAGTTTTGTACTGTCACCTGGCCTTCCTTCTGAGGTACCTCTGGGTACAGTCACTAGGCCTTCCCTCTGAGGTACCTCTGAGTACAGTCAGCAGGCCTGCCTTCTCAGATACCTCTGGGTACTGTCACCAGACCTTCCTTCTGAGGTAGCTCTGGGTACAGACACCAGGGCATCCTTCGGAGGTACCTCTGGGTAAGGTCATCAGGGCTTCCTTCCGAGGTATGTATGGGTAGAGTCACCAGGGCTTCCTTCTAAGGTACGTCTGAGTACAGTCACCAGGCCTTCCTTCCGAGGTATCTCTGGGTACAGGCATCAGGCCTTCCCTCCGAAGAACGTCTGGGTACAGTCATCAGGCCTTCGTACCGAGTTACCTCAGGGTACAGTCACCAGGCCTTCCTTCCGAGGTACCTCTGTGTTCAGTCACCAGTCCTTCCTTCCGAGGAACCCCTGGGTACAGTCACCAGGCCTTCTTTCCGAAGTACCTCTGGGAATAGTCACCAGGCCTTCGGTCTGAGGTACCTCTGGGTACAGTCAGCAGGCCTTCCTTCTCAGATACCTCTGGGCACAGTCACCAGGGCTTCCTTCTTAGGTACCTCTGAGTACAGTCACCAGCCTTTCTTCTGAGGTACCTTTTGGTACACTTACCAGGTCTTCCTTTTGAGGTACCTCTGTGGACTGTCACCAGGCCTTCCTGCTGAGGCACCTCTGGGTACACTCATTAGACACTCCTATTTAGGTACCTCTGGGTACAGTCACCAGGCCTTCCTTCCAAGGTACATTTGGGTATATTCACCAGAACTTCCTCCGAGGTACCTCTGGGTACTGTCACCAGGCCTTCCTTCTGAGGTAAGTCTGGGTACAGTCAATAGGCCTTCCTTCTGAGGTACATCTGGGAAATGTCACCAGGCCTTCCTTCCGAGGTATCTCTGGGTACAGTTACCAGGCCTTCATTCTCAGGCACCTCTGGGTACAGTCAATAGGTCTTCCTTCTGAGGTAGCTCTGGGTACAGTCACCAGGCCTTCCTTCCTAGTTACCTCTGCGTATAGACATCTGGCCTTCCTTCTGAGGTACCTCTGGGTATAGTCACCAGACCTTCCTTCTGAGGTACCTCTGGGTACTGTCACCAGGTTTTCCTTCTGAGGTAACTCTGCATACTGTCACCAGGCCTTCCTTCCGAGGTAATTCTGTGTTCAGTCAAGAGTCCTGCCTTCCGAGGAACCTCTGGGTACACTCACGAGGCCCTGTATCCGAGGTACGTCTGGGTACAGTCACCAGGCCTTCCTTCCGAGGTACCTCTGGGTATAGTCAGTAGGCCTTCCTTCTGAGGTACCTCTGGGTAATGTCTCCAGGGATTCTATCTCCAGTACTTCTGGGTACAGTCAACAGGCCTTCATTCTCAGGTACCTCTTGGGTAGAGTCACCAGCCCTTCATTCTCAGGTACCTCAGAGTACGGTCTCCAGGACTTCTTTCCGAGGAACCTCTGGGTACAGTCACCAGACCTTCCTTCCGAGGTACCTCTGGGTATCGTCACCAGGCCTTTCTTCTGAGGTAACTCTGGGTACAGTCAGCAGGCCTTCCTCCTCAAATACCTCTGGGCACAGTCACCAGGCCTTCCTTCTTAGGTACCTCTGGGTACAGTCACCAGGCCTTCCTTCTCAGTTACCTTTGGGTACACTTACCAGGTCTTCCTTCTGAGGTACCTCAGTGGACTGTCACCAGGCCTTCCTTCCAAGCTACCTCTGGGTATAGTCACCAGTCCTTCCTTCCGAGGTAACTCTGGGTACAGTCATCAGACCTTTTTTCCGAGGTAACTGTGGGTACAATCATCAGACCTTTCTTCCGAGATACCTCTGGGTAGAGTGACCAGGCCTTCCTTCCGAGGTACCTCTGAGTACAATCAGTAGGCCTTCCTTCTGAGGTATATCTCGGTAATGTCACCAGGCCTTCCTTCCGAGGTACCTCTGGGTACAGTTACCAGGCCTTCCTTCTCAGGCACCTCTGGGTACAGTCACCAGGCCTTCCTTCTCAGGCACCTCTGGGTACAGTCACCAAGCCGTCCTTCCCAGTTACGACTGGGTACTGTCACCAGGCCTTCCTTCCGAGGTCCCTCAGGGTACAGGCACCAGGCCTCGTATCCAAGGTACCTCTGGGTACAGTCACCAGGCCTTCCTTCCGAGGTACCTCTGGGTACAGTTACCAGGCCTTCCTTCTCAGGCACCTCTGGGTACAGTTACCAGGGCTTACTTCTGAGGTAGCTCTGGGTACAGTCACCAAGCCTTCCTTCCCAGTTACGACTGGGTACTGTCTCCAGGCCGTCCTTCCGAGGTACCTCAGGGTACAGGCACCAGGCCTCGTATCCAAGGTACCTCTGGGTACAGTCACCAGGGCTTCATTCCGAGGTACCTCTGGGTACAGTCAGTAGGCCTTCCTTCCGAGGTCCCTCTGGGTACTGTCACCAGGCCTTTCTTCTGAGGTACGTCTGGGTACAGTCACCAGGCCTTCCTTCCGAGGTACGTCTGTTTACTGTCACCTGTCCTTCCTTCCGAGGTAAGTCTGGGTACAGTCACCAGGATTTCCTTCCGAGGTACCACTGGGTTAGTCACCAGGACTTCCTTCCGAGGTACGTCTGGGTACAGTCACCAGGCCTTTATTCTGAGGTACCTCTGGGTACAGTCACCAGGCCTTCCTTCTGAGGTACCTCTGTTACACTCACCAGGCCTTCCTTCTGAGATACCTGTGGTTACAGTCACCAGACCTTCCTTCTCAGGTTCCTTTGGCTGCAGTCACCAGGCCTTTTTTCCGAGTACCACTGAGCACAGTCATCAACCCTTTCTCCCGAAGTACCTCTGGGAATAGTCACCAGGCCTTCCTTCTGAGGTACCTCTGGGTACAGTCAGCAGGCCTTCCTTCTCAGATACCTCTGGGCACAGTCACCAGGGCTTCCTTCTTAGGTACCTCTGAGTACAGTCACCAGCCTTCCTTCTGAGGTACCTTTTGGTACACTTACCAGGTCTTCCTTTTGAGGTACCTCTGTGGACTGTCACCAGGCCTTCCTGCTGAGGCACCTCTGGGTACACTCATTAGACACTCCTATTTAGGTACCTCTGGGTACAGTCACCAGGCCTTCCTTCCAAGGTATCTTTGGGTATATTCACCAGTCCTTCCTTCCGAGGTACTTCTGGGTACTGTCACCAGGCCTTCCTTCCTAGTTACCTCTGCGTATAGACATCTGGCCTTCTTTCTGAGGTACCTCTGGGTACAGTCACCAGGGCTTCCTTCCGAGGTACCTCTGGGTACAGTCACCAGGGCTTCCTTCCGAGGTACGACAGTGTACAGTCACCAGGCCTTCCTTCCGAGGTATGTCAATGTGCAGTCACCAGGCCGTCTTTCCCAGGTACCTCTGGGTACAGTCACCGGGCCTTCCTTCCAAAGAACCTCTGGGTACTGTCTCCAGGCCTTCCGTCTGAGGTAACTCTGGGTACAGTCACTGGACCTTTCTTCCGAGGTACCTCTGGGTACTGTCACCAGGCCTTCATTCCGAGGTAAATTTTTGTACTGTCACCTGGCCTTCCTTCCGAGGTACCTCTGGGTACAGTCACTAGGCCTTCCTTCTGAGGTACCTCTGAGTACAGTCAGGAGGCCTGCCTTCTCAGATACCTCTGGGTACTGTCACCAGACCTTCCTTCTGCGGTAGCTCTGGGTACAGACACCAGGGCTTCCTTCGGAGGTACCTCTGGGTAAGGTCATCAGGGCTTCCTTCCGAGGTATGTATGGGTAGAGTCACCAGGGCTTCCTTCTAAGGTACGTCTGAGTACAGTCACCAGGCCTTCCTTCCGAGGTATCTCTGGGTACAGGCATCAGGCCTTCCCTCCGAAGTACGTCTGGGTACAGTCATCAGGCCTTCGAACCGAGTTACCTCAGGGTACAGTCACCAGGCCTTCCTTCCGAGGTACGTCTGTGTTCAGTCACCAGTCCTTCCTTCCGAGGAACCTCTGGGTACAGTCACCAGGCCTTCCTTCCGAGGTACCTCTGTGTTCAGTCACCAGTCCTTCCTTCCGAGGAACCTCTGGGTACAGTCACCAGGCCTTCTTTCCGAAGTACCTCTGGGAATAGTCACCAGGCCTTCGGTCTGAGGTACCTCTGGGTACAGTCAGCAGGCCTTCCTTCTCAGATACCTCTGGGCACAGTCACCAGGGCTTCCTTCTTAGGTACCTCTGAGTACAGTCACCAGCCTTTCTTCTGAGGTACCTTTTGGTACACTTACCAGGTCTTCCTTTTGAGGTACCTCTGTGGACTGTCACCAGGCCTTCCTGCTGAGGCACCTCTGGGTACACTCATTAGACACTCCTATTTAGGTACCTCTGGGTACAGTCACCAGGCCTTCCTTCCAAGGTACATTTGGGTATATTCACCAGAACTTCCTTCCGAGGTACCTCTGTGTACTGTCACCAGGCCTTCCTTCTGAGGTAAGTCTGGGTACAGTCAATAGGCCTTCCTTCTGAGGTACATCTGGGAAATGTCACCAGGCCTTCCTTCCGAGGTATCTCTGGGTACAGTTACCAGGCCTTCATTCTCAGGCACCTCTGGGTACAGTCAATAGGCCTTCCTTCTGAGGTAGCTCTGGGTACAGTCACCAGGCCTTCCTTCCTAGTTACCTCTGCGTATAGACATCTGGCCTTCCTTCTGAGGTACCTCTGGGTATAGTCACCAGACCTTCCTTCTGAGGTACCTCTGGGTACTGTCACCAGGTTTTCCTTCTGAGGTAACTCTACATACTGTCACCAGGCCTTCCTTCCGAGGTAATTCTGTGTTCAGTCAAGAGTCCTTCCTTCCGAGGAACCTCTGGGTACACTCACGAGGCCCTGTATCCGAGGTACGTCTGGGTACAGTCACCAGGCCTTCCTTCCGAGGTACCTCTGGGTATAGTCAGTAGGCCTTCCTTCTGAGGTACTTCTGGGTAATGTCTCCAGGGATTCCATCTCCAGTACTTCTGGGTACAGTCAACAGGCCTTCATTCTCAGGTACCTCTTGGGTAGAGTCACCAGCCCTTCATTCTCAGGTACCTCAGAGTACGGTCTCCAGGACTTCTTTCCGAGGAACCTCTGGGTACAGTCACCAGACCTTCCTTCTGAGGTACCTCTGGGTATCGTCACCAGGCCTTTCTTCTGAGGTAACTCTGGGTACAGTCAGCAGGCCTTCCTCCTCAAATACCTCTGGGCACAGTCACCAGGCCTTCCTTCTTAGGTACCTCTGGGTACAGTCACCAGGCCTTCCTTCTCAGTTACCTTTGGGTACACTTACCAGGTCTTCCTTCTGAGGTACCTCAGTGGACTGTCACCAGGCCTTCCTTCCAAGCTACCTCTGGGTATAGTCACCAGTCCTTCCTGCCGAGGTAACTCTGGGTACAGTCATCAGACCTTTTTTCCGAGGTAACTGTGGGTACAATCATCAGACCTTTCTTCCGAGATACCTCTGGGTAGAGTGACCAGGCCTTCCTTCCGAGGTACCTCTGAGTACAATCAGTAGGCCTTCCTTCTGAGGTACATCTCGGTAATGTCACCAGGCCTTCCTTCCGAGGTACCTCTGGGTACAGTCACCAGGCCTTCCTTCTCAGGCACCTCTGGGTACAGTCACCAAGCCGTCCTTCCCAGTTACGACTGGGTACTGTCACCAGGCCTTCCTTCCGAGGTACCTCAGGGTACAGGCACCAGACCTCGTATCCAAGGTACCTCTGGGTACAGTCACCAGGCCTTCCTTCCGAGGTACCTCTGGGTACAGTTACCAGGCCTTCATTCTCAGGCACCTCTGGGTACAGTTAGCAGGGCTTCCTTCTGAGGTAGCTCTGGGTACAGTCACCAAGCCTTCTGTCCCAGTTACGACTGGGTACTGTCTCCAGGCCGTCCTTCCGAGGTACCTCAGGGTACAGGCACCAGGCCTCGTATCCAAGGTACCTCTGGGTACAGTCACCAGGGCTTCATTCCGAGGTACCTCTTGGTATAGTCAGTAGGCCTGCCTTCTGAGGTATCTCTGGGTAATGTCTCCTGGACTTCCTTCTCCAGTACCTCTGGGTACAGTCACCAGGCCTTCATTCTCAGGTACCTCTGGGTACAGTCAGTAGGCCTTCCTTCCGAGGTACATCTGGGTACAGTTACCAGGCCTTCCTTCTCAGGTTCCTCTGGGTACAGTCACCAGGCCTTCCTTCCGAGCTACCTCTGGGTACTGTCACCAGGCCTTCCTTCGGAGGTAACTCTGGGTTCAGTCACCAGGCCTTCCCTCCAGGGTTACTCTGGGTACAGTCACCAGGCCTTCCTTCCGAGGTACCTCTGGGTACAGTCAGTAGGCCTTCCTTCTGAGGTAACTCTGAGTATAGTCAGGAGGCCTGCCTTCTCAGACACCTCTGGGAACTGTCACCAGGCCTTCCTTCTGAGGTACCTCTGGGTCCAGTCATCAGGCCTTCCTTCCTAGGTATGCATGAGCAGAGTCACCAGGCCTTCCTTCTGAGGTACCTCTGGGTATAGTCACCAGGCCTTCCTTCCGAGATACGTCTGGGTACAGTCTCTAAGCCTTCCTTCCAAGGTTTGTCTTTGTACAGTTTCCAGGCCTTCCTTCTTAGGTACCTCTGGGTATAGTTACCAGGCCTTCCTTCTCAGGTACGCCTGGGTACTGTCACCAGGCCTTCCTTCCGAGGTACCTCTGGGTACTGTCACCAGGCCTTCCTTCCGAGGTACCTCTGGGTACAGGCACCAGCCATTGCTTCCGAAGTAACTCTGGGTACAGTCACCAGGCCTTGTATCCAAGGTAACTCTGGGTACAGTCAGCGGGACTTCCTTCCGAGGTACTTCTTGGTATAGTCAGTAGGCCTGCCTTCTGAGGTACCTCTGGGTAATGTCTCCTGGGCTTCCTTCTCCAGTACCTTTGGGTACAGTCACCAGGCCTTCATTCTCAGGTACCTCGCGGTACAGTCACCAGGCCTTCGTTCTGAGGTACCTCTGAGTAGAGTCAGCAGGTGTGCCTTCTCAGATGACTCTGGGTAGTATCACCAGGCCTCTCTTCCGAGGTAACTCTGGGTACAGATAATCAGACCTTTCTTCCGAGATACCTCTCGGTAGAGTGACCAGGCCTTCCTTCCGAGATAACTCTGGGTACAGTCAGTCGGTCTTCCTTCTGAGCTACATCTGGGTGATGTCACCAGGCCTTCCTTCCGAGGTACCTCTGGGTACAGTCACCAGGCCTTCCCTTCACGGTTACTCTGGCTACACTCACAAGGCCTTCCTTCCGAGGTACCCCAGGGTACAGACACCAAAGGTTTCTTCCATGGTAACTCTGGGTACAGTCACCAGACCTGCCTTCCGAGGTACCTCTGTTTACTGTCACCTGTCCTTCCTTCCGAGGTAAGTCTGGGTACAGTCACCAGGATTTCCTTCCGAGGTACCTCTGGGTTAGTCACCAGGCCTTCCTTTCGCGCTACGTCTGGGTACAGTCACCAGTCCTTTATTCTGAGGTACCTCTGGGTACAGTCAGCAGGCCTTCCTTCTCAGATACCTCTGGGCACAGTCACCAGGGCTTCCTTCTTAGGTACCTCTGAGTACAGTCACCAGCCTTCCTTCTGAGGTACCTTTTGGTACACTTACCAGGTCTTCCTTTTGAGGTACATCTGTGGACTGTCACCAGGCCTTCCTGCTGAGGCACCTCTGGGTACACTCATTAGACACTCCTATTTAGGTACCTCTGGTACAGTCACCAGGCCTTCCTTCCAAGGTATCTTTGGGTATATTCACCAGTCCTTCCTTCCGAGGTACCTCTGGGTACTGTCACCAGGCCTTCCTTCTGAGGTAAGTCTGGGTACAGTCAGTAGGCCTTCCTTCTGAGGTACATCTGGGAAATGTCACCAGGCCTTCCTTCCGAGGTATCTCTGGGTACAGTTACCAGGCCTTCATTCTCAGGCACCTCTGGGTACAGTCAATAGGCCTTCCTTCTGAGGTAGCTCTGGGTACAGTCACCAGGCCTTCCTTCCTAGTTACCTCTGCGTATAGACATCTGGCCTTCCTTCTGAGGTACCTCTGGGTACAGTCACCAGGGCTTCCTTCCGAGGTAACTCTGGGTACAGTCATCAGACCTTTTTTCCGAGGTAACTGTGGGTACAATCATCAGACCTTTCTTCCGAGATACCTCTGTGTAGAGTGACCAGGCCTTCCTTCCGAGGTACCTCTGAGTACAGTCAGTAGGCCTTCCTTCTGAGGTACATCTGGGTAATGTCACTAGGCCTTCCTTTCGAGGTACCTCTGGGTACAGTTACCAGGCCTTCCTTCTCAGACACCTCTGGGTACAGTCACCAGGCCTTCCTTCTCAGGCACCTCTGGGTACAGTCACCAAGCCGTTCTTCCCAGTTACGACTGGGTACTGTCACCAGGCCTTCCTTCGGAGGTAACTCTGGGTTCAGTCACCAGGCCTTCCCTCCAGGGTTACTCTGGGTACAGTCACCAGGCCTTCCTTCCAGGTACCTCTGGGTACAGTCCGTAGGCCTTCCTTCTGAGGTAACTCTGAGTACAGTCAGGAGGCCTGCCTTCTCAGACACTTCTGGGTACTGTCACCAGGCCTTCCTTCTGAGGTACCTCTGGGTCCAGTCATCAGGCCTTCCTTCCTAGGTATGCATGGGCAGAGTCACCAGGCCTTCCTTCTGAGGTACCTCTGGGTATAGTCACCAGGCCTTCCTTCCGAGGTACGTCTGGTACAGTCTCTAAGCCTTCCTTCCGAGGTTTGTCTTTGTACAGTTTCCAGGCCTTCCTTCTGAGGTACCTCTGGGTACAGTCACCACGCCTTCCTTCTTAGGTACCTCTGGGTATAGTTACCAGGCCTTCCTTCTCAGGTACGCCTGGGTACTGTCACCAGGCCTTCCTTCCGAGGTACCTCTGGGTACTGTAACCACGCCTTCCTTCCGAGCTACCTCTGGGTACAGGCACCAGCCATTGCTTCCGAAGTAACTCTGGGTACAGTCACCAGGCCTTGTATCCAAGGTAACTCTGGGTACAGTCAGCGGGACTTCCTTCCGAGGTACTTCTTGGTATAGTCAGTAGGCCTGCCTTCTGAGGTACCTCTGGGTAATGTCTCCTGGGCTTCCTTCTCCAGTACCTTTGGGTACAGTCACCAGGCCTTCATTCTCAGCTACCTCGGGGTACAGTCACCAGGCCTTCGTTCTGAGGTACCTCTGAGTAGAGTCAGCAGGCGTGCCTTCTCAGATGACTCTGGGTACTATCACCAGGCCTCTCTTCCGAGGTAACTCTGGGTACAGATAATCAGACCTTTCTTCCGAGATACCTCTCGGTAGAGTGACCAGGCCTTCCTTCCGAGATAACTCTGGGTACAGTCAGTGGGTCTTCCTTCTGAGCTACATCTGGGTGATGTCACCAGGCCTTCCTTCCGAGGTACCTCTGGGTACAGTCACTAGGCCTTCCCTTCACGGTTACTCTGGCTACACTCACAAGGCCTTCCTTCCGAGGTACCCCAGGGTACAGACACCAAAAGTTTCTTCCATGGTAACTCTGGGTACAGTCACCAGACCTGCCTTCCGAGGTACCTCTGTTTACTGTCACCTGTCCTTCCTTCCGAGGTAAGTCTGGGTACAGTCACCAGGATTTCCTTCCGAGGTACCTCTGGGTTAGTCACCAGGCCTTCCTCCCGAGGTACGTCTGGGTACAGTCACCAGGCCTTTATTCTGAGGTACCTCTGGGTACAGTCACCAGGCCTTCCTTCTGAGGTACCTCTGGTACAGTCACCAGGCCTTCCTTCTGAGATACCTGTGGTTACAGTCACCAGACCTTCCTTCTCAGGTTCCTTTGGCTGCAGTCACCAGGCCTTTTCTCCGAGTACCTCTGAGCACAGTCATCAGCCCTTTCTCCCGAAGTACCTCTGGGAATAGTACCAGGCCTTCCTTCTGAGGTACCTCTGGGTACAGTCAGCAGGCCTTCCTTCTCAGATACCTCTGGGCACAGTCACCAGGGCTTCCTTCTTAGGTACCTCTGAGTACAGTCACCAGCCTTCCTTCTGAGGTACCTTTTAGTACACTTACCAGGTCTTCCTTTTGAGGTACATCTGTGGACTGTCACCAGGCCTTCCTGCTGAGGCACCTCTGGGTACACTCATTAGACACTCCTATTTAGGTACCTCTGGGTACAGTCACCAGGCCTTCCTTCTGAGGTAGCTCTGGGTACAGTCACCAGGCCTTCCTTCCTAGTTACCTCTGCGTATAGACATCTGGCCTTCCTTCTGAGGTACCTCTGGGTACAGTCACCAGGGCTTCCTTCCGAGGTACCTCTGGGTACAGTCACCAGGGCTTCCTTCCGAGGTACGAGAGTGTACAGTCACCAGGCCTTCCTTCCGAGATACGTCAGTGTGCAGTCACCAGGCCGTCCTTCCCAGGTACCTCTGGGTACAGTCACCGGGCCTTCCTTCCAAAGAAACTCTGGGTACTGTCTCCAGGCCCTCCGTCTGAGATAACTCTGGGTACAGTCACTGGACCTTTCTTCCGAGGTACCTCTGGGTACTGTCACCAGGCCTTCATTCCGAGGTAAAGTTTTGTACTGTCACCTGGCCTTCCTTCTGAGGTACCTCTGGGTACAGTCACTAGGCCTTCCCTCTGAGGTACCTCTGAGTACAGTCAGCAGGCCTGCCTTCTCAGATACCTCTGGGTACTGTCACCAGACCTTCCTTCTGAGGTAGCTCTGGGTACAGACACCAGGGCATCCTTCGGAGGTACCTCTGGGTAAGGTCATCAGGGCTTCCTTCCGAGGTATGTATGGGTAGAGTCACCAGGGCTTCCTTCTAAGGTACGTCTGAGTACAGTCACCAGGCCTTCCTTCCGAGGTATCTCTGGGTACAGGCATCAGGCCTTCCCTCCGAAGAACGTCTGGGTACAGTCATCAGGCCTTCGTACCGAGTTACCTCAGGGTACAGTCACCAGGCCTTCCTTCCGAGGTACCTCTGTGTTCAGTCACCAGTCCTTCCTTCCGAGGAACCCCTGGGTACAGTCACCAGGCCTTCCTTCCAAGCTACCTCTGGGTATAGTCACCAGTCCTTCCTTCCGAGGTAACTCTGGGTACAGTCATCAGACCTTTTTTCCGAGGTAACTGTGGGTACAATCATCAGACCTTTCTTCCGAGATACCTCTGGGTAGAGTGACCAGGCCTTCCTTCCGAGGTACCTCTGAGTACAATCAGTAGGCCTTCCTTCTGAGGTATATCTCGGTAATGTCACCAGGCCTTCCTTCCGAGGTACCTCTGGGTACAGTTACCAGGCCTTCCTTCTCAGGCACCTCTGGGTACAGTCACCAGGCCTTCCTTCTCAGGCACCTCTGGGTACAGTCACCAAGCCGTCCTTCCCAGTTACGACTGGGTACTGTCACCAGGCCTTCCTTCCGAGGTCCCTCAGGGTACAGGCACCAGGCCTCGTATCCAAGGTACCTCTGGGTACAGTCACCAGGCCTTCCTTCCGAGGTACCTCTGGGTACAGTTACCAGGCCTTCCTTCTCAGGCACCTCTGGGTACAGTTACCAGGGCTTACTTCTGAGGTAGCTCTGGGTACAGTCACCAAGCCTTCCTTCCCAGTTACGACTGGGTACTGTCTCCAGGCCGTCCTTCCGAGGTACCTCAGGGTACAGGCACCAGGCCTCGTATCCAAGGTACCTCTGGGTACAGTCACCAGGGCTTCATTCCGAGGTACCTCTGGGTACAGTCAGTAGGCCTTCCTTCCGAGGTCCCTCTGGGTACTGTCACCAGGCCTTTCTTCTGAGGTACGTCTGGGTACAGTCACCAGGCCTTCCTTCCGAGGTACGTCTGTTTACTGTCACCTGTCCTTCCTTCCGAGGTAAGTCTGGGTACAGTCACCAGGATTTCCTTCCGAGGTACCACTGGGTTAGTCACCAGGACTTCCTTCCGAGGTACGTCTGGGTACAGTCACCAGGCCTTTATTCTGAGGTACCTCTGGGTACAGTCACCAGGCCTTCCTTCTGAGGTACCTCTGTTACACTCACCAGGCCTTCCTTCTGAGATACCTGTGGTTACAGTCACCAGACCTTCCTTCTCAGGTTCCTTTGGCTGCAGTCACCAGGCCTTTTTTCCGAGTACCACTGAGCACAGTCATCAACCCTTTCTCCCGAAGTACCTCTGGGAATAGTCACCAGGCCTTCCTTCTGAGGTACCTCTGGGTACAGTCAGCAGGCCTTCCTTCTCAGATACCTCTGGGCACAGTCACCAGGGCTTCCTTCTTAGGTACCTCTGAGTACAGTCACCAGCCTTCCTTCTGAGGTACCTTTTGGTACACTTACCAGGTCTTCCTTTTGAGGTACCTCTGTGGACTGTCACCAGGCCTTCCTGCTGAGGCACCTCTGGGTACACTCATTAGACACTCCTATTTAGGTACCTCTGGGTACAGTCACCAGGCCTTCCTTCCAAGGTATCTTTGGGTATATTCACCAGTCCTTCCTTCCGAGGTACTTCTGGGTACTGTCACCAGGCCTTCCTTCCTAGTTACCTCTGCGTATAGACATCTGGCCTTCTTTCTGAGGTACCTCTGGGTACAGTCACCAGGGCTTCCTTCCGAGGTACCTCTGGGTACAGTCACCAGGGCTTCCTTCCGAGGTACGACAGTGTACAGTCACCAGGCCTTCCTTCCGAGGTATGTCAATGTGCAGTCACCAGGCCGTCTTTCCCAGGTACCTCTGGGTACAGTCACCGGGCCTTCCTTCCAAAGAACCTCTGGGTACTGTCTCCAGGCCTTCCGTCTGAGGTAACTCTGGGTACAGTCACTGGACCTTTCTTCCGAGGTACCTCTGGGTACTGTCACCAGGCCTTCATTCCGAGGTAAATTTTTGTACTGTCACCTGGCCTTCCTTCCGAGGTACCTCTGGGTACAGTCACTAGGCCTTCCTTCTGAGGTACCTCTGAGTACAGTCAGGAGGCCTGCCTTCTCAGATACCTCTGGGTACTGTCACCAGACCTTCCTTCTGCGGTAGCTCTGGGTACAGACACCAGGGCTTCCTTCGGAGGTACCTCTGGGTAAGGTCATCAGGGCTTCCTTCCGAGGTATGTATGGGTAGAGTCACCAGGGCTTCCTTCTAAGGTACGTCTGAGTACAGTCACCAGGCCTTCCTTCCGAGGTATCTCTGGGTACAGGCATCAGGCCTTCCCTCCGAAGTACGTCTGGGTACAGTCATCAGGCCTTCGAACCGAGTTACCTCAGGGTACAGTCACCAGGCCTTCCTTCCGAGGTACGTCTGTGTTCAGTCACCAGTCCTTCCTTCCGAGGAACCTCTGGGTACAGTCACCAGGCCTTCCTTCCGAGGTACCTCTGTGTTCAGTCACCAGTCCTTCCTTCCGAGGAACCTCTGGGTACAGTCACCAGGCCTTCTTTCCGAAGTACCTCTGGGAATAGTCACCAGGCCTTCGGTCTGAGGTACCTCTGGGTACAGTCAGCAGGCCTTCCTTCTCAGATACCTCTGGGCACAGTCACCAGGGCTTCCTTCTTAGGTACCTCTGAGTACAGTCACCAGCCTTTCTTCTGAGGTACCTTTTGGTACACTTACCAGGTCTTCCTTTTGAGGTACCTCTGTGGACTGTCACCAGGCCTTCCTGCTGAGGCACCTCTGGGTACACTCATTAGACACTCCTATTTAGGTACCTCTGGGTACAGTCACCAGGCCTTCCTTCCAAGGTACATTTGGGTATATTCACCAGAACTTCCTCCGAGGTACCTCTGGGTACTGTCACCAGGCCTTCCTTCTGAGGTAAGTCTGGGTACAGTCAATAGGCCTTCCTTCTGAGGTACATCTGGGAAATGTCACCAGGCCTTCCTTCCGAGGTATATCTGGGTACAGTTACCAGGCCTTCATTCTCAGGCACCTCTGGGTACAGTCAATAGGCCTTCCTTCTGAGGTAGCTCTGGGTACAGTCACCAGGCCTTCCTTCCTAGTTACCTCTGCGTATAGACATCTGGCCTTCCTTCTGAGGTACCTCTGGGTATAGTCACCAGACCTTCCTTCTGAGGTACCTCTGGGTACTGTCACCAGGTTTTCCTTCTGAGGTAACTCTACATACTGTCACCAGGCCTTCCTTCCGAGGTAATTCTGTGTTCAGTCAAGAGTCCTTCCTTCCGAGGAACCTCTGGGTACACTCACGAGGCCCTGTATCCGAGGTACGTCTGGGTACAGTCACCAGGCCTTCCTTCCGAGGTACCTCTGGGTATAGTCAGTAGGCCTTCCTTCTGAGGTACTTCTGGGTAATGTCTCCAGGGATTCCATCTCCAGTACTTCTGGGTACAGTCAACAGGCCTTCATTCTCAGGTACCTCTTGGGTAGAGTCACCAGCCCTTCATTCTCAGGTACCTCAGAGTACGGTCTCCAGGACTTCTTTCCGAGGAACCTCTGGGTACAGTCACCAGACCTTCCTTCTGAGGTACCTCTGGGTATCGTCACCAGGCCTTTCTTCTGAGGTAACTCTGGGTACAGTCAGCAGGCCTTCCTCCTCAAATACCTCTGGGCACAGTCACCAGGCCTTCCTTCTTAGGTACCTCTGGGTACAGTCACCAGGCCTTCCTTCTCAGTTACCTTTGGGTACACTTACCAGGTCTTCCTTCTGAGGTACCTCAGTGGACTGTCACCAGGCCTTCCTTCCAAGCTACCTCTGGGTATAGTCACCAGTCCTTCCTTCCGAGGTAACTCTGGGTACAGTCATCAGACCTTTTTTCCGAGGTAACTGTGGGTACAATCATCAGACCTTTCTTCCGAGATACCTCTGGGTAGAGTGACCAGGCCTTCCTTCCGAGGTACCTCTGAGTACAATCAGTAGGCCTTCCTTCTGAGGTACATCTCGGTAATGTCACCAGGCCTTCCTTCCGAGGTACCTCTGGGTACAGTCACCAGGCCTTCCTTCTCAGGCACCTCTGGGTACAGTCACCAAGCCGTCCTTCCCAGTTACGACTGGGTACTGTCACCAGGCCTTCCTTCCGAGGTACCTCAGGGTACAGGCACCAGACCTCGTATCCAAGGTACCTCTGGGTACAGTCACCAGGCCTTCCTTCCGAGGTACCTCTGGGTACAGTTACCAGGCCTTCATTCTCAGGCACCTCTGGGTACAGTTAGCAGGGCTTCCTTCTGAGGTAGCTCTGGGTACAGTCACCAAGCCTTCTGTCCCAGTTACGACTGGGTACTGTCTCCAGGCCGTCCTTCCGAGGTACCTCAGGGTACAGGCACCAGGCCTCGTATCCAAGGTACCTCTGGGTACAGTCACCAGGGCTTCATTCCGAGGTACCTCTTGGTATAGTCAGTAGGCCTGCCTTCTGAGGTATCTCTGGGTAATGTCTCCTGGACTTCCTTCTCCAGTACCTCTGGGTACAGTCACCAGGCCTTCATTCTCAGGTACCTCTGGGTACAGTCAGTAGGCCTTCCTTCCGAGGTACATCTGGGTACAGTTACCAGGCCTTCCTTCTCAGGTTCCTCTGGGTACAGTCACCAGGCCTTCCTTCCGAGCTACCTCTGGGTACTGTCACCAGGCCTTCCTTCGGAGGTAACTCTGGGTTCAGTCACCAGGCCTTCCCTCCAGGGTTACTCTGGGTACAGTCACCAGGCCTTCCTTCCGAGGTACCTCTGGGTACAGTCAGTAGGCCTTCCTTCTGAGGTAACTCTGAGTATAGTCAGGAGGCCTGCCTTCTCAGACACCTCTGGGAACTGTCACCAGGCCTTCCTTCTGAGGTACCTCTGGGTCCAGTCATCAGGCCTTCCTTCCTAGGTATGCATGAGCAGAGTCACCAGGCCTTCCTTCTGAGGTACCTCTGGGTATAGTCACCAGGCCTTCCTTCCGAGATACGTCTGGGTACAGTCTCTAAGCCTTCCTTCCAAGGTTTGTCTTTGTACAGTTTCCAGGCCTTCCTTCTTAGGTACCTCTGGGTATAGTTACCAGGCCTTCCTTCTCAGGTACGCCTGGGTACTGTCACCAGGCCTTCCTTCCGAGGTACCTCTGGGTACTGTCACCAGGCCTTCCTTCCGAGGTACCTCTGGGTACAGGCACCAGCCATTGCTTCCGAAGTAACTCTGGGTACAGTCACCAGGCCTTGTATCCAAGGTAACTCTGGGTACAGTCAGCGGGACTTCCTTCCGAGGTACTTCTTGGTATAGTCAGTAGGCCTGCCTTCTGAGGTACCTCTGGGTAATGTCTCCTGGGCTTCCTTCTCCAGTACCTTTGGGTACAGTCACCAGGCCTTCATTCTCAGGTACCTCGCGGTACAGTCACCAGGCCTTCGTTCTGAGGTACCTCTGAGTAGAGTCAGCAGGTGTGCCTTCTCAGATGACTCTGGGTAGTATCACCAGGCCTCTCTTCCGAGGTAACTCTGGGTACAGATAATCAGACCTTTCTTCCGAGATACCTCTCGGTAGAGTGACCAGGCCTTCCTTCCGAGGTACCTCTGGGTACAGTCACTAGGCCTTCCCTTCACGGTTACTCTGGCTACACTCACAAGGCCTTCCTTCCGAGGTACCCCAGGGTACAGACACCAAACGTTTCTTCCATGGTAACTCTGGGTACAGTCACCAGGCCTTCCTTCCGAGGTACCTCTGGGTATAGTCAGTAGGCCTTCCTTCTGAGGTACCTCTGGGTAATGTCTCCAGGGATTGTATCTCCAGTACTTCTGGGTACAGTCAACAGGCCTTCATTCTCAGGTACCTCTGGGTAGAGTCACCAGCCCGTCATTCTCAGGTACCTCAGAGTACGGTCTCCAGGCCTTCTTTCCGAGGAACCTCTGTGTACAGTCACCAGACCTTCCTTCCGAGGTACCTCTGGGTATAGTCACCAGGCCTTTCTTCTGAGGTAACTCTGGGTACAGTCAGCAGGCCTTCCTCCTCAAATACCTCTGGGCACAGTCACCAGGCCTTCCTTCTCAGTTACCTTTGGGTACACTTACCAGGTCTTCCTTCTGAGGTACCTCAGTGGACTGTCACCAGGCCTTCCTTCCAAGCTACCTCTGGGTATAGTCACCAGTCCTTCCTTCCGAGGTAACTCTGGGTACAGTCATCAGACCTTTTTTCCGAGGTAACTGTGGGTACAATCATCAGACCTTTCTTCCGAGATACCTCTGGGTAGAGTGACCAGGCCTTCCTTCCGAGGTACCTCTGGGTACAGTTACCAGGCCTTCCTTCTCAGGCACCTCTGGGTACAGTCACCAGGCCTTCCTTCTCAGGCACCTCTGGGTACAGTCACCAAGCCGTCCTTCCCAGTTACGACTGGGTACTGTCACCAGGCCTTCCTTCCGAGGTACCTCAGGGTACAGGCACCAGGCCTCGTATCCAAGGTACCTCTGGGTACAGTCACCAGGCCTTCCTTCCGAGGTACCTCTGGGTACAGTTACCAGGCCTTCATTCTCAGGCACCTCTGGGTACAGTCACCAGGCCTTCCTTCTGAGGTAGCTCTGGGTACAGTCACCAAGCCTTCCTTCCCAGTTACGACTGGGTACTGTCTTCAGGCCGTCCTTCCGAGGTACCTCAGGGTACAGGCACCAGGCCTCGTATCCAATGTACCTCTGGGTACAGTCACCAGGGCTTCCTTCCGAGGTACCTCTTGGTATAGTCAGTAGGCCTGCCTTCTGAGGTACCTCTGGGTAATATCTCCTGGACTTCCTTCTCCAGTACCTCTGGGTACAGTCACCAGGCCTTCATTCTCAGGTACTTCGGGGTACAGTCACCAGGCTTTCATTCTCAGGTACCTCTGGGTACAGTCACCAGGCCTTCGTTCTGAGTTACCTCTGAGTAGAGTCAGCAGGTCTGCCTTCTCAGATACCTCTGGGTACAGTCACCAGGCTTTCCTTCTGACGTATTTCTGGGTACAGTCACCAGGCCTTCGTTCCGAGGTACCTCTGGGTAAGGTCAGTAGGCCTTCCTTCCGAGGTCCCTCTGGGTACTGTCACCAGGCCTTTCTTCTGAGGTACCTCTGGGTACAGTCACCAGGCCTTCCTTCCGAGGTACGTCTGGGTACAGTTACCAGGCCTTCCTTCTCAGGTTCCTCTGGGTACAGTCACCAGGCCTTCCTTCCGAGCTACCTCTGGGTACTGTCACCAGGCCTTCCTTCGGAGGTAACTCTGGGTTCAGTCACCAGGCCTTCCCTCCAGGGTTACTCTGGGTACAGTCACCAGGCCTTCCTTCCAGTTACCTCTGGGTACAGTCAGTAGGCCTTCCTTCTGAGGTAACTCTGAGTATAGTCAGGAGGCCTGCCTTCTCAGACACCTCTGGGAACTGTCACCAGGCCTTCCTTCTGAGGTACCTCTGGGTCCAGTCATCAGGCCTTCCTTCCTAGGTATGCATGGGCAGAGTCACCAGGCCTTCCTTCTGAGGTACCTCTGGGTATAGTCACCAGGCCTTCCTTCCGAGGTACGTCTGGGTACAGTCTCTAAGCCTTTCTTCCGAGGTTTGTCTTTGTACAGTTTCCAGGCCTTCCTTCTGAGGTACCTCTGGGTACAGTCACCACGCCTTCCTTCTTAGGTACCTCTGGGTATAGTTACCAGGCCTTCCTTCTCAGGTACGCCTGGGTACTGTCACCAGGCCTTCCTTCCGAGGTACCTCTGGGTACTGTCACCAGGCCTTCCTTCCGAGGTACCTCTGGGTACAGGCACCAGCCATTGCTTCCGAAGTAACTCTGGGTACAGTCACCAGGCCTTGTATCCAAGGTAACTCTGGGTACAGTCAGTCGGTCTTCCTTCTGAGGTATATCTGGGTAATGTCACCAGGCCTTCCTTCCGAGGTACCTCTGGGTACACTTACCAGGTCTTCATTCCCAAGCACCTCTGGGTACAGTCACCAGGACTTCCTTCTCAGGTATTGTGGGCACAGTCAGCAGGCCTTCCTTCCGAGGTACCTCTGGGTATAGTTACCAGGCCTTCCTTCTCAGGTATATCTGCGTACAGTCAGCAGGCCTTCCTTCCGAGTTACCTCTGGATACTGTCACCAGGCCTTCCTTCGGAGGCACCTCTGGGTACAGTCACCAGGCCTTCCCTTCACGGTTATTCTGGCTACACTCACAAGGCCTTCCTTCCGAGGTACCCCAGGGTACAGACACCAAACGTTTCTTCCATGGTAACTCTGGGTACAGTCACCAGACCTGCCTTCCGAGGTACCTCTGTTTACTGTCACCTGTCCTTCCTTCCGAGGTAAGTCTGGGTACAGTCACCAGGATTTCCTTCCGAGGTACCTCTGGGTTAGTCACCAGGCCTTCCTTCCGAGGTACGTCTGGGTACAGTCACCAGGCCTTTATTGTGAGGTACCTCTGGGTACAGTCACCAGGCCTTCCTTCTGAGGTACCTCTGGGTACAGTCACCAGGCCTTCCTTCTGAGATACCTGTGGTTACAGTCACCAGACCTTCCTTCTCATGTTCCTTTGGCTGCAGTCACCAGGCCTTTTTTCCGAGTACCTCTGAGCACAAGTCACCAGGCCTTTCTTCTGAGGTACCTCTGGGTATAGTCAGCAAGCCTTCCTTCTCAGATACCTCTGGGCACAGTCACCAGGGCTTCCTTCTTAGGTACCTCTGAGTACAGTCACCAGCCTTCCTTCTGAGGTACCTTTTGGTACACTTACCAGGTCTTCCTTTTGAGGTACATCTGTGGACTGTCACCAGGCCTTCCTGCTGAGGAACCTCTGGGTACACTCATTAGACACTCCTCTTTAGGTACCTCTCGGTACAGTCACCAGGCATTCCTTCCAAGGTATCTTTGGGTATATTCACCAGTCCTTCCTTCCGAGGTACCTCTGGGTACTGTCACCAAGGCCTTCCTTCTGAGGTAAGTCTGGGTACAGTCAGTAGGCCTTCCTTCTGAGGTACATCTGGGAAATGTCACCAGGCCTTCCTTCCGAGGTATCTCTGGGTACAGTTACCAGGCCTTCATTCTCAGGCACCTCTGGGTACAGTCAATAGGCCTTCCTTCTGAGGTAGCTCTGGGTACAGTCACCAGGCCTTCCTTCCTAGTTACCTCTGCGTATAGACATCTGGCCTTCCTTCTGAGGTACCTCTGGGTACAGTCATCAGGGCTTCCTTCCGAGGTACGACAGTGTACAGTCAGCAGGCCTTCCTTCCGAGGTACATTAGTGTGCAGTCACCAGGCCGTCCTTCCCAGGTACCTCTGGGTACAGTCACCGGGCCTTCCTTCCAAAGAACTTCTGGGTACTGTCTCCAGGCCTTCCGTCTGAGGTAACTCTGGGTACAGTCACTGGACCTTTCTTCCGAGGTAACTCTGGGTACTGTCACCAGGCCTTCATTCCGAGGTAAAATTTTGTACTGTCAAGAGGCCTTCCTTCCGAGGTACCTCTGGGTTTAGTCACAAGGCCTTCCTTCTCAGATACCTGTGGGTACTGTCACATGGCCTTCTTTCCGAGGTACCTGTGGGTAGAGTCACTAGGCCTTCCTTCCTATATACCTCTGGGTACCGTCACTAGGCCTTCCTTCCAGGTACCTCTGGGTACAGTCACCAGGCTTTCCTTCTGAGGTACCTCTGAGTACATTCAGCAGGCCTGCCTTCTCAGATACCTCTGGGTACTGTCACCAGACCTTCCTTCTGAGGTAGCTCTGGGTACAGACACCAGGGCTTCCTTCGGAGGTACCTCTGGGTAAGGTCATCAGGGCTTCCTTCCTAGGTATGTATGGGTAGAGTCACCAGGGCTTCCTTCTAAGGTACGTCTGAGTACAGTCACAGGGCCTTCCTTCCGAGGTATCTCTGGGTACAGGCATCATGCCTTCCTTCCGAGGTACATCTGGGTACAGTCATCAGGCCTTTGTACCGAGTTTCCTCAGGGTACAGTCACCAGGCCTTCCTTCGGAGGTACCTCTGTGTTCAGTCACCAGTCCTTCCTTCTGAGGAACCTCTGGGTACAGTCACCAGGCCTTCTTTCCGATGTTCCTCTGGGAATAGTCACCAGGCCTTCCTTCTGAGTTACCTCTGGGTACAGTCAGCAGGCCTTCCTTCTCAGATACCTCTGGGCACAGTCACCAGGACTTCCTTCTTAGGTACCTCTGAGTACAGTCATCAGCCTTCCTTCTGAGGTACCTTTTGGTACACTTACCAGGTCTTCCTTCTGAGGTTCCTCTGTGGACTGTCACTAGGACTTCCTGCTGAGGCAACTCTGGGTACACTCATCAGGCACTCCTATTTAGGTACCTCTGGGTACAGTCACCAGGCCTTCCTTCCAAAGTACCTTTGTGTATATTCACCAGGCCTTCCTTCCGAGGTAACTCTGGGTACAGTCAGTAGGCCTTCCTTCTGAGGTATATATGGGAAATGTCACCAGGCCTTCCTTCCGAGGTATCTCTGGGTACAGTTACCAGGCCTTCATTCTCAGGCACCTCTGGGCAGAGTCACCAGGCCTTCCTTCTGAAGTATCTCTGAGTTTAGTCACCAGGCCTTCCGTCTGAGGTACCTTGGCATATAGTATCCAGGCCTTCCTTCTGAGGTACCTCTGGGTCCAGTCACCAGGGCTTCCTTCCGAGGTACGACAGTGTACAGTCACCAGACCTTCCCTCTGAGGTACCTCTGGGTACAGTCACCACGCCTTCCTTCTTAGGTACCTCTGGGTATAGTTACCAGGCCTTCCTTCTCAGGTACGCCTGGGTACTGTCACCAGGCCTTCCTTCCGAGGTACCTCTGGGTACTGTCACCAGGCCTTCCTTCCGAGGTACCTCTGGGTACAGGCACCAGCCATTGCTTCCGAAGTAACTCTGGGTACAGTCACCAGGCCTTGTATCCAAGGTAACTCTGGGTACAGTCAGCGGGACTTCCTTTCGAGGTACTTCTTGGTATAGTCAGTAGGCCTGCCTTCTGAGGTACCTCTGGGTAATGTCTCCTGGGCTTCCTTCTCCAGTACCTTTGGGTACAGTCACCAGGCCTTCATTCTCAGGTACCTCGTGGTACAGTCACCAGGCCTTCGTTCTGAGGTACCTCTGAGTAGAGTCAGCAGGCGTGCCTTCTCAGATGACTCTGGGTACTATCACCAGGCCTCTCTTCCGAGGTAACTCTGGGTACAGATAATCAGACCTTTCTTCCGAGATACCTCTCGGTAGAGTGACCAGGCCTTCCTTCCGAGGTACCTCTGGGTACAGTCACTAGGCCTTCCCTTCACGGTTACTCTGGCTACACTCACAAGGCCTTCCTTCTGAGGTACCCCAGGGTACAGACACCAAACGTTTCTTCCATGGTAACTCTGGGTACAGTCACCAGACCTGCCTTCCGAGGTACCTCTGTTTACTGTCACCTGTCCTTCCTTCAGAGGTAAGTCTGGGTACAGACACCAGGATTTCCTTCCGAGGTACCTCTGGGTTAGTCACCAGGCCTTCCTTCCGAGGTACGTCTGGGTACAGTCACCAGGCCTTTATTCTGAGGTACCTCTGGGTACAGTCACCAGGCCTTCCTTCTGAGGTACCTCTGGTACAGTCACCAGGCCTTCCTTCTGAGATACCTGTGGTTACAGTCACCAGACCTTCCTTCTCAGGTTCCTTTGGCTGCAGTCACCAGGCCTTTTTTCCGAGTACCTCTGAGCACAGTCATCAGCCCTTTCTCCCGAAGTACCTCTGGGAATAGTCACCAGGCCTTCCTTCTGAGGTACCTCTGGGTACAGTCAGCAGGCCTTCCTTCTCAGATACCTCTGGGCACAGTCACCAGGGCTTCCTTCTTAGGTACCTCTGAATACAGTCACCAGCCTTTCTTCTGAGGTACCTTTTGGTACACTTACCAGGTCTTCCTTTTGAGGTACATCTGTGGACTGTCACCAGGCCTTCCTGCTGAGGCACCTCTGGGTACACTCATTAGACACTCCTATTTAGGTACCTCTGGGTACAGTCACCAGGCCTTCCTTCCAAGGTATCTTTGGGTATATTCACCAGTCCTTCCTTCCGAGGTACCTCTGGGTACTGTCACCAAGGCCTTCCTTCTGAGGTAAGTCTGGGTACAGTCAGTAGGCCTTCCTTCTGAGGTACATCTGGGAAATGTCACCAGGCCTTCCTTCCGAGGTATCTCTGGGTACAGTTACCAGGCCTTCATTCTCAGGCACCTCTGGGTACAGTCAATAGGCCTTCCTTCTGAGGTAGCTCTGGGTGCAGTCACCAGTCCTTCCTTCCTAGTTACCTCTGCGTATAGACATCTGGCCTTCCTTCTGAGGTACCTCTGGGTACAGTCACCAGGGCTTCCTTCCGAGGTACCTCTGGGTAGAGTCACCAGGGCTTCCTTCCCAGGTACCTCTGGGTACAGTCACCGGGCCTTCCTTCCAAAGAACCTCTGGGTACTGTCTCCAGGCCTTCCGTCTGAGGTAACTCTGGGTACAGTCACTGGACCTTTCTTCCGAGGTACCTCTGGGTACTGTCCCCAGGCCTTCATTCCGAGGTAAATTTTTGTACTGTCACCTGGCCTTCCTTCCGAGGTACCTCTGGGTACAGTCACTAGGCCTTCCTTCTGAGGTACCTCTGAGTACAGTCAGCATGCCTGCCTTCTCAGATAACTCTGGGTACTGTCACCAGACCTTCCTTCTGAGGTAGCTCTGGGTACAGACACCAGGGCTTTGTTCGGAGGTACCTCTGGGTAAGGTCATCAGGGCTTCCTTCCGAGGTATGTATGGGTAGAGTCACCAGGGCTTCCTTCTAAGGTACGTCTGAGTAGAGTCACCAGGCCTTCCTTCCGAGGTATCTCTGGGTACAGGCATCAGGCCTTCCCTCCGAAGTACGTCTGGGTACAGTCATCAGGCCTTCGTACGGAGTTACCTCAGGGTACAATCACCAGGCCTTCCCTCCGAGGTACCTCTGTGTTCAGTCACCCGTCCTTCCTTCCGAGGAACCTCTGGGTACAGTCACCAGGCCTTCTTTCCGAAGTTCCTCTGGGAATAGTCACCAGGCCTTCGGTCTGAGGTACCTCTGGGTACAGTCAGCAGGCCTTCCTTCTCAGATACCTCTGGGCACAGTCACCAGAGCTTCCTTCTTAGGTACCTCTGAGTACAGTCACCAGCCTTTCTTCTGAGGTAACTTTGGTACACTTACCAGGTCTTCCTTTTGAGGTACCTCTGTGGACTGTCACCAGGCCTTCCTGCTGAGGCACCTCTGAGTACACTCATTAGACACTCCTGTTTAGGTATCTCTGGTACAGTCACCAGGCTTTAAGTCCAAGATACATTTGGGTATATTCACCAGAACTTCCTTCCGAGGTACCTCTGTGTACTGTCACCAGGCCTTCCTTCTGAGGTAAGTCTGGGTACAGTCAATAGGCCTTCCTTCTGAGGTACATCTGGGAAATGTCACCAGGCCTTCCTTCCGAGGTATCTCTGGGTACAGTTACCAGGCCTTCATTCTCAGGCACCTCTGGGTACAGTCACCAGGTCTTCCTTCTGAGGTAGCTCTGCTTCTGTCACCAGGCCTTCCTTCTGAGTTACCTCTGCATATAGTCACCAGGCCTTCCTTCTGAGGTACCTCTGGGTACAGTCACCAGACCTTCCTTCTGAGGTACCTCTGGGTACTGTCACCAGGTTTTCCTTCTGAGGTAACTCTGCGTACTGTCACCAGGCCTTCCTTCCGAGGTAATTCTGTGTTCAGTCAAGAGTCCTGCCTTCCGAGGAACCTCTGGGTACACTCACGAGGCCTTGTATCCGAGGTACGTCTGGGTACAGTCACCAGGCCTTCCTTCCGAGGTACCTCTGGGTATAGTCAGTAGGCCTTCCTTCTGAGGTACCTCTGGGTAATGTCTCCAGGGATTGTATCTCCAGTACTTCTGGGTACAGTCAACAGGCCTTCATTCTCAGGTACCTCTGGGTAGAGTCACCAGCCCGTCATTCTCAGGTACCTCAGAGTACGGTCTCCAGGCCTTCTTTCCGAGGAACCTCTGTGTACAGTCACCAGACCTTCCTTCCGAGGTACCTCTGGGTATAGTCACCAGGCCTTTCTTCTGAGGTAACTCTGGGTACAGTCAGCAGGCCTTCCTCCTCAAATACCTCTGGGCACAGTCACCAGGCCTTCCTTCTCAGTTACCTTTGGGTACACTTACCAGGTCTTCCTTCTGAGGTACCTCAGTGGACTGTCACCAGGCCTTCCTTCCAAGCTACCTCTGGGTATAGTCACCAGTCCTTCCTTCCGAGGTAACTCTGGGTACAGTCATCAGACCTTTTTTCCGAGGTAACTGTGGGTACAATCATCAGACCTTTCTTCCGAGATACCTCTGGGTAGAGTGACCAGGCCTTCCTTCCGAGGTACCTCTGGGTACAGTTACCAGGCCTTCCTTCTCAGGCACCTCTGGGTACAGTCACCAGGCCTTCCTTCTCAGGCACCTCTGGGTACAGTCACCAAGCCGTCCTTCCCAGTTACAACTGGGTACTGTCACCAGGCCTTCCTTCCGAGGTACCTCAGGGTACAGGCACCAGGCCTCGTATCCAAGGTACCTCTGGGTACAGTCACCAGGCCTTCCTTCCGAGGTACCTCTGGGTACAGTTACCAGGCCTTCATTCTCAGGCACCTCTGGGTACAGTCACCAGGCCTTCCTTCTGAGGTAGCTCTGGGTACAGTCACCAAGCCTTCCTTCCCAGTTACGACTGGGTACTGTCTTCAGGCCGTCCTTCCGAGGTACCTCAGGGTACAGGCACCAGGCCTCGTATCCAATGTACCTCTGGGTACAGTCACCAGGGCTTCCTTCCGAGGTACCTCTTGGTATAGTCAGTAGGCCTGCCTTCTGAGGTACCTCTGGGTAATGTCTCCTGGACTTCCTTCTCCAATACCTCTGGGTACAGTCACCAGGCCTTCATTCTCAGGTACTTCGGGGTACAGTCACCAGGCTTTCATTCTGAGTTACCTCTGAGTAGAGTCAGCAGGTCTGCCTTCTCAGATACCTCTGGGTACAGTCACCAGGCTTCCCTTCTGACGTATTTCTGGGTACAGTCACCAGGCCTTCGTTCCGAGGTACCTCTGGGTAAGGTCAGTAGGCCTTCCTTCCGAGGTCCCTCTGGGTACTGTCACCAGGCCTTTCTTCTGAGGTACCTCTGGGTACAGTCACCAGGCCTTCCTTCCGAGGTACGTCTGGGTAGAGTTACCAGGCCTTTATTCTGAGGTACCTCTGGGTACAGTCACCAGGCCTTCCTTCTGAGGTACCTCTGGTACAGTCACCAGGCCTTCCTTCTGAGATACCTGTGGTTACAGTCAACAGACCTTCCTTCTCAGGTACCTTTTGGTACACTTACCAGGTCTTCCTTTTGAGGTACATCTGTGGACTGTCACCAGGCCTTCCTGCTGAGGCACCTCTGGGTACACTCATTAGACACTCCTATTTAGGTACCTCTGGGTACAGTCACCAGGCCTTCCTTCCAAGGTATCTTTGGGTATATTCACCAGTCCTTCCTTCCGAGGTACCTCTGGGTACTGTCACCAAGGCCTTCCTTCTGAGGTAAGTCTGGGTACAGTCAGTAGGCCTTCCTTCTGAGGTACATCTGGGAAATGTCACCAGGCCTTCCTTCCGAGGTATCTCTGGGTACAGTTACCAGGCCTTCATTCTCAGGCACCTCTGGGTACAGTCAATAGGCCTTCCTTCTGAGGTAGCTCTGGGTGCAGTCACCAGGCCTTCCTTCCTAGTTACCTCTGCGTATAGACATCTGGCCTTCCTTCTGAGGTACCTCTGGGTACAGTCACCAGGGCTTCCTTCCGAGGTACCTCTGGGTAGAGTCACCAGGGCTTCCTTCCCAGGTACCTCTGGGTACAGTCACCGGGCCTTCCTTCCAAAGAACCTCTGGGTACTGTCTCCAGGCCTTCCGTCTGAGGTAACTCTGGGTACAGTCACTGGACCTTTCTTCCGAGGTACCTCTGGGTACTGTCACCAGGCCTTCATTCCGAGGTAAATTTTTGTACTGTCACCTGGCCTTCCTTCCGAGGTACCTCTGGGTACAGTCACTAGGCCTTCCTTCTGAGGTACCTCTGAGTACAGTCAGCATGCCTGCCTTCTCAGATAACTCTGGGTACTGTCACCAGACCTTCCTTCTGAGGTAGCTCTGGGTACAGACACCAGGGCTTTGTTCGGAGGTACCTCTGGGTAAGGTCATCAGGGCTTCCTTCCGAGGTATGTATGGGTAGAGTCACCAGGGCTTCCTTCTAAGGTACGTCTGAGTAGAGTCACCAGGCCTTCCTTCCGAGGTATCTCTGGGTACAGGCATCAGGCCTTCCCTCCGAAGTACGTCTGGGTACAGTCATCAGGCCTTCGTACGGAGTTACCTCAGGGTACAATCACCAGGCCTTCCCTCCGAGGTACCTCTGTGTTCAGTCACCCGTCCTTCCTTCCGAGGAACCTCTGGGTACAGTCACCAGGCCTTCTTTCCGAAGTTCCTCTGGGAATAGTCACCAGGCCTTCGGTCTGAGGTACCTCTGGGTACAGTCAGCAGGCCTTCCTTCTCAGATACCTCTGGGCACAGTCACCAGAGCTTCCTTCTTAGGTACCTCTGAGTACAGTCACCAGCCTTTCTTCTGAGGTAACTTTGGTACACTTACCAGGTCTTCCTTTTGAGGTACCTCTGTGGACTGTCACCAGGCCTTCCTGCTGAGGCACCTCTGAGTACACTCATTAGACACTCCTGTTTAGGTATCTCTGGTACAGTCACCAGGCTTTAAGTCCAAGATACATTTGGGTATATTCACCAGAACTTCCTTCCGAGGTACCTCTGTGTACTGTCACCAGGCCTTCCTTCTGAGGTAAGTCTGGGTACAGTCAATAGGCCTTCCTTCTGAGGTACATCTGGGAAATGTCACCAGGCCTTCCTTCCGAGGTATCTCTGGGTACAGTTACCAGGCCTTCATTCTCAGGCACCTCTGGGTACAGTCACCAGGTCTTCCTTCTGAGGTAGCTCTGCTTCTGTCACCAGGCCTTCCTTCTGAGTTACCTCTGCATATAGTCACCAGGCCTTCCTTCTGAGGTACCTCTGGGTACAGTCACCAGACCTTCCTTCTGAGGTACCTCTGGGTACTGTCACCAGGTTTTCCTTCTGAGGTAACTCTGCGTACTGTCACCAGGCCTTCCTTCCGAGGTAATTCTGTGTTCAGTCAAGAGTCCTGCCTTCCGAGGAACCTCTGGGTACACTCACGAGGCCTTGTATCCGAGGTACGTCTGGGTACAGTCACCAGGCCTTCCTTCCGAGGTACCTCTGGGTATAGTCAGTAGGCCTTCCTTCTGAGGTACCTCTGGGTAATGTCTCCAGGGATTGTATCTCCAGTACTTCTGGGTACAGTCAACAGGCCTTCATTCTCAGGTACCTCTGGGTAGAGTCACCAGCCCGTCATTCTCAGGTACCTCAGAGTACGGTCTCCAGGCCTTCTTTCCGAGGAACCTCTGTGTACAGTCACCAGACCTTCCTTCCGAGGTACCTCTGGGTATAGTCACCAGGCCTTTCTTCTGAGGTAACTCTGGGTACAGTCAGCAGGCCTTCCTCCTCAAATACCTCTGGGCACAGTCACCAGGCCTTCCTTCTCAGTTACCTTTGGGTACACTTACCAGGTCTTCCTTCTGAGGTACCTCAGTGGACTGTCACCAGGCCTTCCTTCCAAGCTACCTCTGGGTATAGTCACCAGTCCTTCCTTCCGAGGTAACTCTGGGTACAGTCATCAGACCTTTTTTCCGAGGTAACTGTGGGTACAATCATCAGACCTTTCTTCCGAGATACCTCTGGGTAGAGTGACCAGGCCTTCCTTCCGAGGTACCTCTGGGTACAGTTACCAGGCCTTCCTTCTCAGGCACCTCTGGGTACAGTCACCAGGCCTTCCTTCTCAGGCACCTCTGGGTACAGTCACCAAGCCGTCCTTCCCAGTTACAACTGGGTACTGTCACCAGGCCTTCCTTCCGAGGTACCTCAGGGTACAGGCACCAGGCCTCGTATCCAAGGTACCTCTGGGTACAGTCACCAGGCCTTCCTTCCGAGGTACCTCTGGGTACAGTTACCAGGCCTTCATTCTCAGGCACCTCTGGGTACAGTCACCAGGCCTTCCTTCTGAGGTAGCTCTGGGTACAGTCACCAAGCCTTCCTTCCCAGTTACGACTGGGTACTGTCTTCAGGCCGTCCTTCCGAGGTACCTCAGGGTACAGGCACCAGGCCTCGTATCCAATGTACCTCTGGGTACAGTCACCAGGGCTTCCTTCCGAGGTACCTCTTGGTATAGTCAGTAGGCCTGCCTTCTGAGGTACCTCTGGGTAATGTCTCCTGGACTTCCTTCTCCAGTACCTCTGGGTACAGTCACCAGGCCTTCATTCTCAGGTACCTCTGGGTACAGTCACCAGGCCTTCGTTCTGAGTTACCTCTGAGTAGAGTCAGCAGGTCTGCCTTCTCAGATACCTCTGGGTACAGTCACCAGGCTTTCCTTCTGACGTATTTCTGGGTACAGTCACCAGGCCTTCGTTCCGAGGTACCTCTGGGTAAGGTCAGTAGGCCTTCCTTCTGAGGTCCCTCTGGGTACTGTCACCAGGCCTTTCTTCTGAGGTACCTCTGGGTACAGTCACCAGGCCTTCCTTCCGAGGTACGTCTGGGTACAGTTACCAGGCCTTCCTTCTCAGGTTCCTCTGGGTACAGTCACCAGGCCTTCCTTCCGAGCTACCTCTGGGTACTGTCACCAGGCCTTCCTTCGGAGGTAACTCTGGGTTCAGTCACCAGGCCTTCCCTCCAGGGTTACTCTGGGTACAGTCACCAGGCCTTCCTTCCAGTTACCTCTGGGTACAGTCAGTAGGCCTTCCTTCTGAGGTAACTCTGAGTATAGTCAGGAGGCCTGCCTTCTCAGACACCTCTGGGAACTGTCACCAGGCCTTCCTTCTGAGGTACCTCTGGGTACAGTCACCACGCCTTCCTTCTGAGGTACCTCTGGGTATAGTTATCAGGCCTTCCTTCTCAGGTACGCCTGGGTACTGTCACCAGGCCTTCCTTCCGAGGTACCTCTGGGTACTGTCACCAGGCCTTCCTTCCGAGGTACCTCTGGGTACAGGCACCAGCCATTGCTTCCGAAGTAACTCTGGGTACAGTCACCAGGCCTTGTATCCAAGGTAACTCTGGGTACAGTCAGCGGGACTTCCTTCCGAGGTACTTCTTGGTATAGTCAGTAGGCCTGCCTTCTGAGGTACCTCTGGGTAATGTCTCCTGGGCTTCCTTCTCCAGTACCTTTGGGTACAGTCACCAGACCTTCATTCTCAGCTACCTCGGGGTACAGTCACCAGGCCTTCGTTCTGAGGTACCTCTGAGTAGAGTCAGCAGGCGTGCCTTCTCAGATGACTCTGGGTACTATCACCAGGCCTTTCTTCCGAGGTAACTCTGGGTACAGATAATCAGACCTTTCTTCCGAGATACCTCTCGGTAGAGTGACCAGGCCTTCCTTCTGAGGTACCTCTGGGTACAGTCAGTCGGTCTTCCTTCTGAGGTATATCTGGGTAATGTCACCAGGCCTTCCTTCCGAGGTACCTCTGGGTACACTTACCAGGTCTTCATTCCCAAGCACCTCTGGGTACAGTCACCAGGCCTTCCTTCTCAGGTACTGTGGGCACAGTCAGCAGGCCTTCCTTCCGAGGTACCTCTGGGTATAGTTACCAGGCCTTCCTTCTCAGGTATATCTGCGTACAGTCAGCAGGCCTTCCTTCCGAGTTACCTCTGGATACTGTCACCAGGCCTTCCTTCGGAGGCACCTCTGGGTACAGTCACCAGGCCTTCCCTTCACGGTTACTCTGGCTACACTCACAAGGCCTTCCTTCCGAGGTACCCCAGGGTACAGACACCAAACGTTTCTTCCATGGTAACTCTGGGTACAGTCACCAGACCTGCCTTCCGAGGTACCTCTGTTTACTGTCACCTGTCCTTCCTTCCGAGGTAAGTCTGGGTACAGTCACCAGGATTTCCTTCCGAGGTACCTCTGGGTTAGTCACCAGGCCTTCCTTCCGAGGTACGTCTGGGTACAGTCACCAGGCCTTTATTCTGAGGTACCTCTGGGTACAGTCACCAGGCCTTCCTTCTGAGGTACCTCTGGTACAGTCACCAGGCCTTCCTTCTGAGATACCTGTGGTTACAGTCACCAGACCTTCCTTCTCAGGTTCCTTTGGCTGCAGTCACCAGGCCTTTTTTCCGAGTACCTCTGAGCACAGTCATCAGCCCTTTCTCCCGAAGTACCTCTGGGAATAGTCACCAGGCCTTCCTTCTGAGGTACCTCTGGGTACAGTCAGCAGGCCTTCCTTCTCAGATACCTCTGGGCACAGTCACCAGGGCTTCCTTCTTAGGTACCTCTGAGTACAGTCACCAGCCTTTCTTCTGAGGTACCTTTTGGTACACTTACCAGGTCTTCCTTTTGAGGTACATCTGTGGACTGTCACCAGGCCTTCCTGCTGAGGCACCTCTGGGTACACTCATTAGACACTCCTATTTAGGTACCTCTGGGTACAGTCACCAGGCCTTCCTTCCAAGGTATCTTTGGGTATATTCACCAGTCCTTCCTTCCGAGGTACCTCTGGGTACTGTCACCAAGGCCTTCCTTCTGAGGTAAGTCTGGGTACAGTCAGTAGGCCTTCCTTCTGAGGTACATCTGGGAAATGTCACCAGGCCTTCCTTCCGAGGTATCTCTGGGTACAGTTACCAGGCCTTCATTCTCAGGCACCTCTGGGTACAGTCAATAGGCCTTCCTTCTGAGGTAGCTCTGGGTGCAGTCACCAGGCCTTCCTTCCTAGTTACCTCTGCGTATAGACATCTGGCCTTCCTTCTGAGGTACCTCTGGGTACAGTCACCAGGGCTTCCTTCCGAGGTACCTCTGGGTAGAGCCACCAGGGCTTCCTTCCCAGGTACCTCTGGGTACAGTCACCGGGCCTTCCTTCCAAAGAACCTCTGGGTACTGTCTCCAGGCCTTCCGTCTGAGGTAACTCTGGGTACAGTCACTGGACCTTTCTTCCGAGGTACCTCTGGGTACTGTCCCCAGGCCTTCATTCCGAGATAAATTTTTGTACTGTCACCTGGCCTTCCTTCCGAGGTACCTCTGGGTACAGTCACTAGGCCTTCCTTCTGAGGTACCTCTGAGTACAGTCAGCATGCCTGCCTTCTCAGATAACTCTGGGTACTGTCACCAGACCTTCCTTCTGAGGTAGCTCTGGGTACAGACACCAGGGCTTTGTTCGGAGGTACCTCTGGGTAAGGTCATCAGGGCTTCCTTCCGAGGTATGTATGGGTAGAGTCACCAGGGCTTCCTTCTAAGGTACGTCTGAGTAGAGTCACCAGGCCTTCCTTCCGAGGTATCTCTGGGTACAGGCATCAGGCCTTCCCTCCGAAGTACGTCTGGGTACAGTCATCAGGCCTTCGTACGGAGTTACCTCAGGGTACAATCACCAGGCCTTCCCTCCGAGGTACCTCTGTGTTCAGTCACCCGTCCTTCCTTCCGAGGAACCTCTGGGTACAGTCACCAGGCCTTCTTTCCGAAGTTCCTCTGGGAATAGTCACCAGGCCTTCGGTCTGAGGTACCTCTGGGTACAGTCAGCAGGCCTTCCTTCTCAGATACCTCTGGGCACAGTCACCAGAGCTTCCTTCTTAGGTACCTCTGAGTACAGTCACCAGCCTTTCTTCTGAGGTAACTTTGGTACACTTACCAGGTCTTCCTTTTGAGGTACCTCTGTGGACTGTCACCAGGCCTTCCTGCTGAGGCACCTCTGAGTACACTCATTAGACACTCCTGTTTAGGTATCTCTGGTACAGTCACCAGGCTTTAAGTCCAAGATACATTTGGGTATATTCACCAGAACTTCCTTCCGAGGTACCTCTGTGTACTGTCACCAGGCCTTCCTTCTGAGGTAAGTCTGGGTACAGTCAATAGGCCTTCCTTCTGAGGTACATCTGGGAAATGTCACCAGGCCTTCCTTCCGAGGTATCTCTGGGTACAGTTACCAGGCCTTCATTCTCAGGCACCTCTGGGTACAGTCACCAGGTCTTCCTTCTGAGGTAGCTCTGCTTCTGTCACCAGGCCTTCCTTCTGAGTTACCTCTGCATATAGTCACCAGGCCTTCCTTCTGAGGTACCTCTGGGTACAGTCACCAGACCTTCCTTCTGAGGTACCTCTGGGTACTGTCACCAGGTTTTCCTTCTGAGGTAACTCTGCGTACTGTCACCAGGCCTTCCTTCCGAGGTAATTCTGTGTTCAGTCAAGAGTCCTGCCTTCCGAGGAACCTCTGGGTACACTCACGAGGCCTTGTATCCGAGGTACGTCTGGGTACAGTCACCAGGCCTTCCTTCCGAGGTACCTCTGGGTATAGTCAGTAGGCCTTCCTTCTGAGGTACCTCTGGGTAATGTCTCCAGGGATTGTATCTCCAGTACTTCTGGGTACAGTCAACAGGCCTTCATTCTCAGGTACCTCTGGGTAGAGTCACCAGCCCGTCATTCTCAGGTACCTCAGAGTACGGTCTCCAGGCCTTCTTTCCGAGGAACCTCTGTGTACAGTCACCAGACCTTCCTTCCGAGGTACCTCTGGGTATAGTCACCAGGCCTTTCTTCTGAGGTAACTCTGGGTACAGTCAGCAGGCCTTCCTCCTCAAATACCTCTGGGCACAGTCACCAGGCCTTCCTTCTCAGTTACCTTTGGGTACACTTACCAGGTCTTCCTTCTGAGGTACCTCAGTGGACTGTCACCAGGCCTTCCTTCCAAGCTACCTCTGGGTATAGTCACCAGTCCTTCCTTCCGAGGTAACTCTGGGTACAGTCATCAGACCTTTTTTCCGAGGTAACTGTGGGTACAATCATCAGACCTTTCTTCCGAGATACCTCTGGGTAGAGTGACCAGGCCTTCCTTCCGAGGTACCTCTGGGTACAGTTACCAGGCCTTCCTTCTCAGGCACCTCTGGGTACAGTCACCAGGCCTTCCTTCTCAGGCACCTCTGGGTACAGTCACCAAGCCGTCCTTCCCAGTTACAACTGGGTACTGTCACCAGGCCTTCCTTCCGAGGTACCTCAGGGTACAGGCACCAGGCCTCGTATCCAAGGTACCTCTGGGTACAGTCACCAGGCCTTCCTTCCGAGGTACCTCTGGGTACAGTTACCAGGCCTTCATTCTCAGGCACCTCTGGGTACAGTCACCAGGCCTTCCTTCTGAGGTAGCTCTGGGTACAGTCACCAAGCCTTCCTTCCCAGTTACGACTGGGTACTGTCTTCAGGCCGTCCTTCCGAGGTACCTCAGGGTACAGGCACCAGGCCTCGTATCCAATGTACCTCTGGGTACAGTCACCAGGGCTTCCTTCCGAGGTACCTCTTGGTATAGTCAGTAGGCCTGCCTTCTGAGGTACCTCTGGGTAATGTCTCCTGGACTTCCTTCTCCAGTACCTCTGGGTACAGTCACCAGGCCTTCATTTTCAGGTACTTCGGGGTACAGTCACCAGGCTTTCATTCTCAGGTACCTCTGGGTACAGTCACCAGGCCTTCGTTCTGAGTTACCTCTGAGTAGAGTCAGCAGGTCTGCCTTCTCAGATACCTCTGGGTACAGTCACCAGGCTTTCCTTCTGACGTATTTCTGGGTACAGTCACCAGGCCTTCGTTCCGAGGTACCTCTGGGTAAGGTCAGTAGGCCTTCCTTCCGAGGTCCCTCTGGGTACTGTCACCAGGCCTTTCTTCTGAGGTACCTCTGGGTACAGTCACCAGGCCTTCCTTCCGAGGTACGTCTGGGTACAGTTACCAGGCCTTCCTTCTCAGGTTCCTCTGGGTACAGTCACCAGGCCTTCCTTCCGAGCTACCTCTGGGTACTGTCACCAGGCCTTCCTTCGGAGGTAACTCTGGGTTCAGTCACCAGGCCTTCCCTCCAGGGTTACTCTGGGTACAGTCACCAGGCCTTCCTTCCAGTTACCTCTGGGTACAGTCAGTAGGCCTTCCTTCTGAGGTAACTCTGAGTATAGTCAGGAGGCCTGCCTTCTCAGACACCTCTGGGAACTGTCACCAGGCCTTCGTTCTGAGGTACCTCTGGGTACAGTCACCACGCCTTCCTTCTGAGGTACCTCTGGGTATAGTTACCAGGCCTTCCTTCTCAGGTACGCCTGGGTACTGTCACCAGGCCTTCCTTCCGAGGTACCTCTGGGTACTGTCACCAGGCCTTCCTTCCGAGGTACCTCTGGGTACAGGCACCAGCCATTGCTTCCGAAGTAACTCTGGGTACAGTCACCAGGCCTTGTATCCAAGGTAACTCTGGGTACAGTCAGCGGGACTTCCTTCCGAGGTACTTCTTGGTATAGTCAGTAGGCCTGCCTTCTGAGGTACCTCTGGGTAATGTCTCCTGGGCTTCCTTCTCCAGTACCTTTGGGTACAGTCACCAGACCTTCATTCTCAGCTACCTCGGGGTACAGTCACCAGGCCTTCGTTCTGAGGTACCTCTGAGTAGAGTCAGCAGGCGTGCCTTCTCAGATGACTCTGGGTACTATCACCAGGCCTTTCTTCCGAGGTAACTCTGGGTACAGATAATCAGACCTTTCTTCCGAGATACCTCTCGGTAGAGTGACCAGGCCTTCCTTCTGAGGTACCTCTGGGTACAGTCAGTCGGTCTTCCTTCTGAGGTATATCTGGGTAATGTCACCAGGCCTTCCTTCCGAGGTACCTCTGGGTACACTTACCAGGTCTTCATTCCCAAGCACCTCTGGGTACAGTCACCAGGCCTTCCTTCTCAGGTACTGTGGGCACAGTCAGCAGGCCTTCCTTCCGAGGTACCTCTGGGTATAGTTACCAGGCCTTCCTTCTCAGGTATATCTGCGTACAGTCAGCAGGCCTTCCTTCCGAGTTACCTCTGGATACTGTCACCAGGCCTTCCTTCGGAGGCACCTCTGGGTACAGTCACCAGGCCTTCCCTTCACGGTTACTCTGGCTACACTCACAAGGCCTTCCTTCCGAGGTACCCCAGGGTACAGACACCAAACGTTTCTTCCATAGTAACTCTGGATACAGTCACCAGACCTGCCTTCCGAGGTACCTCTGTTTACTGTCACCTGTCCTTCCTTCCGAGGTAAGTCTGGGTACAGTCACCAGGATTTCCTTCCGAGGTACCTCTGGGTTAGTCACCAGGCCTTCCTTCCGAGGTACGTCTGGGTACAGTCACCAGGCCTTTATTGTGAGGTACCTCTGGGTACAGTCACCAGGCCTTCCTTCTGAGGTACCTCTGGGTACAGTCACCAGGCCTTCCTTCTGAGATACCTGTGGTTACAGTCACCAGACCTTCCTTCTCATGTTCCTTTGCCTGCAGTCACCAGGCCTTTTTTCCGAGTACCTCTGAGCACAAGTCACCAGGCCTTTCTTCTGAGGTACCTCTGGGTACAGTCAGCAGGCCTTCCTTCTCAGATACCTCTGGGCACAGTCACCAGGGCTTCCTTCTTAGGTACCTCTGAGTACAGTCACCAGCCTTCCTTCTGAGGTACCTTTTGGTACACTTACCAGGTCTTCCTTTTGAGGTACATCTGTGGACTGTCACCAGGCCTTCTTGCTGAGGCACCTCTGGGTACACTCATTAGACACTCCTATTTAGGTACCTCTCGGTACAGTCACCAGGCATTCCTTCCAAGGTATCTTTGGGTATATTCACCAGTCCTTCCTTCCGAGGTACCTCTGGGTACTGTCACCAGGCCTTCCTTCTGAGGTAAGTCTGGGTACAGTCAGTAGGCCTTCCTTCTGAGGTACATCTGGGAAATGCCACCAGGCCTTCCTTCCGAGGTATCTCTGGGTACAGTTACCAGGCCTTCATTCTCAGGCACCTCTGGGTACAGTCAATAGGCCTTCCTTCTGAGGTAGCTCTGGGTACAGTCACCAGGCCTTCCTTCCTAGTTACCTCTGCGTATAGACATCTGGCCTTCCTTCTGAGGTACCTCTGGGTACAGTCACCAGGGCTTCCTTCCGAGGTAACTCTGGGTACAGTCATCAGACCTTTTTTCCAAGGTAACTGTGGGTACAATCATCAGACCTTTCTTCCGAGATACCTCTGTGTAGAGTGACCAGGCCTTCCTTCCGAGGTACCTCTGAGTACAGTCAGTAGGCCTTCCTTCTGAGGTACATCTGGGTAATGTCACTAGGCCTTCCTTCCGAGGTACCTCTGGGTACAGTTACCAGGCCTTCCTTCTCAGACACCTCTGGGTACAGTCACCAGGCCTTCCTTCTCAGGCACCTCTGGGTACAGTCACCAAGCCGTCCTTCCCAGTTACGACTGGGTACTGTCACCAGGCCTTCCTTCGGAGGTAACTCTGGGTTCAGTCACCAGGCCTTCCCTCCAGGGTTACTCTGGGTACAGTCACCAGGCCTTCCTTCCAGGTACCTCTGGGTAGAGTCCGTAGGCCTTCCTTCTGAGGTAACTCTGAGTACAGTCAGGAGGCCTGCCTTCTCAGACACTTCTGAGTACTGTCACCAGGCCTTCCTTCTGAGGTACCTCTGGGTCCCCTCATCAGGCCTTCCTTCCTAGGTATGCATGGGCAGAGTCACCAGGCCTTCCTTCTGAGGTACCTCTGGGTATAGTCACCAGGCCTTCCTTCCGAGGTACGTCTGGGTACAGTCTCTAAGCCTTCCTTCCGAGGTTTGTCTTTGTACAGTTTCCAGGCCTTCCTTCTGAGGTACCTCTGGGTACAGTCACCACGCCTTCCTTCTCAGGTACCTCTGGGTACTGTCACCGGGCCTTCCTTCCGAGCTACCTCTGGGTACAGGCTCCAGCCATTGCTTCCGAAGTAACTCTGGGTACAGTCACCAGGCCTTGTATCCAAGGTAACTCTGGGTACAGTCAGCGGGACTTCCTTCCGAGGTACTTCTTGGTATAGTCAGTAGGCCTGCCTTCTGAGGTACCTCTGGGTAATGTCTCCTGGGCTTCCTTCTCCAGTACCTTTGGGTACAGTCACCAGGCCTTCATTCTCAGCTACCTCGGGGTACAGTCACCAGGCCTTCGTTCTGAGGTACCTCTGAGTAGAGTCAGCAGGCGTGCCTTCTCAGATGACTCTGGGTACTATCACCAGGCCTCTCTTCCGAGGTAACTCTGGGTACAGATAATCAGACCTTTCTTCCGAGATACCTCTCGGTAGAGTGACCAGGCCTTCCTTCCGAGATAACTCTGGGTACAGTCAGTGGGTCTTCCTTCTGAGCTACATCTGGGTGATGTCACCAGGCCTTCCTTCCGAGGTACCTCTGGGTACAGTCACCAGGCCTTCCCTTCACGGTTACTCTTGCTACACTCACAAGGCCTTCCTTCCGAGGTACCCCAGGGTACAGACACCAAACGTTTCTTCCATGGTAACTCTGGGTACAGTCACCAGACCTGCCTTCCGAGGTACCTCTGTTTACTGTCACCTGTCCTTCCTTCCGAGGTAAGTCTGGGTACAGTCACCAGGATTTCCTTCCGAGGTACCTCTGGGTTAGTCACCAGGCCTTCCTTCCGAGGTACGTCTGGGTACAGTCACCAGGCCTTTATTGTGAGGTACCTCTGGGTACAGTCACCAGACCTTCCTTCTGAGGTACCTCTGGTACAGTCACCAGGCCTTCCTTCTGAGATACCTGTGGTTACAGTCACCAGACCTTCCTTCTCAGGTTCCTTTGGCTGCAGTCACCAGGCCTTTTTTCCGAGTACCTCTGAGCACAGTCATCAGCCCTTTCTCCCGAAGTACCTCTGGGAATAGTCACCAGGCCTTCCTTCTGAGGTACCTCTGGGTACAGTCAGCAGGCCTTCCTTCTCAGATACCTCTGGGCACAGTCACCAGGGCTTCCTTCTTAGGTACCTCTGAGTACAGTCACCAGCCTTCCTTCTGAGGTACCTTTTGGTACACTTACCAGGTCTTCCTTTTGAGGTACATCTGTGGACTGTCACCAGGCCTTCCTGCTGAGGCACCTCTGGGTACACTCATTAGACACTCCTATTTAGGTACCTCTGGGTACAGTCACCAGGCCTTCCTTCCAAGGTATCTTTGGGTATATTCACCAGTCCTTCCTTCCGAGGTACCTCTGGGTACTGTCACCAGGCCTTCCTTCTGAGGTAAGTCTGGGTACAGTCAGTAGGCCTTCCTTCTGAGGTACATCTGGGAAATGTCACCAGGCCTTCCTTCCGAGGTATCTCTGGGTACAGTTACCAGGCCTTCATTCTCAGGCACCTCTGGGTACAGTCAATAGGCCTTCCTTCTGAGGTAGCTCTGGGTACAGTCACCAGGCCTTCCTTCCTAGTTACCTCTGCGTATAGACATCTGGCCTTCCTTCTGAGGTACCTCTGGGTACAGTCACCAGGGCTTCCTTCCGAGGTACCTCTGGGTACAGTCACCAGGGCTTCCTTCCGAGGTACGACAGTGTACAGTCACCAGGCCTTCCTTCCGAGATACGTCAGTGTGCAGTCACCAGGCCGTCCTTCCCAGGTACCTCTGGGTACAGTCACCGGGCCTTCCTTCCAAAGAACCTCTGGGTACTGTCTCCAGGCCTTCCGTCTGAGATAACTCTGTTGTACAGTCACTGGACCTTTCTTCCGAGGTACCTCTGGGTACTGTCACCAGGTCTTCATTCCGAGGTAAATTTTTGTACTGTCACCTGGCCTTCCTTCCGAGGTACCTCTGGGTACAGTCACTAGGCCTTCCCTCTGAGGTACCTCTGAGTACAGTCAGCAGGCCTGCCTTCTCAGATACCTCTGGGTACTGTCACCAGACCTTCCTTCTGCGGTAGCTGTGGGTACAGACACCAGGGCTTCCTTCGGAGGTACCTCTGGGTAAGGTCATCAGGGCTTCCTTCCGAGGTATGTATGGGTAGAGTCACCAGGCCTTCCTTCTGAGGTACCTCTGGGTAATGTCTCCAGGGATTCTATCTCCAGTACTTCTGGGTACAGTCAACAGGCCTTCATTCTCAGGTACCTCTTGGGTAGAGTCACCAGCCCTTCATTCTCAGGTACCTCAGAGTACGGTCTCCAGGACTTCTTTCCGAGGAACCTCTGGGTACAGTCACCAGACCTTCCTTCCGAGGTACCTCTGGGTATCGTCACCAGGCCTTTCTTCTGAGGTAACTCTGGGTACAGTCACCAGGCCTTCCTTCTCAGGTACTGTGGGCACAGTCAGCAGGCCTTCCTTCCGAGGTACCTCTGGGTATAGTTACCAGGCCTTCCTTCTCAGGTACCTCTGGGTACAGTCACCAGGCCTTCCTTCTCAGGTACTGTGGGCACAGTCAGCAGGCCTTCCTTCCGAGGTACCTCTGGGCACAGTCACCAGGCCTTCCTTCTTAGGTACCTCTGGGTACAGTCACCAGGCCTTCCTTCTCAGTTACCTTTGGGTACACTTACCAGGTCTTCCTTCTGAGGTACCTCAGTGGACTGTCACCAGGCCTTCCTTCCAAGCTACCTCTGGGTATAGTCACCAGTCCTTCCTTCCGAGGTAACTCTGGGTACAGTCATCAGACCTTTTTTCCGAGGTAACTGTGGGTACAATCATCAGACCTTTCTTCCGAGATACCTCTGGGTAGAGTGACCAGGCCTTCCTTCCGAGGTACCTCTGAGTACAATCAGTAGGCCTTCCTTCTGAGGTACATCTGGGTAATGTCACCAGGCCTTCCTTCCGAGGTACCTCTGGGTACAGTTACCAGGCCTTCCTTCTCAGGCACCTCTGGGTACAGTCACCAGGCCTTCCTTCTCAGGCACCTCTGGGTACAGTCACCAAGCCGTCCTTCCCAGTTACGACTGGGTACTGTCACCAGGCCTTCCTTCCGAGGTCCCTCAGGGTACAGGCACCAGGCCTCGTATCCAAGGTACCTCTGGGTACAGTCACCAGGCCTTCCTTCTGAGGTACCTCTGGGTACAGTTACCAGGCCTTCCTTCTCAGGCACCTCTGGGTACAGTTACCAGGGCTTACTTCTGAGGTAGCTCTGGGTACAGTCACCAAGCCTTCCTTCCCAGTTACGACTGGGTACTGTCTCCAGGCCGTCCTTCCGAGGTACCTCAGTGTACAGGCACCAGGCCTCGTATCCAAGGTACCTCTGGGTACAGTCACCAGGGCTTCATTCCGAGGTACCTCTGGGTACAGTCAGTAGGCCTTCCTTCCGAGGTCCCTCTGGGTACTGTCACCAGGCCTTTCTTCTGAGGTACGTCTGGGTACAGTCACCAGGCCTTCCTTCCGAGGTACGTCTGGGTACAGTTACCAGGCCTTCCTTCTCAGGTTCCTCTGTGTACAGTCACCAGGCCTTCCTTCCGAGCTACCTCTGGGTACTGTCACCAGGCCTTCCTTCGGAGGTAACTCTGGGTTCAGTCACCAGGCCTTCCCTCCAGGGTTACTCTGGGTACAGTCACCAGGCCTTCCTTCCAGGTACCTCTGGGTACAGTCCGTAGGCCATCCTTCTGAGGTAACTCTGAGTACAGTCAGGAGGCCTGCCTTCTCAGACACTTCTGGGTACTGTCACCAGGCCTTCCTTCTGAGGTACCTCTGCGTCCAGTCATCAGGCCTTCCTTCCTAGGTATGCATGGGCAGAGTCACCAGGCCTTCCTTCTGAGGTACCTCTGGGTATAGTCACCAGGCCTTCCTTCCGAGGTACGTCTGGGTACAGTCTCTAAGCCTTCCTTCCGAGGTTTGTCTTTGTACAGTTTCCAGGCCTTCCTTCTGAGGTACCTCTGGGTACAGTCACCACGCCTTCCTTCTATATATAGTTACCAGGCCTTCCTTCTCAGGTACGCCTGGGTACTGTCACCAGGCCTTCCTTCCGAGGTACCTCTGGGTACTGTCACCAGGCCTTCCTTCCGAGCTACGTCTGGGTACAGGCACCAGCCATTGCTTCCGAAGTAACTCTGGGTACAGTCACCAGGCCTTGTATCCAAGGTAACTCTGCGTACAGTCAGCGGGACTTCCTTCCGAGGTACTTCTTGGTATAGTCAGTAGGCCTGCCTCCTGAGGTACCTCTGGGTAATGTCTCCTGGGCTTCCTTCTCCAGTACCTTTGGGTACAGTCACCAGACCTTCATTCTCAGCTACCTCGGGGTACAGTCACCAGGCCGTCGTTCTGAGGTACCTCTGAGTAGAGTCACGAGGCATGCCTTCTCAGATGACTCTGGGTACTATCACCAGGCCTCTCTTCCGAGGTAACTCTGGGTACAGATAATCAGACCTTTCTTCCGAGATACCTCTCGGTAGAGTGACCAGGCCTTCCTTCCGAGATAACTCTAGGTACAGTCAGTCGGTCTTCCTTCTGAGGTACATCTGGGTGATGTCACCAGGCCTTCCTTCCGAGGTACCTCTGGGTACAGTCACCAGGCCTTCCCTTCACGGTTACTCTGGCTACACTCACAAGGCCTTCCTTCCGAGGTACCCCAGGGTACAGACACCAAACGTTTCTTCCATGGTAACTCTGGGTACAGTCACCAGACCTGCCTTCCGAGGTACCTCTGTTTACTGTCACCTGTCCTTCCTTCCGAGGTAAGTCTGGGTACAGTCACCAGGATTTCCTTCCGAGGTACCACTGGGTTAGTCACCAGGCCTTCCTTCCGCGCTACGTCTGGGTACAGTCACCAGGCCTTTATTCTGAGGTACCTCTGTTACAGTCACCAGGCCTTCCTTCTGAGATACCTGTGGTTACAGTCACCAGACCTTCCTTCTCAGGTTCCTTTGGCTGCAGTCACCAGGCCTTTTTTCCGAGTACCTCTGAGCACAGTCATCAGCCCTTTCTCCCGAAGTACCTCTGGGAATAGTCACCAGGCCTTCCTTCTGAGGTACCTCTGGGTACAGTCAGCAGGCCTTCCTTCTCAGATACCTCTGGGCACAGTCACCAGGGCTTCCTTCTTAGGTACCTCTGAGTACAGTCACCAGCCTTCCTTCTGAGGTACCTTTTGGTACACTTACCAGATCTTCCTTTTGAGGTACCTCTGTGGACTGTCACCAGGCCTTCCTGCTGAGGCACCTCTGGGTACACTCATTAGACACTCCTATTTAGGTACCTCTGGGTACAGTCACCAGTCCTTCCTTCCGAGGTACCTCTGGGTACTGTCACCAGGCCTTCCTTCTGAGGTAAGTCTGGGTACAGTCAGTAGGCCTTCCTTCTGAGGTACATCTGGGAAATGTCACCAGGCCTTCCTTCCGAGGTATCTCTGGGTACAGTTACCAGGCCTTCATTCTCAGGCACCTCTGGGTACAGTCAATAGGCCTTCCTTCTGAGGTAGCTCTGGGTACAGTCACCAGGCCTTCCTTCCTAGTTACCTCTGCGTAGAGACATCTGGCCTTCCTTCTGAGGTACCTCTGGGTACAGTCACCAGGGCTTCCTTCCGAGGTACCTCTGGGTACAGTCACCAGGGCTTCCTTCCGAGGTACGACAGTGTACAGTCACCAGGCCTTCCTTCCGAGGTATGTCAGTGTGCAGTCACCAGGCCGTCCTTCCCAGGTACCTCTGGGTACAGTCACCGGGCCTTCCTTCCAAAGAACCTCTGGGTACTGTCTCCAGGCCTTCCGTCTGAGGTAACTCTGGGTACAGTCACTGGACCTTTCTTCCGAGGTACCTCTGGGTACTGTCACCAGGTCTTCATTCCGAGGTAAATTTTTGTACTGTCACCTGGCCTTCCTTCAGAGGTACCTCTGGGTACAGTCACTAGGCCTTCCTTCTGAGGTACCTCTGAGTACAGTCAGGAGGCGTGCCTTCTCAGATACCTCTGGGTACTGTCACCAGACCTTCCTTCTGAGGTAGCTCTGGGTACAGACACCAGGGCTTCCTTCGGAGGTACCTCTGGGTAAGGTCATCAGGGCTTCCTTCCGAGGTATGTATGGGTAGAGTCACCAGGGCTTCCTTCTAAGGTACGTCTGAGTACAGTCACCAGGCCTTCCTTCCGAGGTATCTCTGGGTACAGGCATCAGGCCTTCCCTCCGAAGTACGTCTGGGTACAGTCATCAGTCCTTCGAACCGAGTTACCTCAGGGTACAGTCACCAGGCCTTCCTTCCGAGGTACCTCTGTGTGCAGTCACCAGTCCTTCTTTCCGAGGAACCTCTGGGTACAGTCACCAGGCCTTCCTTCCGAGGTACCTCTGTGTTCAGTCACCAGTCCTTCCTTCCGAGGAACCTCTGGGTACAGTCACCAGGCCTTCTTTCCGAAGTACCTCTGGGAATAGTCACCAGGCCTTCGGTCTGAGGTACCTCTGGGTACAGTCAGCAGGCCTTCCTTCTCAGATACCTCTGGGCACAGTCACCAGGGCTTCCTTCTTAGGTACCTCTGAGTACAGTCACCAGCCTTTCTTCTGAGGTACCTTTTGGTACACTTACCAGGTCTTCCTTTTGAGGTACCTCTGTGGACTGTCACCAGGCCTTCCTGCTGAGGCACCTCTGGGTACACTCATTAGACACTCCTATTTAGGTACCTCTGGTACAGTCACCAGGCCTTCCTTCCAAGGTACCTTTGGGTATATTCACCAGAACTTCCTTCCGAGGTACCTCTGGGTACTGTCACCAGGCCTTCCTTCTGAGGTAACTCTGGGTACAGTCAATAGGCCTTCCTTCTGAGGTAGCTCTGGGTACACTCACCAGGCCTTCCTTCCTAGTTACCTCTGCGTATAGACATCTGGCCTTCCTTCTGAGGTACCTCTGGGTATAGTCACCAGACCTTCCTTCTGAGGTACCTCTGGGTACTGTCACCAGGTTTTCCTTCTGAGGTAACTCTACATACTGTCACCAGGCCTTCCTTCCGAGGTAATTCTGTGTTCAGTCAAGAGTCCTTCCTTCCGAGGAACCTCTGGGTACACTCACGAGGCCCTGTATCCGAGGTACGTCTGGGTACAGTCACCAGGCCTTCCTTCCGAGGTACCTCTGGGTATAGTCAGTAGGCCTTCCTTCTGAGGTACCTCTGGGTAATGTCTCCAGGGATTCTATCTCCAGTACTTCTGGGTACAGTCAACAGGCCTTCATTCTCAGGTACCTCTTGGGTAGAGTCACCAGCCCTTCATTCTCAGGTACCTCAGAGTACGGTCTCCAGGACTTCTTTCCGAGGAACCTCTGGGTACAGTCACCAGACCTTCCTTCCGAGGTACCTCTGGGTATCGTCACCAGGCCTTTCTTCTGAGGTAACTCTGGGTACAGTCAGCAGGCCTTCCTCCTCAAATACTTCTGGGCACAGTCACCAGGCCTTCCTTCTTAGGTACCTCTGGGTACAGTCACCAGGCCTTCCTTCTCAGTTACCTTTGGGTACACTTACCAGGTCTTCCTTCTGAGGTACCTCAGTGGACTGTCACCAGGCCTTCCTTCCAAGCTACCTCTGGGTATAGTCACCAGTCCTTCCTTCCGAGGTAACTCTGGGTACAGTCATCAGACCTTTTTTCCGAGGTAACTGTGGGTACAATCATCAGACCTTTCTTCCGAGATACCTCTGGGTAGAGTGACCAGGCCTTCCTTCCGAGGTACCTCTGAGTACAATCAGTAGGCCTTCCTTCTGAGGTACATCTGGGTAATGTCACCAGGCCTTCCTTCCGAGGTACCTCTGGGTACAGTTACCAGGCCTTCCTTCTCAGGCACCCCTGGGTACAGTCACCAGGCCTTCCTTCTCAGGCAACTCTGGGTACAGTCACCAAGCCGTCCTTCCCAGTTACGACTGGGTACTGTCACCAGGCCTTCCTTCCGAGGTACCTCAGGGTACAGGCACCAGGCCTCGTATCCAAGGTACCTCTGGGTACAGTCACCAGGCCTTCCTTCCGAGGTACCTCTGGGTACAGTTACCAGGCCTTCATTCTCAGGCACCTCTGGGTACAGTTACCAGGGCTTCCTTCTGAGGTAGCTCTGGGTACAGTCACCAAGCCTTCTGTCCCAGTTACGACTGGGTACTGTCTCCAGGCCGTCCTTCCGAGGTACCTCAGGGTACAGGCACCAGGCCTCGTATCCAAGGTACCTCTGGGTACAGTCACCAGGGCTTCATTCCGAGGTACCTCTTGGTATAGTCAGTAGGCCTGCCTTCTGAGGTATCTCTGGGTAATGTCTCCTGGACTTCCTTGTCCACTACCTCTGGGTACAGTCACCAGGCCTTCATTCTCAGGTACCTCTGGGTACAGTCACCAGGCCTTCGTTCCGAGGTACCTCTGGGTACAGTCAGTAGGCCTTCCTTCCGAGGTACGTCTGGGTACAGTTACCAGGCCTTCCTTCTCAGGTTCCTCTGGGTACAGTCACCAGGCCTTCCTTCCGAGCTACCTCTGGGTACTGTCACCAGGCCTTCCTTCGGAGGTAACTCTGGGTTCAGTCACCAGGCCTTCCCTCCAGGGTTACTCTGGGTACAGTCACCAGGCCTTCCTTCCAGGTACCTCTGGGTACAGTCAATAGGCCTTCCTTCTGAGGTAACTCTGAGTACAGTCAGGAGGCCTGCCTTCTCAGACACCTCTGGGAACTGTCACCAGGCCTTCCTTCTGAGGTACCTCTGGGTCCAGTCATCAGGCCTTCCTTCCTAGGTATGCATGGGCAGAGTCACCAGGCCTTCCTTCTGAGGTACCTCTGGGTATAGTCACCAGGCCTTCCTTCCGAGGTACGTCTGGGTACAGTCTCTAAGCCTTCCTTCCAAGGTTTGTCTTTGTACAGTTTCCAGGCCTTCCTTCTTAGGTACCTCTGGGTATAGTTACCAGGCCTTCCTTCTCAGGTATGCCTGGGTACTGTCACCAGGCCTTCCTTCCGAGGTACCTCTGGGTACTGTCACCAGGCCTTCCTTCCGAGGTACCTCTGGGTACAGGCACCAGCCATTGCTTCCGAAGTACCTCTGGGTACAGTCACTAGGCCTTGTATCGAAGGTAACTCTGGGTACAGTCAGCGGGACTTCCTTCCGAGGTACTTCTTGGTATAGTCAGTAGGCCTGCCTTCTGAGGTACCTCTGGGTAATGTCTCCTGGGCTTCCTTCTCCAGTACCTTTGGGTACAGTCACCAGACCTTCATTCTCAGATACCTCGGGGTACAGTCACCAGGCCTTCGTTCTGAGGTACCTCTGAGTAGAGTCAGCAGGCGTGCCTTCTCAGATGACTCTGGGTACTATCACCAGGCCTTTCTTCCGAGGTAACTCTGGGTACAGATAATCAGACCTTTCTTCCGAGATACCTCTCGGTAGAGTGACCAGGCCTTCCTTCCGAGGTACCTCTGGGTACAGTCAGTGGGTCTTCCTTCTGAGGTACATCTGGGTAATGTCACCAGGCCTTCCTTCGAGGTACCTCTAGGTACAGTTACCAGGCCTTCATTCCCAAGCACCTCAGGGTACAGTCACCAGGCCTTCCTTCTCAGGTACTGTGGGCACAGTCAGCAGGCCTTCCTTCCGAGGTACCTCTGGGTATAGTTACCAGGCCTTCCTTCTCAGGTATATCTGCGTACAGTCAGCAGGCCTTCCTTCCGAGTTACCTCTGGATACTGTCACCAGGCCTTCCTTCGGAGGCACCTCTGGGTACAGTCACCAGGGCTTCCCTTCACGGTTACTCTGGCTACACTCACAAGGCCTTCCTTCCGAGGTACCCCAGGGTACAGACACCAAACGTTTCTTCCATGGTAACTCTGGGTACAGTCACCAGACCTGCCTTCCGAGGTACCTCTGTTTACTGTCACCTGTCCTTCCTTCCGAGGTAAGTCTGGGTACAGTCACCAGGATTTCCTTCCGAGGTACCTCTGGGTTAGTCACCAGGCCTTCCTTCCGAGGTACGTCTGGGTACAGTCACCAGGCCTTTATTGTGAGGTACCTCTGGGTACAGTCACCAGGCCTTCCTTCTGAGGTACCTCTGTTACAGTCACCAGGCCTTCCTTCTGAGATACCTGTGGTTACAGTCACCAGACCTTTCGTCTCAGGTTCCTTTGGCTGCAGTCACCAGGCCTTTTTTCCGAGTACCTCTGAGCACAGTCATCAGCCCTTTCTCCCGAAGTACCTCTGGGAATAGTCACCAGGGCTTTCTTCTGAGGTACCTCTGGGTACAGTCAGCAGGCCTTCCTTCTCAGATACCTCTGGGCACAGTCACCAGGGCTTCCTTCTTAGGTACCTCTGAGTACAGTCACCAGCCTTCTTTCTGAGGTACCTTTTGGTACACTTACCAGGTCTTCCTTTTGAGGTAGATCTGTGGACTGTCACCAGGCCTTCCTGCTGAAGCACCTCTGGGTACACTCATTAGACACTCCTATTTAGATACCTCCGGGTAAGGTCACCAGGCCTTCCTTCCAAGGTATCTTTGGGTATATTCACCCGTCCTTCCTTCCGAGGTACCTCTGGGTACTGTTACCAGGCCTTCCTTCTGAGGTAACTCTGGGTACAGTCAGTAAGCCTTCCTTCTGAGGTGCATCTGGGAAATGTCACCAGGCCTTCATTCTCAGGCACCTCTGGGTACAGTCATCAGGCCTTCCTTCTGAGGGAGATCTGGGTACAGTCACCAGGCCTTCCTTCCTAGTTACCTCTGCGTATAGACACCAGGCCTTCCTTCTGAGGTACCTCTGCTTACAGTCACCAGGGCTTCCTTCCGAGGTACCTCTGGGTACAGTCATCAGGGCTTCCTTCCGAGGTACGACAGTGTACAGTCAGCAGGCCTTCCTTCCGAGGTACATCAGTGTGCAGTCACCAGGCCGTCCTTCCCAGGTACCTCTGGGTACAGTCACCGGGCCTTCCTTCCAAAGAACTTCTGGGTACTGTCTCCAGGCCTTCCGTCTGAGGTAACTCTGGGTACAGTCACTGGACCTTTCTTCCGAGGTAACTCTGGGTACTGTCACCAGGCCTTCATTCCGAGGTAAAATTTTGTACTGTCACCAGGCCTTCCTTCCGAGGTACCTCTGGGTTTAGTCACAAGGCCTTCCTTCTCAGATACCTGTGGGTACTGTCACATGGCCTTCTTTCCGAGGTACCTGTGGGTAGAGTCACTAGGCCTTCCTTCCTATATACCTCTGGGTACCGTCACTAGGCCTTCCTTCCAGGTACCTCTGGGTACAGTCACCAGGCTTTCCTTCTGAGGTACCTCTGAGTACATTCAGCAGGCCTGCCTTCTCAGATACCTCTGGGTACTGTCACCAGACCTTCCTTCTGAGGTAGCTCTGGGTACAGACACCAGGGCTTCCTTCGGAGGTACCTCTGGGTAAGGTCATCAGGGCTTCCTTCCTAGGTATGTATGGGTAGAGTCACCAGGGCTTCCTTCTAAGGTACGTCTGAGTACAGTCACAGGGCCTTCCTTCCGAGGTATCTCTGGGTACAGGCATCATGCCTTCCTTCCGAGGTACATCTGGGTACAGTCATCAGGCCTTTGTACCGAGTTTCCTCAGGGTACAGTCACCAGGCCTTCCTTCGGAGGTACCTCTGTGTTCAGTCACCAGTCCTTCCTTCTGAGGAACCTCTGGGTACAGTCACCAGGCCTTCTTTCCGATGTTCCTCTGGGAATAGTCACCAGGCCTTCCTTCTGAGTTACCTCTGGGTACAGTCAGCAGGCCTTCCTTCTCAGATACCTCTGGGCACAGTCACCAGGACTTCCTTCTTAGGTACCTCTGAGTACAGTCATCAGCCTTCCTTCTGAGGTACCTTTTGGTACACTTACCAGGTCTTCCTTCTGAGGTTCCTCTGTGGACTGTCACTAGGACTTCCTGCTGAGGCAACTCTGGGTACACTCATCAGGCACTCCTATTTAGGTACCTCTGGGTACAGTCACCAGGCCTTCCTTCCAAAGTACCTTTGTGTATATTCACCAGGCCTTCCTTCCGAGGTAACTCTGGGTACAGTCAGTAGGCCTTCCTTCTGAGGTATATATGGGAAATGTCACCAGGCCTTCCTTCCGAGGTATCTCTGGGTACAGTTACCAGGCCTTCATTCTCAGGCACCTCTGGGCAGAGTCACCAGGCCTTCCTTCTGAAGTATCTCTGAGTTTAGTCACCAGGCCTTCCGTCTGAGGTACCTTGGCATATAGTATCCAGGCCTTCCTTCTGAGGTACCTCTGGGTCCAGTCACCAGGGCTTCCTTCCGAGGTACGACAGTGTACAGTCACCAGACCTTCCCTCTGAGGTACCTCTGGGTACAGTCACCACGCCTTCCTTCTTAGGTACCTCTGGGTATAGTTACCAGGCCTTCCTTCTCAGGTACGCCTGGGTACTGTCACCAGGCCTTCCTTCCGAGGTACCTCTGGGTACTGTCACCAGGCCTTCCTTCCGAGGTACCTCTGGGTACAGGCACCAGCCATTGCTTCCGAAGTAACTCTGGGTACAGTCACCAGGCCTTGTATCCAAGGTAACTCTGGGTACAGTCAGCGGGACTTCCTTCCGAGGTACTTCTTGGTATAGTCAGTAGGCCTGCCTTCTGAGGTACCTCTGGGTAATGTCTCCTGGGCTTCCTTCTCCAGTACCTTTGGGTACAGTCACCAGGCCTTCATTCTCAGGTACCTCGCGGTACAGTCACCAGGCCTTCGTTCTGAGGTACCTCTGAGTAGAGTCAGCAGGCGTGCCTTCTCAGATGACTCTGGGTACTATCACCAGGCCTCTCTTCCGAGGTAACTCTGGGTACAGATAATCAGACCTTTCTTCCGAGATACCTCTCGGTAGAGTGACCAGGCCTTCCTTCCGAGGTACCTCTGGGTACAGTCACTAGGCCTTCCCTTCACGGTTACTCTGGCTACACTCACAAGGCCTTCCTTCCGAGGTACCCCAGCGTACAGACACCAAACGTTTCTTCCATGGTAACTCTGGGTACAGTCACCAGACCTGCCTTCCGAGGTACCTCTGTTTACTGTCACCTGTCCTTCCTTCAGAGGTAAGTCTGGGTACAGACACCAGGATTTCCTTCCGAGGTACCTCTGGGTTAGTCACCAGGCCTTCTTTCCGACGTACGTCTGGGTACAGTCACCAGGCCTTTATTCTGAGGTACCTCTGGGTACAGTCACCAGGCCTTCCTTCTGAGGTACCTCTGGTACAGTCACCAGGCCTTCCTTCTGAGATACCTGTGGTTACAGTCACCAGACCTTCCTTCTCAGGTTCCTTTGGCTGCAGTCACCAGGCCTTTTTTCCGAGTACCTCTGAGCACAGTCATCAGCCCTTTCTCCCGAAGTACCTCTGGGAATAGTCACCAGGCTTTCCTTCTGAGGTACCTCTGGGTACAGTCAGCAGGCCTTCCTTCTCAGATACCTCTGGGCACAGTCACCAGGGCTTCCTTCTTAGGTACCTCTGAGTACAGTCACCAGCCTTCCTTCTGAGGTACCTTTTGGTACACTTACCAGGTCTTCCTTTTGAGGTTCATCTGTGGACTGTCACCAGGCCTTCCTGCTGAGGCACCTCTGGGTACACTCATTAGACACTCCTATTTAGGTACCTCTGGGTACAGTCACCAGGCCTTCCTTCCAAGGTATCTTTGGGTATATTCACCAGTCCTTCCTTCCGAGGTACCTCTGGGTACTGTCACCAAGGCCTTCCTTCTGAGGTAAGTCTGGGTACAGTCAGTAGGCCTTCCTTCTGAGGTACATCTGGGAAATGTCACCAGGCCTTCCTTCCGAGGTATCTCTGGGTACAGTTACCAGGCCTTCATTCTCAGGCACCTCTGGGTACAGTCAATAGGCCTTCCTTCTGAGGTAGCTCTGGGTACAGTCACCAGGCCTTCCTTCCTAGTTACCTCTGCGTATAGACATCTGGCCTTCCTTCTGAGGTACCTCTGGGTACAGTCACCAGGGCTTCCTTCCGAGGTACCTCTGGGTAGAGTCACCAGGGCTTCCTTCCCAGGTACCTCTGGGTACAGTCACCGGGCCTTCCTTCCAAAGAACCTCTGGGTACTGTCTCCAGGCCTTCCGTCTGAGGTAACTCTGGGTACAGTCACTGGACCTTTCTTCCGAGGTACCTCTGGGTACTGTCACCAGGTCTTCATTCCGAGGTAAATTTTTGTACTGTCACCTGGCCTTCCTTCCGAGGTACCTCTGGGTACAGTCACTAGGCCTTCCTTCTGAGGTACCTCTGAGTACAGTCAGGAGGCGTGCCTTCTCAGATACCTCTGGGTACTGTCACCAGACCTTCCTTCTGAGGTAGCTCTGGGTACAGACACCAGGGCTTCCTTCGGAGGTACCTCTGGGTAAGGTCATCAGGGCTTCCTTCCGAGGTATGTATGGGTAGAGTCACCAGGGCTTCCTTCTAAGGTACATCTGAGTACAGTCACCAGGCCTTCCTTCCGAGGTATCTCTGGGTACAGGCATCAGGCCTTCCCTCCGAAGTACGTCTGGGTACAGTCATCAGGACTTCGAACCGAGTTACCTCAGGGTACAGTCACCAGGCCTTCCTTCCGAGGTACCTCTGTGTTCAGTCACCAGTCCTTCTTTCCGAGGAACCTCTGGGTACAGTCACCAGGCCTTCCTTCCGAGGTACCGCTGTGTTCAGTCACCAGTCCTTCCTTCCGAGGAACCTCTGGGTACAGTCACCAGGCCTTCTTTCCGAAGTACCTCTGGGAATAGTCACCAGGCCTTCGGTCTGAGGTACCTCTGGGTACAGTCAGCAGGCCTTCCTTCTCAGATACCTCTGGGCACAGTCACCAGGGCTTCCTTCTTAGGTACCTCTGAGTACAGTCACCAGCCTTTCTTCTGAGGTACCTTTTGGTACACTTACCAGGTCTTCCTTTTGAGGTACCTCTGTGGACTGTCACCAGGCCTTCCTGCTGAGGCACCTCTGGGTACACTCATTAGACACTCCTATTTAGGTACGTCTGGTACAGTCACCAGGCCTTCCTTCCAAGGTACCTTTGGGTATATTCACCAGAACTTCCTTCCGAGGTACCTCTGGGTACTGTCACCAGGCCTTCCTTCTGAGGTAACTCTGGGTACAGTCAATAGGCCTTCCTTCTGAGGTAGCTCTGGGTACACTCACCAGGCCTTCCTTCCTAGTTACCTCTGCGTATAGACATCTGGCCTTCCTTCTGAGGTACCTCTGGGTATAGTCACCAGACCTTCCTTCTGAGGTACCTCTGGGTACTGTCACCAGGTTTTCCTTCTGAGGTAACTCTACATACTGTCACCAGGCCTTCCTTCCGAGGTAATTCTGTGTTCAGTCAAGAGTCCTTCCTTCCGAGGAACCTCTGGGTACACTCACGAGGCCCTGTATCCGAGGTACGTCTGGGTACAGTCACCAGGCCTTCCTTCCGAGGTACCTCTGGGTATAGTCAGTAGGCCTTCCTTCTGAGGTACCTCTGGGTAATGTCTCCAGGGATTCTATCTCCAGTACTTCTGGGTACAGTCAACAGGCCTTCATTCTCAGGTACCTCTTGGGTAGAGTCACCAGCCCTTCATTCTCAGGTACCTCAGAGTACGGTCTCCAGGACTTCTTTCCGAGGAACCTCTGGGTACAGTCACCAGACCTTCCTTCCGAGGTACCTCTGGGTATCGTCACCAGGCCTTTCTTCTGAGGTAACTCTGGGTACAGTCAGCAGGCCTTCCTCCTCAAATACCTCTGGGCACAGTCACCAGGCCTTCCTTCTTAGGTACCTCTGGGTACAGTCACCAGGCCTTCCTTCTCAGTTACCTTTGGGTACACTTACCAGGTCTTCCTTCTGAGGTACTTCAGTGGACTGTCACCAGGCCTTCCTTCCAAGCTACCTCTGGGTATAGTCACCAGTCCTTCCTTCCGAGGTAACTCTGGGTACAGTCATCAGACCTTTTTTCCGAGGTAACTGTGGGTACAATCATCAGACCTTTCTTCCGAGATACCTCTGGGTAGAGTGACCAGGCCTTACTTCCGAGGTACCTCTGAGTACAATCAGTAGGCCTTCCTTCTGAGGTACATCTGGGTAATGTCACCAGGCCTTCCTTCCGAGGTACCTCTGGGTACAGTTACCAGGCCTTCCTTCTCAGGCACCTCTGGGTACAGTCACCAGGCCTTCCTTCTCAGGCACCTCTGGGTACAGTCACCAAGCCGTCCTTCCCAGTTACGACTGGGTACTGTCACCAGGCCTTCGTTCCGAGGTACCTCAGGGTACAGGCACCAGGCCTCGTATCCAAGGTACCTCTGGGTACAGTCACCAGGCCTTCCTTCCGAGGTACCTCTGGGTACAGTTACCAGGCCTTCATTCTCAGGCACCTCTGGGTACAGTTACCAGGGCTTCCTTCTGAGGTAGCTCTGGGTACAGTCACCAAGCCTTCTGTCCCAGTTACGACTGGGTACTGTCTCCAGGCCGTCCTTCCGAGGTACCTCAGGGTACAGGCACCAGGCCTCGTATCCAAGGTACCTCTGGGTACAGTCACCAGGGCTTCATTCCGAGGTACCTCTTGGTATAGTCAGTAGGCCTGCCTTCTGAGGTATCTCTGGGTAATGTCTCCTGGACTTCCTTCTCCAGTACCTCTGGGTACAGTCACCAGGCCTTCATTCTCAGGTACCTCTGGGTACAGTCACCAGGCCTTCGTTCCGAGGTACCTCTGGGTACAGTCAGTAGGCCTTCCTTCCGAGGTACGTCTGGGTACAGTTACCAGGCCTTCCTTCTCAGGTTCCTCTGGGTACAGTCACCAGGCCTTCCTTCCGAGCTACCTCTGGGTACTGTCACCAGGCCTTCCTTCGGAGGTAACTCTGGGTTCAGTCACCAGGCCTTCCCTCCAGGGTTACTCTGGGTACAGTCACCAGGCCTTCCTTCCAGGTACCTCTGGGTACAGTCAATAGGCCTTCCTTCTGAGGTAACTCTGAGTACAGTCAGGAGGCCTGCCTTCTCAGACACCTCTGGGAACTGTCACCAGGCCTTCCTTCTGAGGTACCTCTGGGTCCAGTCATCAGGCCTTCCTTCCTAGGTATGCATGGGCAGAGTCACCAGGCCTTCCTTCTGAGGTACCTCTGGGTATAGTCACCAGGCCTTCCTTCCGAGATACGTCTGGGTACAGTCTCTAAGCCTTCCTTCCAAGGTTTGTCTTTGTACAGTTTCCAGGCCTTCCTTCTTAGGTACCTCTGGGTATAGTTACCAGGCCTTCCTTCTCAGGTACGCCTGGGTACTGTCACCAGGCCTTCCTTCCGAGGTACCTCTGGGTACTGTCACCAGGCCTTCCTTCCGAGGTACCTCTGGGTACAGGCACCAGCCATTGCTTCCGAAGTACCTCTGGGTACAGTCACTAGGCCTTGTATCGAAGGTAACTCTGGGTACAGTCAGCGGGACTTCCTTCCGAGGTACTTCTTGGTATAGTCAGTAGGCCTGCCTTCTGAGGTACCTCTGGGTAATGTCTCCTGGGCTTCCTTCTCCAGTACCTTTGGGTACAGTCACCAGACCTTCATTCTCAGATACCTCGGGGTACAGTCACCAGGCCTTCGTTCTGAGGTACCTCTGAGTAGAGTCAGCAGGCGTGCCTTCTCAGATGACTCTGGGTACTATCACCAGGCCTTTCTTCCGAGGTAACTCTGGGTACAGATAATCAGACCTTTCTTCCGAGATACCTCTCGGTAGAGTGACCAGGCCTTCCTTCCGAGGTACCTCTGGGTACAGTCAGTGGGTCTTCCTTCTGAGGTACATCTGGGTAATGTCACCAGGCCTTCCTTCGAGGTACCTCTAGGTACAGTTACCAGGCCTTCATTCCCAAGCACCTCAGGGTACAGTCACCAGGCCTTCCTTCTCAGGTACTGTGGGCACAGTCAGCAGGCCTTCCTTCCGAGGTACCTCTGGGTATAGTTACCAGGCCTTCCTTCTCAGGTATATCTGCGTACAGTCAGCAGGCCTTCCTTCCGAGTTACCTCTGGATACTGTCACCAGGCCTTCCTTCGGAGGCACCTCTGGGTACAGTCACCAGGGCTTCCCTTCACGGTTACTCTGGCTACACTCACAAGGCCTTCCTTCCGAGGTACCCCAGGGTACAGACACCAAACGTTTCTTCCATGGTAACTCTGGGTACAGTCACCAGACCTGCCTTCCGAGGTACCTCTGTTTACTGTCACCTGTCCTTCCTTCCGAGGTAAGTCTGGGTACAGTCACCAGGATTTCCTTCCGAGGTACCTCTGGGTTAGTCACCAGGCCTTCCTTCCGCGGTACGTCTGGGTACAGTCACCAGGCCTTTATTCTGAGGTACCTCTGGGTACAGTCACCAGGCCTTCCTTCTGAGGTACCTCTGTTACAGTCACCAGGCCTTCCTTCTGAGATACCTGTGGTTACAGTCACCAGACCTTTCGTCTCAGGTTCCTTTGGCTGCAGTCACCAGGCCTTTTTTCCGAGTACCTCTGAGCACAGTCATCAGCCCTTTCTCCCGAAGTACCTCTGGGAATAGTCACCAGGGCTTTCTTCTGAGGTACCTCTGGGTACAGTCAGCAGGCCTTCCTTCTCAGATACCTCTGGGCACAGTCACCAGGGCTTCCTTCTTAGGTACCTCTGAGTACAGTCACCAGCCTTCTTTCTGAGGTACCTTTTGGTACACTTACCAGGTCTTCCTTTTGAGGTAGATCTGTGGACTGTCACCAGGCCTTCCTGCTGAAGCACCTCTGGGTACACTCATTAGACACTCCTATTTAGATACCTCCGGGTAAGGTCACCAGGCCTTCCTTCCAAGGTATCTTTGGGTATATTCACCCGTCCTTCCTTCCGAGGTACCTCTGGGTACTGTTACCAGGCCTTCCTTCTGAGGTAACTCTGGGTACAGTCAGTAAGTCTTCCTTCTGAGGTACATCTGGGAAATGTCACCAGGCCTTCATTCTCAGGCACCTCTGGGTACAGTCATCAGGCCTTCCTTCTGAGGGAGATCTGGGTACAGTCACCAGGCCTTCCTTCCTAGTTACCTCTGCGTATAGACACCAGGCCTTCCTTCTGAGGTACCTCTGCTTACAGTCACCAGGGCTTCCTTCCGAGGTACCTCTGGGTACAGTCATCAGGGCTTCCTTCCGAGGTACGACAGTGTACAGTCAGCAGGCCTTCCTTCCGAGGTACATCAGTGTGCAGTCACCAGGCCGTCCTTCCCAGGTACCTCTGGGTACAGTCACCGGGCCTTCCTTCCAAAGAACTTCTGGGTACTGTCTCCAGGCCTTCCGTCTGAGGTAACTCTGGGTACAGTCACTGGACCTTTCTTCCGAGGTAACTCTGGGTACTGTCACCAGGCCTTCATTCCGAGGTAAAATTTTGTACTGTCACCAGGCCTTCCTTCCGAGGTACCTCTGGGTTTAGTCACAAGGCCTTCCTTCTCAGATACCTGTGGGTACTGTCACATGGCCTTCTTTCCGAGGTACCTGTGGGTAGAGTCACTAGGCCTTCCTTCCTATATACCTCTGGGTACCGTCACTAGGCCTTCCTTCCAGGTACCTCTGGGTACAGTCACCAGGCTTTCCTTCTGAGGTACCTCTGAGTACATTCAGCAGGCCTGCCTTCTCAGATACCTCTGGGTACTGTCACCAGACCTTCCTTCTGAGGTAGCTCTGGGTACAGACACCAGGGCTTCCTTCGGAGGTACCTCTGGGTGAGGTCATCAGGGCTTCCTTCCTAGGTATGTATGGGTAGAGTCACCAGGGCTTCCTTCTAAGGTACGTCTGAGTACAGTCACAGGGCCTTCCTTCCGAGGTATCTCTGGGTACAGGCATCATGCCTTCCTTCCGAGGTACATCTGGGTACAGTCATCAGGCCTTTGTACCGAGTTTCCTCAGGGTACAGTCACCAGGCCTTCCTTCGGAGGTACCTCTGTGTTCAGTCACCAGTCCTTCCTTCTGAGGAACCTCTGGGTACAGTCACCAGGCCTTCTTTCCGATGTTCCTCTGGGAATAGTCACCAGGCCTTCCTTCTGAGTTACCTCTGGGTACAGTCAGCAGGCCTTCCTTCTCAGATACCTCTGGGCACAGTCACAAGGACTTCCTTCTTAGGTACCTCTGAGTACAGTCATCAGCCTTCCTTCTGAGGTACCTTTTGGTACACTTACCAGGTCTTCCTTCTGAGGTTCCTCTGTGGACTGTCACTAGGACTTCCTGCTGAGGCAACTCTGGGTACACTCATCAGGCACTCCTATTTAGGTACCTCTGGGTACAGTCACCAGGCCTTCCTTCCAAAGTACCTTTGTGTATATTCACCAGGCCTTCCTTCCGAGGTAACTCTGGGTACAGTCAGTAGGCCTTCCTTCTGAGGTATATATGGGAAATGTCACCAGGCCTTCCTTCCGAGGTATCTCTGGGTACAGTTACCAGGCCTTCATTCTCAGGCACCTCTGGGCAGAGTCACCAGGCCTTCCTTCTGAAGTATCTCTGAGTTTAGTCACCAGGCCTTCCGTCTGAGGTACCTTGGCATATAGTATCCAGGCCTTCCTTCTGAGGTACCTCTGGGTCCAGTCACCAGGGCTTCCTTCCGAGGTACGACAGTGTACAGTCACCAGACCTTCCCTCTGAGGTACCTCTGGGTACAGTCACCACGCCTTCCTTCTTAGGTACCTCTGGGTATAGTTACCAGGCCTTCCTTCTCAGGTACGCCTGGGTACTGTCACCAGGCCTTCCTTCCGAGGTACCTCTGGGTACTGTCACCAGGCCTTCCTTCCGAGGTACCTCTGGGTACAGGCACCAGCCATTGCTTCCGAAGTAACTCTGGGTACAGTCACCAGGCCTTGTATCCAAGGTAACTCTGGGTACAGTCAGCGGGACTTCCTTCCGAGGTACTTCTTGGTATAGTCAGTAGGCCTGCCTTCTGAGGTACCTCTGGGTAATGTCTCCTGGGCTTCCTTCTCCAGTACCTTTGGGTACAGTCACCAGGCCTTCATTCTCAGGTACCTCGCGGTACAGTCACCAGGCCTTCGTTCTGAGGTACCTCTGAGTAGAGTCAGCAGGCGTGCCTTCTCAGATGACTCTGGGTACTATCACCAGGCCTCTCTTCCGAGGTAACTCTGGGTACAGATAATCAGACCTTTCTTCCGAGATACCTCTCGGTAGAGTGACCAGGCCTTCCTTCCGAGGTACCTCTGGGTACAGTCACTAGGCCTTCCCTTCACGGTTACTCTGGCTACACTCACAAGGCCTTCCTTCCGAGGTACCCCAGGGTACAGACACCAAACGTTTCTTCCATGGTAACTCTGGGTACAGTCACCAGACCTGCCTTCCGAGGTACCTCTGTTTACTGTCACCTGTCCTTCCTTCAGAGGTAAGTCTGGGTACAGACACCAGGATTTCCTTCCGAGGTACCTCTGGGTTAGTCACCAGGCCTTCCTTCCGAGGTACGTCTGGGTACAGTCACCAGGCCTTTATTCTGAGGTACCTCTGGGTACAGTCACCAGGCCTTCCTTCTGAGGTACCTCTGGTACAGTCACCAGGCCTTCCTTCTGAGATACCTGTGGTTACAGTCACCAGACCTTCCTTCTCAGGTTCCTTTGGCTGCAGTCACCAGGCCTTTTTTCCGAGTACCTCTGAGCACAGTCATCAGCCCTTTCTCCCGAAGTACCTCTGGGAATAGTCACCAGGCCTTCCTTCTGAGGTACCTCTGGGTACAGTCAGCAGGCCTTCCTTCTCAGATACCTCTGGGCACAGTCACCAGGGCTTCCTTCTTAGGTACCTCTGAGTACAGTCACCAGCCTTTCTTCTGAGGTACCTTTTGGTACACTTACCAGGTCTTCCTTTTGAGGTACATCTGTGGACTGTCACCAGGCCTTCCTGCTGAGGCACCTCTGGGTACACTCATTAGACACTCCTATTTAGGTACCTCTGGGTACAGTCACCAGGCCTTCCTTCCAAGGTATCTTTGGGTATATTCACCAGTCCTTCCTTCCGAGGTACCTCTGGGTACTGTCACCAAGGCCTTCCTTCTGAGGTAAGTCTGGGTACAGTCAGTAGGCCTTCCTTCTGAGGTACATCTGGGAAATGTCACCAGGCCTTCCTTCCGAGGTATCTCTGGGTACAGTTACCAGGCCTTCATTCTCAGGCACCTCTGGGTACAGTCAATAGGCCTTCCTTCTGAGGTAGCTCTGGGTACAGTCACCAGGCCTTCCTTCCTAGTTACCTCTGCGTATAGACATCTGGCCTTCCTTCTGAGGTACCTCTGGGTACAGTCACCAGGGCTTCCTTCCGAGGTACCTCTGGGTAGAGTCACCAGGGCTTCCTTCCCAGGTACCTCTGGGTACAGTCACCGGGCCTTCCTTCCAAAGAACCTCTGGGTACTGTCTCCAGGCCTTCCGTCTGAGGTAACTCTGGGTACAGTCACTGGACCTTTCTTCCGAGGTACCTCTGGGTACTGTCACCAGGCCTTCATTCCGAGGTAAATTTTTGTACTGTCACCTGGCCTTCCTTCCGAGGTACCTCTGGGTACAGTCACTAGGCCTTCCTTCTGAGGTACCTCTGAGTACAGTCAGCATGCCTGCCTTCTCAGATAACTCTGGGTACTGTCACCAGACCTTCCTTCTGAGGTAGCTCTGGGTACAGACACCAGGGCTTTGTTCGGAGGTACCTCTGGGTAAGGTCATCAGGGCTTCCTTCCGAGGTATGTATGGGTAGAGTCACCAGGGCTTCCTTCTAAGGTACGTCTGAGTAGAGTCACCAGGCCTTCCTTCCGAGGTATCTCTGGGTACAGGCATCAGGCCTTCCCTCCGAAGTACGTCTGGGTACAGTCATCAGGCCTTCGTACGGAGTTACCTCAGGGTACAATCACCAGGCCTTCCCACCGAGGTACCTCTGTGTTCAGTCACCCGTCCTTCCTTCCGAGGAACCTCTGGGTACAGTCACCAGGCCTTCTTTCCGAAGTTCCTCTGGGAATAGTCACCAGGCCTTCGGTCTGAGGTACCTCTGGGTACAGTCAGCAGGCCTTCCTTCTCAGATACCTCTGGGCACAGTCACCAGAGCTTCCTTCTTAGGTACCTCTGAGTACAGTCACCAGCCTTTCTTCTGAGGTAACTTTGGTACACTTACCAGGTCTTCCTTTTGAGGTACCTCTGTGGACTGTCACCAGGCCTTCGTGCTGAGGCACCTCTGAGTACACTCATTAGACACTCCTGTTTAGGTATCTCTGGTACAGTCACCAGGCTTTAATTCCAAGATACATTTGGGTATATTCACCAGAACTTCCTTCCGAGGTACCTCTGGGTAGTGTCACCAGGCCTTCCTTCTGAGGTAAGTCTGGGTACAGTCAATAGGCCTTCCTTCTGAGGTACATCTGGGAAATGTCACCAGGCCTTCCTTCCGAGGTATCTCTGGGTACAGTTACCAGGCCTTCATTCTCAGGCACCTCTGGGTACAGTCACCAGGTCTTCCTTCTGAGGTAGCTCTGCTTACTGTCACCAGGCCTTCCTTCTGAGTTACCTCTGCATATAGTCACCAGGCCTTCCTTCCGAGGTACCTCTGGGTATAGTCAGTAGGCCTTCCTTCTAAGGTACCTCTGGGTAATGTCTCCAGGGATTGTATCTCCAGTACTTCTGGGTACAGTCAACAGGCCTTCATTCTCAGGTACCTCTGGGTAGAGTCACCAGCCCGTCATTCTCAGGTACCTCAGAGTACGGTCTCCAGGCCTTCTTTCCGAGGAACCTCTGGGTACAGTCACCAGACCTTCCTTCCGAGGCACCTCTGGGTATAGTCACCAGGCCTTTCTTCTGAGGTAACTCTGGGTACAGTCAGCAGGCCTTCCTCCTCAAATACCTCTGGGTACAGTCACCAGGCCTTCCTTCTCAGTTACCTTTGGGTACACTTACCAGGTCTTCCTTCTGAGGTACCTCAGTGAACTGTCACCAGGCCTTCCTTCCAAGCTACCTCTGGGTATAGTCACCAGTCCTTCCTTCCGAGGTAACTCTGGGTACAGTCATCAGACCTTTTTTCCGAGGTAACTGTGGGTACAATCATCAGACCTTTCTTCCGAGATACCTCTGGGTAGAGTGACCAGGCCTTCCTTCCGAGGTACCTCTGGGTACAGTTACCAAGCCTTCCTTCTCAGGCACCTGTTAGTACAGTCACCAAGCCGTCCTTCCCAGTTACGAGTGGGTACTGTCACCAGGCCTTCCTTCCGAGGTACCTCAGGGTACAGGCACCAGGCCTCGTATCCAAGGTACCTCTGGGTACAGTCACCAGGCCTTCCTTCCGAGGTACCTCTGGGTACAGTTACCAGGCCTTCATTCTCAGGCACCTCTGGGTACAGTCACCAGGCCTTCCTTCTGAGGTAGCTCTGGGTGCAGTCACCAAGCCTTCCTTCCCAGTTACGACTGGGTACTGTCTTCAGGCCGTCCTTCCGAGGTACCTCAGGGTACAGGCACCAGGCCTCGTATCCAATGTACCTCTGGGTACAGTCACCAGGGCTTCCTTCCGAGGTACCTCTTGGTATAGTCAGTAGGCCTGCCTTCTGAGGTACCTCTGGGTAATGTCTCCTGGACTTCCTTCTCCAGTACCTCTGGGTACAGTCACCAGGCCTTCCTTCCGAGGTACGTCTGGGTACAGTTACCAGGCCTTCCTTCTCAGGTTCCTCTGGGTACAGTCACCAGGCCTTCCTTCCGAGCTACCTCTGGGTACTGTCACCAGGCCTTCCTTCGGAGGTAACTCTGGGTTCAGTCACCAGGCCTTCCCTCCAGGGTTACTCTGGGTACAGTCACCAGGCCTTCCTTCCAGTTACCTCTGGGTACAGTCAGTAGGCCTTCCTTCTGAGGTAACTCTGAGTATAGTCAGGAGGCCTGCCTTCTCAGACACCTCTGGGAACTGTCACCAGGCCTTCCTTCTGAGGTACCTCTGGGTCCAGTCATCAGGCCTTCCTTCCTAGGTATGCATGGGCAGAGTCACCAGGCCTTCCTTCTGAGGTACCTCTGGGTATAGTCACCAGGCCTTCCTTCCGAGGTACGTCTGGGTACAGTCTCTAAGCCTTCCTTCCGAGGTTTGTCTTTGTACAGTTTCCAGGCCTTCCTTCTGAGGTACCTCTGGGTACAGTCACCACGCCTTCCTTCTTAGGTAACTCTGGGTATAGTTACCAGGCCTTCCTTCTCAGGTACGCCTGGGTACTGTCACCAGGCCTTCCTTCCGAGGTACCTCTGGGTACTGTCACCAGGCCTTCCTTCCGAGGTACTTCTGGGTACAGGCACCAGCCATTGCTTCCGAAGTAACTCTGGGTACAGTCACCAGGCCTTGTATCCAAGGTAACTCTGGGTACAGTCAGCGGGACTTCCTTCCGAGGTACTTCTTGGTATAGTCAGTAGGCCTGCCTTCTGAGGTACCTCTGGGTAATGTCTCCTGGGCTTCCTTCTCCAGTACCTTTGGGTACAGTCACCAGACCTTCATTCTCAGCTACCTCGGGGTACAGTCACCAGGCCTTCGTTCTGAGGTACCTCTGAGTAGAGTCAGCAGGCGTGCCTTCTCAGATGACTCTGGGTACTATCACCAGGCCTTTCTTCCGAGGTAACTCTGGGTACAGATAATCAGACCTTTCTTCCGAGATACCTCTCGGTAGAGTGACCAGGCCTTCCTTCTGAGGTACCTCTGGGTACAGTCAGTCGGTCTTCCTTCTGAGGTATATCTGGGTAATGTCACCAGGCCTTCCTTCCGAGGTACCTCTGGGTACACTTACCAGGTCTTCATTCCCAAGCACCTCTGGGTACAGTCACCAGGCCTTCCTTCTCAGGTACTGTGGGCACAGTCAGCAGGCCTTCCTTCCGAGGTACCTCTGGGTATCGTTACCAGGCCTTCCTTCTCAGGTATATCTGCGTACAGTCAGCAGGCCTTCCTTCCGAGTTACCTCTGGATACTATCACCAGGCCTTCCTTCGGAGGCACCTCTGGGTACAGTCACCAGGCCTTCCCTTCACGGTTACTCTGGCTACACTCACAAGGCCTTCCTTCCGAGGTACCCCAGGGTACAGACACCAAACGTTTCTTCCATGGTAACTCTGGGTACAGTCACCAGACCTGCCTTCCGAGGTACCTCTGTTTACTGTCACCTGTCCTTCCTTCCGAGGTAAGTCTGGGTACAGTCACCAGGATTTCCTTCCGAGGTACCTCTGGGTTAGTCACCAGGCCTTCCTTCCGAGGTACGTCTGGGTACAGTCACCAGGCCTTTATTCTGAGGTACCTCTGGGTACAGTCACCAGGCCTTCCTTCTGAGGTACCTCTGGGTACAGTCACCAAGCCTTCCTTCTGAGATACCTGTGGTTACAGTCACCAGACCTTCCTTCTCATGTTCCTTTGGCTGCAGTCACCAGGCCTTTTTTCCGAGTACCTCTGAGCACAAGTCACCAGGCCTTTCTTCTGAGGTACCTCTGGGTACAGTCAGCAGGCCTTCCTTCTCAGATACCTCTGGGCACAGTCACCAGGGCTTCCTTCTTAGGTACCTCTGAGTACAGTCAACAGCCATCCTTCTGAGGTACCTTTTGGCACACTTACCAGGTCTTCCTTTTGAGGTACATCTGTGGACTGTCACCAGGCCTTCCTGCTGAAGCACCTCTGGGTACACTCATTAGACACTCCTATTTAGATACCTCCGGGTAAGGTCACCAGGCCTTCCTTCCAAGGTATCTTTGGGTATATTCACCCGTCCTTCCTTCCGAGGTACCTCTGGGTACTGTTACCAGGCCTTCCTTCTGAGGTAACTCTGGGTACAGTCAGTAAGCCTTCCTTCTGAGGTACATCTGGGAAATGTCACCAGGCCTTCATTCTCAGGCACCTCTGGGTACAGTCATCAGGCCTTCCTTCTGAGGGAGATCTGGGTACAGTCACCAGGCCTTCCTTCCTAGTTACCTCTGCGTATAGACACCAGGCCTTCCTTCTGAGGTACCTCTGCTTACAGTCACCAGGGCTTCCTTCCGAGGTACCTCTGGGTACAGTCATCAGGGCTTCCTTCCGAGGTACGACAGTGTACAGTCAGCAGGCCTTCCTTCCGAGGTACATCAGTGTGCAGTCACCAGGCCGTCCTTCCCAGGTACCTCTGGGTACAGTCACCGGGCCTTCCTTCCAAAGAACTTCTGGGTACTGTCTCCAGGCCTTCCGTCTGAGGTAACTCTGGGTACAGTCACTGGACCTTTCTTCCGAGGTAACTCTGGGTACTGTCACCAGGCCTTCATTCCGAGGTAAAATTTTGTACTGTCACCAGGCCTTCCTTCCGAGGTACCTCTGGGTTTAGTCACAAGGCCTTCCTTCTCAGATACCTGTGGGTACTGTCACATGGCCTTCTTTCCGAGGTACCTGTGGGTAGAGTCACTAGGCCTTCCTTCCTATATACCTCTGGGTACCGTCACTAGGCCTTCCTTCCAGGTACCTCTGGGTACAGTCACCAGGCTTTCCTTCTGAGGTACCTCTGAGTACATTCAGCAGGCCTGCCTTCTCAGATACCTCTGGGTACTGTCACCAGACCTTCCTTCTGAGGTAGCTCTGGGTACAGACACCAGGGCTTCCTTCGGAGGTACCTCTGGGTAAGGTCATCAGGGCTTCCTTCCTAGGTATGTATGGGTAGAGTCACCAGGGCTTCCTTCTAAGGTACGTCTGAGTACAGTCACAGGGCCTTCCTTCCGAGGTATCTCTGGGTACAGGCATCATGCCTTCCTTCCGAGGTACATCTGGGTACAGTCATCAGGCCTTTGTACCGAGTTTCCTCAGGGTACAGTCACCAGGCCTTCCTTCGGAGGTACCTCTGTGTTCAGTCACCAGTCCTTCCTTCTGAGGAACCTCTGGGTACAGTCACCAGGCCTTCTTTCCGATGTTCCTCTGGGAATAGTCACCAGGCCTTCCTTCTGAGTTACCTCTGGGTACAGTCAGCAGGCCTTCCTTCTCAGATACCTCTGGGCACAGTCACCAGGACTTCCTTCTTAGGTACCTCTGAGTACAGTCATCAGCCTTCCTTCTGAGGTACCTTTTGGTACACTTACCAGGTCTTCCTTCTGAGGTTCCTCTGTGGACTGTCACTAGGACTTCCTGCTGAGGCAACTCTGGGTACACTCATCAGGCACTCCTATTTAGGTACCTCTGGGTACAGTCACCAGGCCTTCCTTCCAAAGTACCTTTGTGTATATTCACCAGGCCTTCCTTCCGAGGTAACTCTGGGTACAGTCAGTAGGCCTTCCTTCTGAGGTATATATGGGAAATGTCACCAGGCCTTCCTTCCGAGGTATCTCTGGGTACAGTTACCAGGCCTTCATTCTCAGGCACCTCTGGGCAGAGTCACCAGGCCTTCCTTCTGAAGTATCTCTGAGTTTAGTCACCAGGCCTTCCGTCTGAGGTACCTTGGCATATAGTATCCAGGCCTTCCTTCTGAGGTACCTCTGGGTCCAGTCACCAGGGCTTCCTTCCGAGGTACGACAGTGTACAGTCACCAGACCTTCCCTCTGAGGTACCTCTGGGTACAGTCACCACGCCTTCCTTCTTAGGTACCTCTGGGTATAGTTACCAGGCCTTCCTTCTCAGGTACGCCTGGGTACTGTCACCAGGCCTTCCTTCCGAGGTACCTCTGGGTACTGTCACCAGGCCTTCCTTCCGAGGTACCTCTGGGTACAGGCACCAGCCATTGCTTCCGAAGTAACTCTGGGTACAGTCACCAGGCCTTGTATCCAAGGTAACTCTGGGTACAGTCAGCGGGACTTCCTTCCGAGGTACTTCTTGGTATAGTCAGTAGGCCTGCCTTCTGAGGTACCTCTGGGTAATGTCTCCTGGGCTTCCTTCTCCAGTACCTTTGGGTACAGTCACCAGGCCTTCATTCTCAGGTACCTCGCGGTACAGTCACCAGGCCTTCGTTCTGAGGTACCTCTGAGTAGAGTCAGCAGGCGTGCCTTCTCAGATGACTCTGGGTACTATCACCAGGCCTCTCTTCCGAGGTAACTCTGGGTACAGATAATCAGACCTTTCTTCCGAGATACCTCTCGGTAGAGTGACCAGGCCTTCCTTCCGAGGTACCTCTGGGTACAGTCACTAGGCCTTCCCTTCACGGTTACTCTGGCTACACTCACAAGGCCTTCCTTCCGAGGTACCCCAGGGTACAGACACCAAACGTTTCTTCCATGGTAACTCTGGGTACAGTCACCAGACCTGCCTTCCGAGGTACCTCTGTTTACTGTCACCTGTCCTTCCTTCAGAGGTAAGTCTGGGTACAGACACCAGGATTTCCTTCCGAGGTACCTCTGGGTTAGTCACCAGGCCTTCTTTCCGACGTACGTCTGGGTACAGTCACCAGGCCTTTATTCTGAGGTACCTCTGGGTACAGTCACCAGGCCTTCCTTCTGAGGTACCTCTGGTACAGTCACCAGGCCTTCCTTCTGAGATACCTGTGGTTACAGTCACCAGACCTTCCTTCTCAGGTTCCTTTGGCTGCAGTCACCAGGCCTTTTTTCCGAGTACCTCTGAGCACAGTCATCAGCCCTTTCTCCCGAAGTACCTCTGGGAATAGTCACCAGGCTTTCCTTCTGAGGTACCTCTGGGTACAGTCAGCAGGCCTTCCTTCTCAGATACCTCTGGGCACAGTCACCAGGGCTTCCTTCTTAGGTACCTCTGAGTACAGTCACCAGCCTTCCTTCTGAGGTACCTTTTGGTACACTTACCAGGTCTTCCTTTTGAGGTTCATCTGTGGACTGTCACCAGGCCTTCCTGCTGAGGCACCTCTGGGTACACTCATTAGACACTCCTATTTAGGTACCTCTGGGTACAGTCACCAGGCCTTCCTTCCAAGGTATCTTTGGGTATATTCACCAGTCCTTCCTTCCGAGGTACCTCTGGGTACTGTCACCAAGGCCTTCCTTCTGAGGTAAGTCTGGGTACAGTCAGTAGGCCTTCCTTCTGAGGTACATCTGGGAAATGTCACCAGGCCTTCCTTCCGAGGTATCTCTGGGTACAGTTACCAGGCCTTCATTCTCAGGCACCTCTGGGTACAGTCAATAGGCCTTCCTTCTGAGGTAGCTCTGGGTACAGTCACCAGGCCTTCCTTCCTAGTTACCTCTGCGTATAGACATCTGGCCTTCCTTCTGAGGTACCTCTGGGTACAGTCACCAGGGCTTCCTTCCGAGGTACCTCTGGGTAGAGTCACCAGGGCTTCCTTCCCAGGTACCTCTGGGTACAGTCACCGGGCCTTCCTTCCAAAGAACCTCTGGGTACTGTCTCCAGGCCTTCCGTCTGAGGTAACTCTGGGTACAGTCACTGGACCTTTCTTCCGAGGTACCTCTGGGTACTGTCACCAGGCCTTCATTCCGAGGTAAATTTTTGTACTGTCACCTGGCCTTCCTTCCGAGGTACCTCTGGGTACAGTCACTAGGCCTTCCTTCTGAGGTACCTCTGAGTACAGTCAGCATGCCTGCCTTCTCAGATAACTCTGGGTACTGTCACCAGACCTTCCTTCTGAGGTAGCTCTGGGTACAGACACCAGGGCTTTGTTCGGAGGTACCTCTGGGTAAGGTCATCAGGGCTTCCTTCCGAGGTATGTATGGGTAGAGTCACCAGGGCTTCCTTCTAAGGTACGTCTGAGTAGAGTCACCAGGCCTTCCTTCCGAGGTATCTCTGGGTACAGGCATCAGGCCTTCCCTCCGAAGTACGTCTGGGTACAGTCATCAGGCCTTCGTACGGAGTTACCTCAGGGTACAATCACCAGGCCTTCCCTCCGAGGTACCTCTGTGTTCAGTCACCCGTCCTTCCTTCCGAGGAACCTCTGGGTACAGTCACCAGGCCTTCTTTCCGAAGTTCCTCTGGGAATAGTCACCAGGCCTTCGGTCTGAGGTACCTCTGGGTACAGTCAGCAGGCCTTCCTTCTCAGATACCTCTGGGCACAGTCACCAGAGCTTCCTTCTTAGGTACCTCTGAGTACAGTCACCAGCCTTTCTTCTGAGGTAACTTTGGTACACTTACCAGGTCTTCCTTTTGAGGTACCTCTGTGGACTGTCACCAGGCCTTCGTGCTGAGGCACCTCTGAGTACACTCATTAGACACTCCTGTTTAGGTATCTCTGGTACAGTCACCAGGCTTTAATTCCAAGATACATTTGGGTATATTCACCAGAACTTCCTTCCGAGGTACCTCTGGGTAGTGTCACCAGGCCTTCCTTCTGAGGTAAGTCTGGGTACAGTCAATAGGCCTTCCTTCTGAGGTACATCTGGGAAATGTCACCAGGCCTTCCTTCCGAGGTATCTCTGGGTACAGTTACCAGGCCTTCATTCTCAGGCACCTCTGGGTACAGTCACCAGGTCTTCCTTCTGAGGTAGCTCTGCTTACTGTCACCAGGCCTTCCTTCTGAGTTACCTCTGCATATAGTCACCAGGCCTTCCTTCTGAGGTACCTCTGGGTACAGTCACCAGACCTTCCTTCTGAGGTACCTCTGGGTACTGTCACCAGGTTTTCCTTCTGAGGTAACTCTGCGTACTGTCACCAGGCCTTCCTTCCGAGGTAATTCTGTGTTCAGTCAAGAGTCCTGCCTTCCGAGGAACCTCTGGGTACACTCACGAGGCCTTGTATCCGAGGTACGTCTGGGTACAGTCACCAGGCCTTCCTTCCGAGGTACCTCTGGGTATAGTCAGTAGGCCTTCCTTCTGAGGTACCTCTGGGTAATGTCTCCAGGGATTGTATCTCCAGTACTTCTGGGTACAGTCAACAAGCCTTCATTCTCAGGTACCTCTGGGTAGAGTCACCAGCCCGTCATTCTCAGGTACCTCAGAGTACGGTCTCCAGGCCTTCTTTCCGAGGAACCTCTGGGTACAGTCACCAGACCTTCCTTCCGAGGTACCTCTGGGTATAGTCACCAGGCCTTTCTTCTGAGGTAACTCTGGGTACAGTCAGCAGGCCTTCCTCCTCAAATACCTCTGGGTACAGTCACCAGGCCTTCCTTCTCAGTTACCTTTGGGTGCACTTACCAGGTCTTCCTTCTGAGGTACCTCAGTGGACTGTCACCAGGCCTTCCTTCCAAGCTACCTCTGGGTATAGTCACCAGTCCTTCCTTCCGAGGTAACTCTGGGTACAGTCATCAGACCTTTTTTCTGAGGTAACTGTGGGTACAATCATCAGACCTTTCTTCCGAGGTACCTCTGGGTACAGTTACCAGGCCTTCCTTCTCAGGCACCTCTGGGTACAGTCACCAGGCCTTCCTTCTCAGACACCTCTGGGTACAGTCACCAAGCCGTCCTTCCCAGTTACGACTGGGTACTGTCACCAGGCCTTCCTTCCGAGGTACCTCAGGGTACAGGCACCAGGCCTCGTATCCAAGGTACCTCTGGGTACAGTCACCAGGCCTTCCTTCCTAGGTACCTCTGGGTACAGTTACCAGGCCTTCATTCTCAGGCACCTCTGGGTACAGTCACCAGGCCTTTCTTCTGAGGTAGCTCTGGGTACAGTCACCAAGCCTTCCTTCCCAGTTACGACTGGGTACTGTCTTCAGGCCGTCCTTCCGAGGTACCTCAGGGTACAGGCACCAGGCCTCGTATCCAATGTACCTCTGGGTACAGTCACCAGGGCTTCCTTCCGAGGTACCTCTTGGTATAGTCAGTAGGCCTGCCTTCTGAGGTACCTCTGGGTAATGTCTCCTGGACTTCCTTCTCCAGTACCTCTGGGTACAGTCACCAGGCCTTCATTCTCAGGTACTTCGGGGTACAGTCACCAGGCTTTCATTCTCAGGTACCTCTGGGTACAGTCACCAGGCCTTCGTTCTGAGTTACCTCTTAGTAGAGTCAGCAGGTCTGCCTTCTCAGATACCTCTGAGTACAGTCACCAGCCATCCTTCTGAGGTACCTTTTGGTACACTTACCAGGTCTTCCTTTTGAGGTACATCTGTGGACTGTCACCAGGCCTTCCTGCTGAGGCACCTCTGGGTACACTCATTAGACACTCCTATTTAGATACCTCCGGGTACACTCACCAGGCCTTCCTTCCAGGGTATCTTTGGGTATATTCACCTGTCCTTCCTTCCGAGGTACCTCTGGGTACTGTTACCAGGCCTTCCTTCTGAGGTAACTCTGGGTACAGTCAGTAGGCCTTCCTTCTGAGATACATCTGGGAAATGTCACCAGGCCTTCCTTCCGAGGTATCTCTGGGTACAGTCACCAGGCCTTCGTTCCTAGTTACCTCTGCGTATAGACACTAGGCCTTCCTTCTGAGGTACATCTGGGTACAGTCACCAGGGCTGCCTTTCGAGGTACGACAGTGTACAGTCACCAGGGCTTCCTTCCGAGGTACGACAGTGTACAGTCACCAGGCCTTCCTTCCGAGGTACGTCAGTGTGCAGTCACCAGGCCGTCCTTCCCAGGTACCTCTGGGTACAGTCACCGGGCCTTCCTTCCAAAGAACCTCTGGGTACTGTCTCCAGGCCTTCCGTCTGAGGTAACTCTGGGTACAGTCACTGGACCTTTCTTCCGAGGTACCTCTGGGTACTGTCACCAGGCCTTCATTCCGAGGTAAATTTTTGTACTGTCACCAGGCCTTCCTTCCGAGGTACCTCTGGGTATAGTCACAAGGCCTTCCTTCTCAGATACCTGTGGGTAGAGTCACTAGGTCTTCCTTCCGATATACCTCTGGGTATCGTCACTAGGCCTTCCTTCCAGGTACCTCTGGGTACAGTCACCAGGTTTTCCTTCTGAGGTACCTCTGAGTACATTCAGGAGGCCTGCCTTCTCAGATACCTCTGGGTACTGTCACCAGACCTTCCTTCTGAGGTAGCTCTGGGTACAGACACCAGGGCTTCCTTCGGAGGTACCTCTGGGTAACGTCATCAGGGCTTCCTTCCGAGGTATGTATGGGTAGAGTCACCAGGGATTCCTTCTAAGGTACGTCTGAGTACAGTCACAAGGCCTTCCTTCCGAGGTATCTCTGGGTACAGGCATCATGCCTTCCTTCCGAGGTACATCTGGGAACAGTTATCAGGCCTTTGTACCGAGTTACCTCAGGGTACAGTCACCAGGCCTTCCTTCGGAGGTACCTCTGTGTTCAGTCACCAGTCCTTCCTTCTGAGGAACCTCTGGGTACAGTCACCAGGCCTTCTTTCCGATGTTCCTCTGGGAATAGTCACCAGGCCTTCCTTTTGAGGTACCTCTGGGTACAGTCAGCAGACCTTCCTTCTCAGATACCTCTGGGCACAGTCACAAGGACTTCCTTCTTAGGTACCTCTGAGTACAGTCACCAGCGTTCCTTCTGAGGTACCTTTTGGTACACTTACCAGGTCTTCCTTCTGAGGTTCCTCTGTGGACTGTCACTAGGACTTCCTGCTGAGGCACCTCTGGGTACACTCATCAGGCACTCCTATTTAGGTACCTCCGGGTACAGTCACCAGGCCTTCCTTCCAAAGTACCTTTGTGTATATTCACCAGGCCTTCCTTCCGAGGTAACTCTGGGTACAGTCCGTAGGTCTTCCTTCTCAGGTATATATGGGAAATGTCACCAGGCCTTCCTTCCGAGGTATCTCTGGGTACAGTTACCAGGCCTTCATTCTCAGGCACCTCTGGGTAGAGTCACCAGGCCTTCCTTCTGAAGTATGTCTGAGTTTAGTCACCAGGCGTTCCGTCTAAGGTACCTCGGCATATAGTATCTAGGCCTTCCTTCTGAGGTACCTCTGGGTACAGTCACCAGGGCTTCCTTCCGAGGTAGGACAGTGTACAGTCACCAGGCCTTCCCTCTGAGGTACCTCTGGGTACAGTCACTAGGCCTTCCTTCTGAGGTACCTCTGAGTACAGTGAGCCGGCCTGCCTTCTCAGATACCTCTGGGTACAGTAACCAGGCCTTCTGTCTGAGGTAACTCTGGGTAAAGTCACCAGGGCTTCCTTCCTAGGTACCTCTGGGTACAGTTACCAGGCCTTCCTTCCGAGGTACTTCAGGGTACAGTCATCAGGCCTTCCTCCGAGGTCACTCTGGGTACAGTCACCAGGCCTTCCTTCCGAGGTAAATTTGCGTACAGTCACCAGGCCTTCCTTCCGAGGCACCTCTGGGTACCGTCACCAGGCCTTCCTTCCGAGGTAAATTTGGGTACAGTCACCAGACCTTCCTTCCGAGGTACCTCTTGGTATAGACACCAGGCCTTCCTTCTGAGGTACCTCTGGTTACAGTCTCTAAGCCTTCCTTCCGAGTTTTGTCTCGTTACACTTTCCAGTCCTTCCTTCCGAGGTACCTCTGGGTACAGTCACCACTCCTTCCTTCTTAGGTATCTCTGGGTATAGTTACCAGGCCTTCCTTCTCAGGTACGCCTGGGTACTGTCACCAGGCCTTCCTTCCGAGGTACCTCTGGGTACAGGCACCAGGCCTTTTATGCAAGGTAACTCTGGGTACAGTCAGCAGGACTTTCTTCCGAGGTACTTCTTTGTATAGTCAGTAGGTCTGCCTTCTGAGGTACCTCTGGGTAATGTCTCCTGGGCTTTCTTCTCCAGTACCTGTGGGTACAGTCACCAGGCTTTCTTTCTCAGGTACCTCTGGGTACTGTCATCAGGCCTTCATTCTGAGGTACCTCTGAGTAGAGTCAGCAGGCCTGCCTTCTCAGATACCTCTGGGTACAGTCATCAGGTTTTCCTTCTGATGTAGTTCTGGGTACAGTCACCAAGCCTTCCTTCTGAGGTATCTCTGGGTACAGTCACCCGGCCTTCCTTCTGAGGTAATTGTGTGTATGTCACCAGGTCTTCCTTCCGATTCAGCTCTGGGTACAGTCACCAGGCCTTCCATCCGAGCTACCTCTGGGTACTGTCACCAGGCCTTCCCTCCAGGGTTACTCTGGGTACAGCCACCAGGCCTTCCTTCCAGGTACCTCTGGGTACAGTCAGTAGGCCTTCCTTCTGAGGTAACTCTGAGTACAGTCAGGAGGCCTGCCTTCTCAGACACCTCTGGGTACTGTCACCAGGCCTTCCTTCTGAGGTACCTCTGGGTCCAGTCATCAGGCCTTCCTTCCTAGGTATGCATGAGCAGAGTCACCAGGCCTTCCTTCTGAGGTACCTCTGGGTATAGTCACCAGGCCTTCCTTCCGAGGTACGTCTGGGTACTGTCTCTAAGCCTTCCTTCCGAGGTTTTTCTGGGTACAGTTTCCAGGCCTTCCTTCTGAGGTACCTCTGGTTACAGTCACCAGGCCTTCCTTCTTAGGTACCTCTGGGTATAGTTACCAGACCTTCCTTCTCAGGTACGCCTGGGTACTGTCACCAGTCCTTCCTTTCGAGGTATCTCTGGGTACTGTCACCAGGCCTTCCTTCCGATGTACCTCTGGGTACAGGCACCAGCCATTGCTTCCGAAGTACCTCTGTGTACAGTCACCAGGCCTTGTATCCAAGGTAACTCTGGGTAGAGTCAGCAGGACTTCCTTCCGAGGAACTTCTTGGTATAGTCAGTAGGCCTGCCTTCTGAGGTACCTCTGGGTAATGTCTCCTAGGCTTCCTTCCCAGTACCTCTAGGTACAGTCACCAGGCCTTCATTCTCAGGTACCTCGGGGTACAGTCACCAGGCTTTCATTCTCAGATACCTCGGGGTACAGTCACCAGGCCTTCGTTCTGAGGTACCTCTGAGTAGAGTCAGCAGGCGTGCCTTCTCAGATGACTCTGGGTACTATCACCAGGCCTTCATTCCGAGGTAACTCTGGGTAGAGATTATTAGACCTTTCTTCTGAGATTCCTCTGGGTAGAGTGACCAGGCCTTCCTTCCGAGGTACCTCTGGGTACAGTCAGTAGGCCTTCCTTCTGAGGTACATCTGGGCAATGTCACCAGGCCTTCCTTCCGATGTACCTCTGGGTACAGTTACCAGGCCTTCATTCCCAAGCACCTCTGGGTACAGTCTCCAGGCCTTCCTTCTCAGGTACTGTGGGTACAGTCAGCAGGGCTTCCTTCCGAGGTGCCTCTGGGTACAGTTACCAGGACTTCATTCTCAGGTACATCTGGGTACAGTCAGCAGGCCTTCCTTCCGAGTTACCTCTGGGTACTGTCTCCCGGTCTTCCTTTGGGGGCACCTCTGGGTACAGTCACCAGGTCTTCCCTTCACGGTTACTCTGAGTACACTCACAAGGCCTTCCTTTCGAGGTACCCCAGGGTACAGACACCAAACGTTTCTTCCATGGTAACTCTGGGTACAGTCACCAGACCTGCCTTCCGAAGTACCTCTGTTTACTGTCACCAGTCCTTCCTGCCGAGGTAACTCTGGGTACAGTCACCAGGATTTCCTTCTGAGGTACCTCGGGGTTAGTCACCAGGCCTTCCTTCTGAGGTACCTCTGTGTACAGTCACCAGGCCTTCCTTCTGAGATACCTGTGGTTACAGTCACCAGACCTTCCTTCTAAGGTTCCTCTGGCTGCAGTCACCAGGCCTTTCTTCTGAGTACCTCTGAGTACAGTCATCAGCCCTTTCTCCCGAAGTACCTCTGGGTACAGTCACCAGGCCCTCCTTCCGAGGTACCGCTGTGTTCAGTCACCAGTCCTTCCTTCCGAGGAACCTCTGGGTACAATCACCAGGCCTTCTTTCCAAAGTACCTCTGGGAATAGTCACCAGGCCTTCCTTCTGAGGTACCTCTGCGTACAGTCAGCAGGCCTTCCTTCTCAGATACCTCAGGGCTTCTTTCTTAGGTACCTCTGAGTACAGTCACCAGGCCTTCCTTCCAAGGTACCTTTGGGTATATTCACCAGTCCTTCCTTCCGAGGTACCTCTGGGTACTGTCACCAGGCCTTCCTCCTGAGGTAACTCTGGGTACAGTCAGTAGGCCTTCCTTCTGAGGTACATCTGGGAAATGTCACCAGGCCTTCCTTCCGAGGTATCTCTGGGTACAGGATTCAGGCCTTCCTTCCGAGGTACATCTGGGTACAGTCATCAGGCCTTTGTACCGAGTTACCTCAGGGTACAGTCACCAGGCCTTCCTTCGGAGGTACCTCTGTGTTCAGTCACCAGTCCTTCCTTCCGAGGAAACTGTGGGTACAGTCACCAGGCCTTCTTTCCGAAGTTCCTCTGGGAATTGTCACCAGGCCTTCCTTCTGAGGTACCTCTGGGCACAGTCAGCAGGCCTTCCTTCTCAGATACCTCTGGGCACAGTCACCAGCCTTCCTTCTGAGGTAACTTTTGGTTCTCTTACCAGGTCTTCCTTCTGAGGTTCCTCTGTGGACTGTCACTTGGCCTTCCTGCTGAGGTACCTCTGGGTACACTCATCAGACACTCCTATTTAGGTACCTCTGGGTACAGTCACCAGGTCTACCTTCCAAGGTACCTTTGTGTATATTCACCAGTCCTTCCTTCCGAGGTACCTCTTGGGACTGTCACCAGGCCTTCCTTCTGAGATAACTCTGGGTACAGTCAGTAGGCCTTCCCTCTGAGGTATATCTGGGAAATGTAACCAGGCCTTCCTCCGAGGTATCTCTGGGTACAGTTACCAGGCCTTCATTCTCAGGCACCTCTGGGTACAGTCACCAGGGCTTCCTTCTGAAGAATCTCTGGGTACAGTCACCAGGGCTTCCTTCCGAGGTACGACAGTGTACAGTCACCAGGCCTTCCCTCTTAGGTACCTCTGGGTACAGTCACTAGGTCTTCCTTCTGAGGTATCTCTGAGTACAGTGAGCAGGCCTGCCTTCTCAGATACCTCTGGGTACAGTAACCAGGCCTTCTGTCTGAGGTAACTCTGGGTAAAGTCACCAGGGATTCCTTCCGAGGTACCTCTGGGTACAGTTACCAGGCCTTCCTTCCGACGTACTTCAGGGTACAGTCATCAGGCCTTCCTCCGAGGTACCTATGGGTACAGTCACCAGGCCTTCCTTCTGAGGTACCTCTTGGTATAGACACGAGGCCTTCCTTCTGAGGTACCTCTGGGTACACTCTCTAAGCCTTCCTTCCGAGTTTTGTCTGGGTACAGTTTCCAGGCCTTCCTTCCGAGGTACCTCTGGGTACACTCACCAGGCCTTCCTTCTTAGGTATCTCTGGGTATAGTTACCAGGCCTTCCTTCTCAGGTACACCTGGGTACTGTCAACAGGCCTTCGTTCCGAGGTTCCTCTGGGTACAGGCACCAGGCATTGCTTCCGAAGTACCTCTGGGTACAGTCACCAGGCCTTGTATCCAAGGTAACTCTGGGTACAGTCAGCAGGACTTCCTTCCGGGGTACTTCTTGGTACAGTCAGTAGGCCTGCCTTCTGAGGTACCTCTGGGTAATGTCTCCTAGGCTTCCTTCCCTGTACCTCTAGGAACAGTCACCAGGCCTTCATTCTCAGGTACCTGTGGGTACAGTCACCAGGCCTTCGTTCTGAGGTACCTCTGAGTAGAGTCAGCAGGCGTGCCTTCTCAGATGCCTCTGGGTATTATCACCAGGCCTTCCTTCCGAGGTAACTCTGAGTAGGGATTATTAGACCTTTCTTCTGAGATTCCTCTCGGTAGAGTGACCAGGCCTTCCTTCCGAGGTACCTCTGGGTACAGTCAGTAGGCCTTCCTTCTGAGGTACATCTGGGCAATGTCACCAGGCCTTCCTTCCGAGGTACCTCTGGGTACAGTCACCAGGCCTTCCTTCACAGGTACTGTGGGTACAGTCAGCAGGCCTTCCTTCCGAGGTACCTCTGGGTACAGTTACCAGGACTTCATTCTCAGGTACATCTGGGTACAGTCAGCAGGCCTTCCTTCCGAGTTACCTCTGGGTACTGTCTCCAGGTCTTCCTTCGGAGGCACCTCTGGGTACAGTCACCAGGTCTTCCCTTCACGGTTACTCTGAGTACACTCACAAGGCCTTCCTTTCGAGGTACCCCAGGGTACAGACACCAAACGTTTCTTCCATGGTATCTCTGGGTACAGTCACCAGACCTGCCTTCAGAAGTACCTCTGTTTACTGTCACCAGTCCTTCCTGCCGAGGTAACTCTGGGTACAGTCACCAGGATTTATTTCCGAGGTACCTCGGGGTTAGTCATCAGGCCTTCCTTCTGAGGTACCTCTGGGTACAGTCACCAGGCCTTCCTTCTGAGATACCTGTGGTTACAGTCACCAGAACTTCCTTCTCAGGTTCCACTGGCTGCAGTCACCAGGCCTTTCTTCCGAGTACCTCTGAGCACAGTCATCAGCCCTTTCTCCCGAAGTACCTCTGGGTACAGTCACCAGGCCCTCCTTCCGAGGTAACGCTGTGTTCAGTCACCAGTCCTTCCTTCCGAGGAACCTCTGGGTACAGTCACCAGGCCTTCTTTCCGAAGTACCTCTGGGAATAGTCACCAGGCCTTCCTTCTGAGGTACCTCTGGGTACAGTCAGCAGGCCTTCCTTCTCAGATACCTCTGGGCACAGTCACCAGGGCTTCTTTCTTAGGTACCTCTGAGTACAGTCACCAGCCTTCCTTCTGAGGTACCTTTTGGTACACTTACCAGGTCTTCCATTTGAGGTACCTGTGTGGACTGTCACCAGGCCTTCCTGCTGAGGCACCCTGGGTACACTCATCAGACACTCCTATTTAAGTATCTCTGGGTACAGTCACCAGGCCTTCCTTCCAAGGTACCTTTGGGTATATTCACCAGTCCTTCCTTCCGAGGTACCTCTGAGTACTGTCACCAGGCCTTCCTCCTGAGGTAACTCTGGGTACAGTCAGTAGGCCTTCCTTCTGAGGTACATCTGGGAAATGTCACCAGGCCTTCCTTCCGAGGTATCTCTAGGTGCAGTCACCAGGCCTTCCTTCTGAGGTAGCTCTGGGTACAGTCACCGTGCCTTCCTTCTGAGTTACCTCTGCGTATAGTCACCAGGCCTTCCTTCTGAGGTAGCTCTGGGTACAGTCACCAGGGCTTCCTTCCGAGGTACGACAGTGTACAGTCACCAGCCCTTCTTTCCGAGGTACGTCAGTGTGCAGTCACCAGGCTGTCCTTCCCAGGTACTCTGGGTACAGTCACCAGGCCTTCCTTCCGAAGAACCTCTGGCTACTGTCTCCAGGCCTTCCGTCTGAGGTAAATTTTTGTACTGTCACCAGGCCTTCCTTCCGAGGTACCTCTGGGTACAGTCACCAGGCCTTCCTACTGAGGTAACTCTGGGTACAGTCACAAGGCCTTCCTTCTCAGATAACTGTGGGTACAGTCACCAGGCTTTCTTTCCGAGGTACCTTTGGGTACAGTCACTAGGTCTTCCTTCCAATATACCTCTGGGTATCCTTACTAGGCCTTCCTTCCAATTACCTCTGGGTACAGTCACCAGGCCTTCCTTCTCAGTTACCTTTGGGTACACTTACCAGGTCCTCCTTCTGGGGTACCTCAGTGGACTGTCACCATGCTTTCCTTCCAAGGTGCCTCTGGGTATAGTCACCAGTCCTTCCTTCCGAGGTAAATCTGGGTACAGTCATCAGACCTTTTTTCCGAGGTAACTGTGGGTACAACCATCAGACCTTTCCTCCGAGATACCTCTGGGTAGAGTGACCAGGCCTTCTTTCCGAGATACCTCTGAGTACAGTCAGTAGGTCTTCCTTCTGAGGTACATCTGGGTAATGTCACCAGGCCTTCCTTCCGAGGAACCTCTGGGTACAGTTACCAGGCCTTCTTTCCCAAGCACCTCTGGGTACAGTCACCAGGTCTTCCTTCTCAGGTACTGTGGGCACAGTCAGCGGGCCTTCCTTCCGAGGTACCTCTGGGTATAGTTACCAGGCCTTCCTTCTCAGGTATATCTGCGTACAGTCAGCAGGCCTTCCTTCCGAGTTACCTCTGGATACTGTCACCAGGCCTTCCTTCGGAGGCACCTCTGGGTACAGTCACCAGGCCTTTATTCTGAGGTACCTCTGGGTACAGTCACCAGGCCTTCCTTCTTAGGTACCTCTGGTACAGTCACCAGGCCTTCCTTCTGAGATACCTGTGGTTACAGTCACCAGACCTTCCTTCTCAAGTTCCTTTGGCTGCAGTCACCAGGCCTTTTTTCCGAGTACCTCTGAGCACAGTCATCAGCCCTTTCTCCCGAAGTAACTCTGGGAATAGTAACCAGACCTTCCTTCTGAGGTAGCTCTGGGTACGTCACCAGGCCTTCCTTCTGAGTTACCTCTGCGTGTAGACACCAGGCCTTCCTTCTGAGGTACCTCTGGGTACAGTCACCAGGGCTTCCTTCCGAGGTACCTCTTGGTATAGTAAGTAGGCCTGCCTTCTGAGGTACCTCTGGGTAATGTCTCCTGGACTTCCTTCTGAGGTACCTCTGGGAACAGTCACCAGGCCTTCATTCTCAGGTACCTCGGGGCACAGTCACCAGGCTTTCATTCTCAGGTACCTCTGGGAACAGTCACCAGGCCTTCATTCTCAGGTACCTCGGGGCACAGTCACCAGGCTTTCATTCTCAGATACCTCTGGGTACAGTCAGCAGGCTTTCCCTCTGACGTATTTCTGGGTACAGTCACGAGGCCTTCGTTCCGAGGTACCTCTGGGTACAGTCAGTAGGCCTTCCTTCCGAGGTCCCTCTGGGTACTGTCACCAGGCCTTTCTTCTGAGGTACGTCTGGGTACAGTCACCAGGCCTTCCTTCCGAGGTACGTCTGGGTACAGTTACCAGGTCTTCCTTCTCAGGTTCCTCTGGGTACAGTCACCAGGCCTTCCTTCCGAGCTACCTCTGGGTACTGTCACCAGGCCTTCCTTCGGAGCTATCTCTGGGTACAGTCACCAGGCCTTCCCTCCAGGGTTACTCTGGGTACAGTCACCAGGCCTTCATTCCAGGTACCTCTGGGTACAGTCAGTAGGCCTTCCTTCTGAGGTAACTCTGAGTACAGTCAGGATGCCTGCCTTCTCAGACACTTCTGGGTACTGTCACCAGGCCTTTCTTCTGAGGTACCTCTGGGTCCAGTCATCAGGCCTTCCTTCCTAGGTATGCATGGGCAGAGTCACCAGGCCTTCCTTCTGAGGTACCTCTGGGTATAGTCACCAGGCCTTCCTTCTGAGGTACGTCTGGGTACAGTCTCTAAGCCTTCCTTCCGAGGTTTGTCTTTGTACAGTTTCCAGGCCTTCCTTCTGAAGTACCTCTGGGTACAGTCACCACGCCTTCCTTCTTAGGTACATCTGGGTATAGTTACCAGGCCTTTCTTCTCAGGTACGCCTGGGTACTGTCACCAGGCCTTCCTTCCGAGCTACCTCTGGGTACAGGCACCAGCCATTGCTTCCGAAGTACCTCTGGGTACAGTCACCGGCCTTGTATCCAAGGTAACTCTGGGTACAGTCAGCGGGACTTCCGTCCGAGGTACTTCTTCGTATAGTCAGTTGGCCTGCCTTCTGAGGTACCTCTGGGTAATGTCTCCTGGGCTTCCTTCTCCAGTACCTTTGGGTACAGTCACCAGGCCTTCATTCTCAGCTACCTCGGGGTACAGTCACCAGGCCTTCGTTCTGAGGTACCTCTGAGTAGAGTCAGCAGGTGTGCCTTTTCAGATGACTCTGGGTACTATCACCAGGCCTTTCTTCCGAGGTAACTCTGGGTACAGATAATCAGAACTTTCTTCCAAGATACCTCTCGGTAGAGTGACCAGGCCTTCCTTCCGAGGTACCTCTGGATACTGTCACCAGGCCTTCCTTCGGAGGCACCTCTGGGTACAGTCACTAGGCCTTCCCTTCACGGTTACTCTGGCTACACTCACAAGGCCTTCCTTCCAAGGTACCCCAGGGTACAGACACCAAACGTTTCTTCCATGGTAACTCTGGGTACAGTCACCACACCTGCCTTCTGAGGTACCTCTGTTTACTGTCACCTGTCCTTCCTTCCGAGGTAAGTCTGGGTACAGTCACCAGGATTTCCTTCCGAGTACCTCTGGGTTAGTCACCAGGCCTTCCTTCCGAGGTACGTCTGGGTACAGTCACCAGGCCTTTATTCTGAGGTACCTCTGGTACAGTCACCAGGCCTTCCTTCTGAGGTACCTCTGGTACAGTCACCAGGCCTTCCTTCTGAGATACCTGTGGTTACAGTCACCAGACCTTCCTTCTCAGGTTCCTTTGGCTGCAGTCACCAGGCCTTTTTTCCGAGTACCTCTGAGCAGAGTCATCAGCCCTTTCTCCCGAAGTACCTCTGGGAATAGTCACCAGGCCTTCCTTCTGAGGTACCTCTGGGTACAGTCACCAGGCCTTCCTTCCGAGCTACCTCTGGGTACTGTCACCAGGCCTTCCTTCGGAGGTATCTCTGGGTACACTCACCAGGCCTTCCTTCCAGGGTTACTCTCGGTACAGTCACCAGGCCTTCCTTTCAGGTACCTCAGGGTACAGTCAGTAGGCCTTCCTTCTGAGGTAACTCTGAGTACAGTCAGGAGGCCTGCCTTCTCAGACACCTCTGGGTACTGTCACGAGGCCTTCCTTCTGAGGTACCTCTGGGTCCAATCATCAGGCCTTCCTTCCTAGGTATGCATGGGCAGAGTCACCAGGCCTTCCTTCTGAGGTACCTCTGGGTATAGTCACCAGGCCTTCTTTCCGAGGTACGTCTGGGTACAGTCTCTAAGCCTTCCTTCCGAGGTTTGTCTTTGTACAGTTTCCAGGCCTTCCTTCTGAGGTACCTCTGGGTACAGTCACCACGCCTTCCTTCTTAGGTACCTCTGGGTATAGTTACCAGGTCTTCCTTCTCAGGTACGCCTGGGTAATGTCACCAGGCCTTCCTTCGAGGTACCTCTGGGTACAGTTACCAGGCCTTCATTCCCAAGCACCTCTGGGTACAGTCAACAGGCCTTCCTTCTCAGGTACTGTGGGCACAGTCAGCAGGCCTTCCTTCCGAGGTACCTCTGGGTATAGTTACCAGGCCTTCCTTCTCAGGTATATCTGCGTACAGTCAGCAGGCCTTCCTTCCGAGTTATGTATGGGTAGAGTAACCAGGGCTTCTTTCCGAGGTACCCCAGGGTACAGACACCAAACCTTTCTTCCATGGTAACTCTGGGTACAGTCACCAGACCTGCCTTCTGAGGTATCCCTGTTTACTGTCACCTGTCCTTCCTTCCGAGGTAAGTCTGGGTACAGTCACCAGGATTTCCTTCCGAGCTACCTCTGGGTTAGTCACCAGGCCTTCCTTCCGAGGTACGTCTGGGTACACTCACCAGGCCTTTATTCTGAGGTACTCTGGGTACAGTCACCAGGCCTTCCTTCTGAGGTACCTCTGGTACAGTCACCAGGCCTTCCTTCTGAGATACCTGTGGTTACAGTCACCAGACCTTCCTTCTCAGGTTCCTTTGGCTGCAGTCACCAGGTCTTTTCCGAGTACCTCTGAGCACAGTCATCAGCCCTTTCTCCCGAAGTACCTCTGGGAATAGTCACCAGGCCTTCCTTCTGAGGTAGCTCTGGGTACAGTCACCAGGCCTTCCTTCTGAGTTACCTCTGCGTATAGACACCAGGTCTTCCTTCTGAGGTACCTCTGGGTACAGTCACCAGAGCTTCCTTCCGAGGTACCTCTTGGTATAGTCAGTAGGCCTGCCTTCTGAGGTACCTCTGGGTAATGTCACCAGGCCTTCCTTCCGAGGTACCTCTGGGTACAGGCACCAGTCATTGCTTCCGAAGTACCTCTGGGTACAGTCACCAGGCCTTCCTTCCGATGTACCTCTGTGTTCAGTCACCAGTCCTTCCTTCCGAGGAACCTCTGGGTACAGTCACCAGGCCTTCTTTCCGAAGTACCTCTGGGAATAGTCACCAGGCCTTCGGTCTGAGGTACCTCTGGGTACAGTCAGCAGGCTTTCCTTCTCAGATACCTGTGGGCACAGTCACTAGGGCTTCCTTCTTAGGTACCTCTGAGTACAGTCACCAACCTTTCTTCTGAGGTATCTTTTGGTACACTTACCAGGTCTTCCTTTTGAGGTACCTCTGCGGACTGTCACCAGCCTTCCTGCTGAGGCACCTCTGGGTACACTCATCAGATACTCCTACTTAGGTACCTCTGGTACAGTCACCAGGCCTTCCTTCCAAGGTACCTTTGGGTATATTCACCAGAACTTCCTTTCGAGGTACCTCTGGGTACTGTCACCAGGCCTTCCTTTTGAGGTAACTCTGTATACAGTCAATAGGCCTTCCTTCTGATGTACCTCTGGGTACAGTCACCAGGCCTTTTACCCGAGGAACCTCTGAGTACAGTCAGCAGGGCTGCCTTCTCAGATACCTCTGGGTACAGTCACCAAGCTTTCCTTTTGACGTACTTCTGGGTACTGTCACCAGGCCTTCCTTCTGAGTTACCTCTGCGTATAGTCACCAGGCCTTCCTTCTGAGGTACCTCTGGGTACAGTCACCAGGTCTTCCTTCCGAGGTACGTCTGGGTATAGTCAGTAGGCCTTCCGTCTGAGGTACCTCTGGGTAATGTCTCCAGGGATTCTATCTCCAGTACTTCTGGGTACAGTCAACAGGCCTTCATCTCAGGTACCTCTGGGTAGAGTCACCAGGCCTTCATTCTCAGGTACCTCAGGGTACAGTCTCCAGGCCTTCTTTCCGAGGAACCTCTGGGTACAGTCACCAGACCTTCCTTCCGAGGTATCTCTGGGCATCATCACCAGGCCTTTCTTCTGAGGTAACTCTGGGGACAGTCGGCAGGCCTTCCTCCTCAAATACCTCTGGGCACAGTCACCAGGCCTTCCTTCTCAGTTACCTTTGGGTACACTTACCAGGTCTTCCTTCTGAGGTACCTCAGTGGACTGTCACCAGGCTTTCCTTCCAAGGTACCTCTGGGTATAGTCACCAGTCCTTCCTTCCGAGGTAATTCTGGGTACAGTCATCAGACCTTTTTTCCGAGGTAACTGTGGGTACAACCATCAGACCTTTCTTCCGAGATACCTCTGGGTAGAGTGACCAGGCTTTCCTTCCGAGGTACCTCTGAGTACAGTCAGTAGGCCTTCCTTCTGAGGTACATCTGGGTAATGTCACCAGGCCTTCCTTCCGAGGTACCTCTGGGGACAGTTACCAGGCCTTCATTCTCAGGCACCTCTGGGTACAGTCACCAGGCCTTCCTTCCGAGGTACCTCTGGGTACAGTTACCAGGCCTTCATTCTCAGGCACCTCTGGGTACAGTCACCAGGCCTTCCTTCTGAGGTAGCTCTGGGTACAGTCACCAAGCCTTCCTTCCCAGTTACGACTGGGTACTGTCACCAGGCCTACCTTCCGAGGTACCTCAGGGTACAGGCACCAGGCCTCGTATCCAAGGTACCTCTCGGTACAGTCAGCAGGACTTCCTTCCGAGGTACCTCTTGGTATAGTCAGTAGGCCTGCCTTCTGAGGTACCTCTGGGTAATGTCTCCTGGACTTCCTTCTCCAGTACCTCTGAGTACAGTCACCATGCCTTCATTCTCAGGTACCTCGGGGTACAGTCACCAGGCTTTCATTCTCAGGTACCTCTCGGTACAGTAACCAGGCCTTCGTTCTGAGGTACCTCTGAGTAGAGTCAGCAGGCCTGCCTTCTCAGATACCTCTGGGTACAGTCACCAGGCTTTTTTTCTGACGTATTTCTGGGTACAGTCACCAGGCCTTCGTTCCGAGGTACCTCTGGGTACAGTCAGTAGGCCTTCCTTCCGAGGTCCCTCTGGGTACTGTCACCAGGCCTTTCTTCTGAGGTACCTCTGGGTACAGTCACCAGGCCTTCCTTCCAGGTACCTCTGGGTACAGTCAGTAGGCCTTCCTTCTGAGGTAACTCTGAGTACAGTCAGGAGGCCTGCCTTCTCAGATACCTCTGGGTACTGTCACCAGGCCTTCCTTCTGAGGTACCTCTGGGTCCAGTCATCAGGCCTTCCTTCCTAGGTATGCATGGGCAGTTTCACCAGGCCTTCCTTGTGAGGTACCTCTGGGTATAGTCACCAGGCCCTCCTTCCGAGGTACGTCTGGGTACTGTCTCTAAGCCTTCCTTTCGAGGTTTGTCTTTGTACAGTTTCCAGGCCTTCCTTCTGAGGTACCTCGGGGTACAGTCACCAGGCCTTCGTTCTGAGGTACCTCTGAGTAGAGTCAGCAGGCGTGCCTTCTCAGATGACTCTGGGTACTATCACCAGGCCTTCCCTCCGAGGTACCTCTGGGAACAGTTACCAGGCCTTCATTCTCAGTCACGTCTGGGTACAGCCACGAGGACTTCCTTCCGAGGCACCTCTGGTTACAGTCATCAGGCCTTCCTTCTGAGGTATGTATGGGTGCAGTCACGAGGCCTTTCTTCCGAGGTACCTCTGGGTACAGTCACCAAGCCTTCCTTCTCAGGTACGCCTGGGTACTGTCACCAGGCCTTCCTTCCGAGGTATCTCTGGGTACTGTCACCAGGCCTTCCTTCCGAGGTTCCTCAGGGTACAGGCACCAGGCATTGCTTTCGAAGTACCTCTGGGTACGGTCACCAGGCTTCGTATCCAAGGTACTTCCAGGTACAGTCACCAGGACATCCTTCCGAGGTACCTCTGGGGACAGTTACCAGGCCTTCATTCTCAGGCACCTCTGGGTACAGTCACCAGGCCTTCCTTCCGAGGTACCTCTGGGTACAGTTACCAGGCCTTCATTCTCAGGCACCTCTGGGTACAGTCACCAGGCCTTCCTTCTGAGGTAGCTCTGGGTACAGTCACCAAGCCTTCCTTCCCAGTTACGACTGGGTACTGTCACCAGGCCTACCTTCCGAGGTACCTCAGGGTACAGGCACCAGGCCTCGTATCCAAGGTACCTCTCGGTACAGTCAGCAGGACTTCCTTCCGAGGTACCTCTTGGTATAGTCAGTAGGCCTGCCTTCTGAGGTACCTCTGGGTAATGTCTCCTGGACTTCCTTCTCCAGTACCTCTGAGTACAGTCACCATGCCTTCATTCTCAGGTACCTCGGGGTACAGTCACCAGGCTTTCATTCTCAGGTACCTCTCGGTACAGTAACCAGGCCTTCGTTCTGAGGTACCTCTGAGTAGAGTCAGCAGGCCTGCCTTCTCAGATACCTCTGGGTACAGTCACCAGGCTTTTTTTCTGACGTATTTCTGGGTACAGTCACCAGGCCTTCGTTCCGAGGTACCTCTGGGTACAGTCAGTAGGCCTTCCTTCCGAGGTCCCTCTGGGTACTGTCACCAGGCCTTTCTTCTGAGGTACCTCTGGGTACAGTCACCAGGCCTTCCTTCCAGGTACCTCTGGGTACAGTCAGTAGGCCTTCCTTCTGAGGTAACTCTGAGTACAGTCAGGAGGCCTGCCTTCTCAGATACCTCTGGGTACTGTCACCAGGCCTTCCTTCTGAGGTACCTCTGGGTCCAGTCATCAGGCCTTCCTTCCTAGGTATGCATGGGCAGTTTCACCAGGCCTTCCTTGTGAGGTACCTCTGGGTATAGTCACCAGGCCCTCCTTCCGAGGTACGTCTGGGTACTGTCTCTAAGCCTTCCTTTCGAGGTTTGTCTTTGTACAGTTTCCAGGCCTTCCTTCTGAGGTACCTCGGGGTACAGTCACCAGGCCTTCGTTCTGAGGTACCTCTGAGTAGAGTCAGCAGGCGTGCCTTCTCAGATGACTCTGGGTACTATCACCAGGCCTTCCCTCCGAGGTACCTCTGGGAACAGTTACCAGGCCTTCATTCTCAGTCACGTCTGGGTACAGCCACGAGGACTTCCTTCCGAGGCACCTCTGGTTACAGTCATCAGGCCTTCCTTCTGAGGTATGTATGGGTGCAGTCACGAGGCCTTTCTTCCGAGGTACCTCTGGGTACAGTCACCAAGCCTTCCTTCTCAGGTACGCCTGGGTACTGTCACCAGGCCTTCCTTCCGAGGTATCTCTGGGTACTGTCACCAGGCCTTCCTTCCGAGGTTCCTCAGGGTACAGGCACCAGGCATTGCTTTCGAAGTACCTCTGGGTACGGTCACCAGGCTTCGTATCCAAGGTACTTCCAGGTACAGTCACCAGGACATCCTTCCGAGGTACCTCTTGGTATAGTCAGTAGGCCTGCCTTCTGAGGTACCTCTGGGTAATGTCTCCTGGGCTTCCTTCTCCAGTACCTCTGGGTACAGTCACCAGGCCTTCATTCTCAGGTATCTCGGGGTACAGTCACCAGGCTTTCATTCTCAGGTACCTCTGGGTACAGTCACCAGGCCTTCCTTCTGAGGTACCTCTGAGTAGAGTCAGCAGGCCTGCCTCTCAGATACCTCTGGGTACAGTCATCAGGCTTTCCTTCTGACGTAGTTCTGGGTACAGTCACCAGACCTTCCTTCTGAGGTATCTCTGGGTACAGTCACCCAGCCTTCCTTCTGAGGTACCTGTGTGTATGTCACCATGTCTTCCTTCCGATTCACCTCTGGGTACAGTCACCAGGTCTTCCTTCCGAGGTACCTCTGGGTACAGCCAGCAGCTTTTCTGTCTGAGGTACCTCAGGGTACAGTAATCAGGCCTTCCTGCCAAGGCATCTCTGGGTACAGTCACCATGTCTTCCTTCTGAAGTACATCTGAGTACAGTCACCAGGCCTTCGTTCCGAGGTACCTCTGGGAACAGTCAGTAGGCCTTCCTTCCGAGGTCCCTCTGGGTACTGTCACCAGGCCTTCCTTCTGAGGTAACTCTGGGTACAGTCTCCAGGCCTTCCTTCCGAGGTACGTCTGGGTACAGTTACCAGGCCTTCCTTCTCAGGTTCCTCTGGGTACAGTCACCAGGCCTTCCTTCCGAGCTACCTCTGGGTACTGTCACCAGGCCTTCCTTCGGAGATATCTCTGGGTACAGTCACCAGGCCTTCGTTCTGAGGTACCTCTGAGTAGAGTCAGCAGGCGTGCCTTCTCAGATGACTCTGGGTACTATCACCAGGCCTTTCTTCCGAGGTAACTCTGGGTACAGATAATCAGACCTTTCTTCCGAGATACCTTTCGGTAGAGTGACCAGGCCTTCCTTCCGAGGTACCTCTGGGTACAGTCAGTCGGTCTTCCTTCTGAGGTACATCTGGGTGATGTCACCAGGCCTTCCTTCCGAGGTACCTCTGGGTACAGTTACCAGGCCTTCATTCCCAAGCACCTCTGGGTACAGTCACCAGGCCTTCCTTCTCAGGTACTATGGGCACAGTCAGCAGGCCTTCCTTCCGAGGTACCTCTGGGTATACTTACCAGGCCTTCCTTCTCAGGTATATCTGCGTACAGTCAGCAGGCCTTCCTTCCGAGTTACCTCTGGATACTGTCACCAGGCCTTCCTTCGGAGGCACCTCTGGGTACAGTCACAGGCCTTTATTCTGAGGTACCTCTGGGTACAGTCACCAGGCCTTCCTTCCGAGGTACCTCTGTTACAGTCACCAAGCCTTCCTTCCCAGTTACGACTGGGTACTGTCACCAGGCCTTCCTTCCGAGGTACCTCAGGGTACAGGCACCAGGCCTCGTATCGAAGGTACCCCTGGGTAGAGTCACCAGGCCTTCCTTCCGAGGTACCTCTGGGTACAGTTACCAGGAATTCATTCTCAGGCACCTCTGGGTACAGTCACCAGGCCTTCCTTCTGAGGTAGCTCTGGGTACAGTCACCAAGCCTTCCTTCCCAGTTACGACTGGATACAGTCACCAGGCCTACCTTCCGAGGTACCTCAGGGTACAGGCACCAGGCCTCGTATCCAAGGTACCTCTGGGTACAGTCACCAGGACTTCCTTCCGAGTTACCTCTTGGTATAGTCAGTAGGCCTGCCTTCTGAGGTACCTCTGGGTAATGTCTCCTAGACTTCCTTCTCCAGTACCTCTGGGTACAGTCACCTGGCCTTCATTCTCAGGTACCTCGGGGTACAGTCACCAGGCTTTCATTCTCAGGTACCTCTCTGTACAGTCACCAGGCCTTCGTTCTGAGGTACCTCTGAGTAGAGTCAGCAGGCCTGCCTTCTCAGATACCTCTGGGTACAGTCACCAGGCTTTCCTTCTCACGTATTTCTGGGTACAGTCACCAGGCCTTCGTTCCGAGGTACCTCTGGGTACAGTCAGTAGGCCTTCCTTCCGAGGTCCCTCTGGGTACTGTCACCAGGCCTTTATTCTGAGGTACCTCTGGGTACAGTCACCAGGCCTTCCTTCCAGGTACCTCTGGGTACAGTCAGTAGGCCTTCCTTCTGAGGTAACTCTGAGTACAGTCAGGAGGCCTGCCTTCTCAGACACCTCTGGGTACTGTCACCAGGCCTTCCTTCTGAGGTACCTCTGGGTCCAGTCATCAGGCCTTCCTTCCTAGGTATGCATGGGCAGAGTCACCAGGCCTTCCTTCTGAGATACCTCTGGGTATAGTCACCAGGCCTTCCTTCCGAGGTACGTCTGGGTACAGTCTCTAAGCCTTCCTTTCGAGGTTTGTCTTTGTACAGTTTCCAGGCCTTCCTTCTGAGGTACCTCTGGGTATAGTCACCACGCCTTCCTTCTTAGGTACCTCTGGGTATAGTTACCAGGCCTTCCTTCTCAGGTACGCCTGGGTACTGTCACCAGGCCTTCCTTCCGAGGTACCTCTGGGTACTGTCACCAGGCCTTCCTTCCGAGCTACCTCTGGGTACAGGCACCAGTCATTGCTTCCGAAGTACCTCTGGGTACAGTCACCGGCCTTGTATCCAAGGTAACTCTGGGTACAGTCAGCGGGACTTCCGTCCGAGGTACTTCTTCGTATAGTCAGTTGGCCTGCCTTCTGAGGTACCTCTGGGTAATGTCTCCTGGGCTTCCTTCTCCAGTACCTTTGGGTACAGTCACCAGGCCTTCATTCTCAGGTACCTCGGGGTACAGTCACCAGGCCTTCGTTCTGAGGTACCTCTGAGTAGAGTCAGCAGGCGTACCTTCTCAGGTGACTCTGGGTACTATCACCAGGCCTTTCTTCCGAGGTAACTCTGGGTACAGATAATCAGACCTTTCTTCCAAGATACCTCTCGGTAGAGTGACCAGGCTTTCCTTCCGAGGTACCTCTGGGTACAGTCAGTCGGTCTTCCTTCTGAGGTACATCTGGGTGAAGTCACCAGGCCTTCCTTCCGAGGTACCTCTGGGTACAGTTACCAGGCCTTCATTCCCAAGCACCTCTGGGTACAGTCACCAGGCCTTCCTTCTCAGGTACTGTGGGCACAGTCAGCAGGCCTTCCTTCCGAGGTACTTCTGGGTATAGTTACCAGGCCTTCCTTCTCAGGTATATCTGCGTATAGTCAGCAGGCCTTCCTTCCGAGTTACCTCTGGATACTGTCACCAGGCCTTCCTTCGGAGGCACCTCTGGGTACAGTCACTAGGCCTTCCCTTCACGGTTACTCTGGCTACACTCACAAGGCCTTCCTTCCGAGGTACCCCAGGGTACAGACACCAAACGTTTCTTCCATGGTAACTCTGGGTACAGTCACCACACCTGCCTTCTGAGGTACCTCTGATTACTGTCACCTGTCCTTCCTTCCGAGGTAAGTCTGGGTACAGTCACCAGGATTTCCTTCCGAGTACCTCTGGGTTAGTCACCAGGCCTTCCTTCCGAGGTACGTCTGGGTACAGTCACCAGGCCTTTATTCTGAGGTACCTCTGGGTACAGTCACCCTGCCTTCCTTCTGAGGTACCTCTGTTACAGTCACCAGGCCTTCCTTCTGAGATACCTGTGGTTACAGTCACCAGACCTTCCTTCTCAGGTTCCTTTGGCTGCAGTCACCAGGCCTTTTTTCCGAGTACCTCTGAGCAGAGTCATCAGCCCTTTCTCCCGAAGTACCTCTGGGAATAGTCATCAGGCCTTCCTTCTGAGGTACCTCGGGGTACAGTCACCAGGCCTTCCTTCCGAGCTACCTCTGGGTACTGTCACCAGGCCTTCCTTCGGAGGTATCTCTGGGTACAGTCACCAGGCCTTCCTTCCAGGGTTACTCTCGGTACAGTCACCAGGCCTTCCTTTCAGGTACCTCTGGGTACAGTCAGTAGGACTTCCTTCTGAGGTAACTCTGAGTACAGTCAGGAGGCCTGCCTCTCAGACACCTCTGGGTACTGTCATGAGGCCTTCCTTCTGAGGTACCTCTGGGTCCAATCATCAGGCCTTCCTTCCTAGGTATGCATGGGCAGAGTCACCAGGCCTTCCTTCTGAGGTACCTCTGGGTATAGTCACCAGGCCTTCTTTCCGAGGTACGTCTGGGTACAGTCTCTAAGCCTTCCTTCCGAGGTTTGTCTTTGTACAGTTTCCAGGCCTTCCTTCTGAGGTACCTCTGGGTACAGTCACCACGCCTTCCTTCTTAGGTACCTCTGGGTATAGTTACCAGGCCTTCCTTCTCAGGTACGCCTGGGTAATGTCACCAGGCCTTCCTTCGAGGTACCTCTGGGTACAGTTACCAGGCCTTCATTCCCAAGCACCTCTGGGTACAGTCAACAGGCCTTCCTTCTCAGGTACTGTGGGCACAGTCAGCAGGCCTTCCTTCCGAGGTACCTCTGGGTATAGTTACCAGGCCTTCCTTCTCAGGTATATCTGCGTACAGTCAGCAGGCCTTCCTTCCGAGTTATGTATGGGTAGAGTCACCAGGGCTTCTTTCCGAGGTACCCCAGGGTACAGACACCAAACCTTTCTTCCATGGTAACTCTGGGTACAGTCACCAGACCTGCCTTCTGAGGTACCTCTGTTTACTGTCACCTGTCCTTCCTTCCGAGGTAAGTCTGGGTACAGTCACCAGGATTTCCTTCCGAGGTACCTCTGGGTTAGTCACCAGGCCTTCCTTCCGAGGTACGTCTGGGTACACTCACCAGGCCTTTATTCTGAGGTACCTCTGGGTACAGTCACCAGGCCTTCCTTCTGAGGTACCTCTGGTACAGTCACCAGGCCTTCCTTCTGAGATACCTGTGGTTACAGTCACCAGACCTTCCTTCTCAGGTTCCTTTGGCTGCAGTCACCAGGTCTTTTCCGAGTACCTCTGAGCACAGTCATCAGCCCTTTCTCCCGAAGTACCTCTGGGAATAGTCACCAGGCCTTCCTTCTGAGGTAGCTCTGGGTACAGTCACCAGGCCTTCCTTCTGAGTTACCTCTGCGTATAGACACCAGGCCTTCCTTCTGAGGTACCTCTGGGTACAGTCACCAGAGCTTCCTTCCGAGGTACCTCTTGGTATAGTCAGTAGGCCTGCCTTCTGAGGTACCTCTGGGTAATGTCACCAGGCCTTCCTTTCGAGGTACCTCTGGGTACAGGCACCAGTCATTGCTTCCGAAGTACCTCTGGGTACAGTCACCAGGCCTTCCTTCCGATGTACCTCTGTGTTCAGTCACCAGTCCTTCCTTCCGAGGAACCTCTGGGTACAGTCACCAGGCCTTCTTTCCGAAGTACCTCTGGGAATAGTCACCAGGCCTTCGGTCTGAGGTACCTCTGGGTACAGTCAGCAGGCTTTCCTTCTCAGATACCTGTGGGCACAGTCACCAGGGCTTCCTTCTTAGGTACCTCTGAGTACAGTCACCAACCTTTCTTCTGAGGTATCTTTTGGTACACTTACCAGGTCTTCCTTTTGAGGTACCTCTGCGGACTGTCACCAGCCTTCCTGCTGAGGCACCTCTGGGTACACTCATCAGATACTCCTATTTAGGTACCTCTGGTACAGTCACCAGGCCTTCCTTCCAAGGTACCTTTGGGTATATTCACCAGAACTTCCTTTCGAGGTACCTCTGGGTACTGTCACCAGGCCTTCTTTCTGAGGTAAGTCTGGGTACAGTCAATAGGCCTTCCTTCTGATGTACCTCTGGGTACAGTCACCAGGCCTTATACCCGAGGAACCTCTGAGTACAGTCAGCAGGGCTGCCTTCTCAGATACCTCTGGGTACAGACACCAAGCTTTCCTTTTGACGTACTTCTGGGTACTGTCACCAGGCCTTCCTTCTGAGTTACCTCTGCGTATAGTCACCAGGCCTTCCTTCTGAGGTACCTCTGGGTACAGTCACCAGGTCTTCCTTCCGAGGTACGTCTGGGTATAGTCAGTAGGCCTTCCGTCTGAGGTACCTCTGGGTAATGTCTCCAGGGATTCTATCTCCAGTACTTCTGGGTACAGTCAACAGGCCTTCATCTCAGGTACCTCTGGGTAGAGTCACCAGGCCTTCATTCTCAGGTACCTCAGGGTACAGTCTCCAGGCCTTCTTTCCGAGGAACCTCTGGGTACAGTCACCAGACCTTCCTTCCGAGGTACCTCTGGGTATCATCACCAGGCCTTTCTTCTGAGGTAACTCTGGGGACAGTCGGCAGGCCTTCCTCCTCAAATACCTCTGGGCACAGTCACCAGGCCTTCCTTCCTAGGTACCTCTGGGTACAGTCACCAGGCCTTCCTTCTCAGTTACCTTTGGGTACACTTACCAGGTCTTCCTTCTGAGGTACCTCAGTGGACTGTCACCAGGCCTTCCTTCCAAGCTACCTCTGGGTATAGTCACCAGTCCTTCCTTCCGAGGTAACTCTGGGTACAGTCATCAGACCTTTTTTCCGAGGTAACTGTGGGTACAATCATCAGACCTTTCTTCCGAGATACCTCTGGGTAGAGTGACCAGGTCTTCCTTCCGAGGTACCTCTGAGTACAGTCAGTAGGCCTTCCTTCTGAGGTACCTCTGGGTACAGTTACCAGGCCTTCCTTCTCAGGCACCTCTGGGTACAGTCACCAGGCCTTCCTTCTCAGGGACCTCTGGGTACAGTCACCAAGCCGTCCTTCCCAGTTACGACTGGGTACTGTCACCAGGCCTTCCTTCCGAGGTACCTCAGGGTACAGGCACCAGGGCTCGTATCCAAGGTACCTCTGGGTACTGTCACCAGGCCTTCCTTCCGAGGTACCTCTGGGTACAGTTACCAGGCCTTCATTCTCAGGCACCTCTGTTTACAGTCACCAGGCCTTCCTTCCGAGCTACCTCTGGGTACTGTCACCAGGCCTTCCTTCGCAGTTATCTCTGAGTACAGTCACCAGGCCTTCCCTCCAGGGTTACTCTGGGTACAGTCACCAGGCCTTCCTTCCAGGTACCTCTGGGTACAGTCCGTAGGTCTTCCTTCTGAGGTAACTCTGAGTACAGTCAGGAGGCCTGCCTTCTCAGACACTTCTGGGTACTGTCACCAGGCCTTCCTTCTGAGGTACCTCTGGGTCCAGTCATCAGGCCTTCCTTCCTAGGTATGCATGGGCAGAGTCACCAGGCCTTCCTTGTGAGGTACCTCTGGGTATAGTCACCAGGCCTTCCTTCCGAGGTACGTCTGGTTACAGTCTCTAAGCCTTCCTTCCGAGGTTTGTCTTTGTACACTTTCCAGGCCTTCCTTCTGAGGTACCTCTGGGTACAGTCACCACGCCTTCCTTCTTAGGTACCTCTGGGTATAGTTACCAGGCCTTCCTTCTCAGGTACGCCTGGGTACTGTCACCAGGCCTTCCTTCCGAGGTACCTCTGGATACTGTCACCAGGCCTTCCTTCTGAGGTAGCTCTGGGTACAGTCACCAAGCCTTCCTTCCCAGTTACGCCTGGGTACTGTCACCAGGCCTTCCTTCCGAGGTACCTCTGGGTACTGTCACCAGGCCTTCCTTCCGAGGTACCTCTGGGTACAGGCACCAGCCATTGCTTCCGAAGTAACTCTGGGTACAGTCACTAGGCCTTGTATCCAAGGTAACTCTGGGTACAGTCAGCGGGACTTCCTTCCGAGGTACTTCTTGGTATAGTCAGTAGGCCTTCCTTCTGAGGTACCTCTGGGTATAGTCACCAGGCCTTCCTTCCGAGGTACGTCTGGGTACAGTCTCTAAGCCTTCCTACCGAGGTTTGTCTTTGTACAGTTTCCAGGCCTTCCTTCTGATGTACCTCTGGGTACAGTCACCACGCCTTCCTTCTTAGGTACCTCTGGGTACAGTCACCAGGCCTTCCTTCTCAGGTACGCCTGGGTACTGTCACCAGGCCTTCCTTCCGAGGTACCTCTGGGTACTGTCACCAGGCCTTCCTTCCGAGGTACCTCTGGGTACAGGCACCAGCCATTGCTTCCGAGGTAACTCTGGGTACAGTCACCAGGCCTTGTATCCAAGGTAACTCTGGGTACAGTCAGCGGGACTTCCTTCCGAGGTACTTCTTGGTATAGTCAGTAGGCCTGCCTTCTGAGGTACCTCTGGGTAATGTCTCCTGGGCTTCCTTCTCCAGTACCTTTGGGTACAGTCACCAGACCTTCATTCTCAGCTACCTCGGGGTACAGTCACCAGGCCTTCGTTCTGAGGTACCTCTGAGTAGAGTCAGCAGGCGTGCCTTCTCAGATGACTCTGGGTACTATCACCAGGCCTCTCTTCCGAGGTAACTCTGGGTACAGATAATCAGACCTTTCTTCCGAGATACCTCTCAGTAGAGTGACCAGGCCTTCCTTCCGAGGTACCTCTGGGTACAGTCACCAGGCCTTCCCTTCACGGTTACTCTGGCTACACTCACAAGGCCTTCCTTCCGAGGTACCCCAGGGTACAGACACCAAACGTTTCTTCCATGGTAACTCTGGGTACAGTCACCAGACCTGCCTTCCGAAGTACCTCTGTTTACTGTCACCTGTCCTTCCTTCCGAGGTAAGTCTGGGTACAGTCACCAGGATTTCCTTCCGAGGTACCTCTGGGTTAGTCACCAGGCCTTCCTTCCGAGGTACGTCTGGGTACAGTCACCAGGCCTTTATTCTGAGGTACCTCTGGGTACAGTCACCAGGCCTTCCTTCTGAGATACTTGTGGTTACAGTCACCAGACCTTCCTTCTCAGGTTCCTTTGGCTGCAGTCACCAGGCCTGTTTTCCGAGTATCTCTGAGCACAGTCATCAGCCCTTTCTCCCGAGGTACCTCTGGGAATAGTCACCAGGCCTTCCTTCTGAGGTACCTCTGGGTACAGTCAGCAGGCCTTCCTTCTCAGATACCTCTGGGCACAGTCACGAGGGCTTCCTTCTTAGGTACCTCTGAGTACAGTCACCAGCCTTCCTTCTGAGGTAGCTTTTGGTACACTTACCAGGTCTTCCTTTTGAGGTACATCTGTGGACTGTCACCAGGCCTTCCTGCTGAGGCACCTCTGGGTACACTCATTAGACACTCCTATTTAGGTAACTCTGGGTACAGTCACCAGGCCTTCCTTCCAAGGTATCTTTGGGTATATTCACCAGTCCTTCCTTCCGAGGTACCTCTGGGTACTGTCACCAGGCCTCCCTTCTGAGGTAAGTCTGGGTACAGTCAGTAGGCCTTCCTTCTGAGGTACATCTGGGAAATGTCACCAGGCCTTCCTTCTGAGGTATCTCTGGGTACAGTTACCAGGCCTTCATTCTCAGGCACCTCTGGGTACAGTCAATAGGCCTTGCTTCTGAGGTAGCTCTGGGTACAGTCACCAGACCTTCCTTCTGAGGTACCCCTGGGTACTGTCACCAGGTTTTCCTTCTGAGGTAACTCTGCGTACTGTCACCAGGCCTTCCTTCCGAGGTAATTCTGTGTTCAGTCAAGAGTCCTTCCTTGCGAGGAACCTCTGGGTACACTCACGAGGCCCTGTATCCGAGGTACGTCTGGGTACAGTCACCAGGCCTTCCTTCCGAGGTACCTCTGGGTATAGTCAGTAGGCCTTCCTTCTGAGGTACCTCTGGGTAATGTCTCCAGGGATTCTATCTCCAGTTCTTCTGGGTACAGTCAACAGGCCTTCATTCTCAGGTACCTCTGGGTAGAGTCACCAGCCCTTCATTCTCAGGTACCTCAGAGTACGGTCTCCAGGCCTTCTTTCCGAGGAACCTCTGGGTACAGTCACCAGACCTTCCTTCTGAGCTACCTCTGGGTATCGTCACCAGGCCTTTCTTCTGAGGTAACTCTGGGTACAGTCAGCAGGCCTTCCTCCTCAAATACCTCTGGGCACAGTCACCAGGCCTTCCTTCTTAGGTACCTCTGGGTACAGTCACCAGGCCTTCCTTCTCAGTTACCTTTGGGTACACTTACCAGGTCTTCCTTCTGAGGTACCTCAGTGGACTGTCACCAGGCCTTCCTTCCAAGCTACCTCTGGGTATAGTCACCAGTCCTTCCTTCCGAGGTAACTCTGGGTACAGTCATCAGACCTTTTTTCCGAGGTAACTGTGGGTACAATCATCAGACCTTTCTTCCGAGATACCTCTGGGTAGAGTGACCAGGCCTTCCTTCCGAGGTACCTCTGGGTACAGTCAGTCGGTCTTCCTTCTGAGGTACTCTGGGTAATGTCACCAGGCCTTTCTTCCGAGGTACCTCTGGGTACAGTTACCAGGCCTTCATTCCCAAGCACCTCTGGGTACAGTCACCAGGCCTTCCTTCTCAGGTACTGTGGGCACAGTCAGCAGGCCTTCCTTCCGAGGTACTTCTGGGTATAGTTACCAGGCCTTCCTTCTCAGGTATATCTGCGTATAGTCAGCAGGCCTTCCTTCCGAGTTACCTCTGGATACTGTCACCAGGCCTTCCTTCGGAGACACCTCTGGGTACAGTCACTAGGCCTTCCCTTCACGGTTACTCTGGCTACACTCACAAGGCCTTCCTTCCGAGGTACCCCAGGGTACAGACACCAAACGTTTCTTCCATGGTAACTCTGGGTACAGTCACCACACGTGCCTTCTGAGGTACCTCTGTTTACTGTCACCTGTCCTTCCTTCCGAGGTAAGTCTGGGTACAGTCACCAGGATTTCCTTCCGAGTACCTCTGGGTTAGTCACCAGGCCTTCCTTCCGAGGTACATCTGGGTACACTCACCAGGCCTTTATTCTGAGGTACCTCTGGGTACAGTCACCAGGCCTTCCTTCTGAGGTACCTCTGTTACAGTCACCAGGCCTTCCTTCTGAGATACCTGTGGTTACAGTCACCAGACCTTCCTTCTCTGGTTCCTTTGGCTGCAGTCACCAGGCCTTTTTTCTGAGTACCTCTGAGCACAGTCATCAGCCCTTTCTCCCGAAGTACCTCTGGGAATAGTCACCAGGCCTTCCTTCTGAGGTACCTCTGGGTACAGTCAGCAGGCCTTCCTTCTCAGATACCTCTGGGCACAGTTACCAGGGCTTCCTTCTTAGGTACCTCTGAGTACAGTCACCAGCCTTCCTTCTGAGGTACCTTTTGGTACACTTACCAGGTCTTCCTTTTGAGGTACATCTGTGGACAGTCACCAGGCCTTCCTGCTGAGGCACCTCTGGGTACACTCATGAGACACTCCTATTTAGGTACCTCTGGGTATAGTCACCAGGCCTTCCTTCCAAGGTATCTTTGGGTATATTCACCTGTCCTTCCTTCCGAGGTACCTCTGGGTACTGTCACCAGGCCTTCCTTCTGAGGTAAGTCTGGGTACAGTCAGTAGGCCTTCCTTCTGAGGTACATCTGGGAAATGTCACCAGGTCTTCCTTCCGAGGTATCTCTGGGTACAGTTACCAGGCCTTCATTCTCAGGCACCTCTGGGCACAGTCACCAGGCCTTCCTTCTGAGGTAGCTCTGGGTACAGTCACCAGGGCTTCCTTCTGAGATACCTCTGCGTATAGACACCAGGCCTTCCTTCTGAGGTACCTCTGGGTACAGTCACCAGGGCTTCCTTCCGAGGTTCCTCTGGGTACAGTTACCAGGCCTTCATTCTCAAGCACCTCTGGGTACAGTCACCAGGTCTTCCTTCTCAGGTACTGTGGGCACACTCAGCAGGCCTTCCTTCCGAGGTACCTCTGGGTATAGTTACCAGGCCTTCCTTCTCAGGTATATCTGCGTACAGTCAGCAGGCCTTCCTTCCGAGTTACCTCTGGATACTGTCACCAGGCCTTCCTTCGGAGACACCTCTGGGTACAGTCAGCAGTCCTTCCCTTCACGGTTACTCTGGCTACACTCACAAGGCCTTCCTTCCGAGGTACCCCAGGGTACAGACACCAAACGTTTCTTCCATGGTAACTCTGGGTACAGTCACCAGACCTGCCTTCCGAGGTACCTCTGTTTACTGTCACCTGTCCTTCCTTCCGAGATAAGTCTGGGTAAAGTAACCAGGATTTCCTTCCGAGGTACCTCTGGGTTAGTCACCAGGCCTTCCTTCCGAGGTACGTCTAGGTACAGTCACCAGGCCTTTATTCTGAGGTACCTCTGGGTACAGTCACCAGGCCTTCCTTCTGAGGTACCTCTGGTACAGTCACCAGGCCTTCCTTCTGAGATACCTGTGGTTCCAGTCACCAGACCTTCCTTCTCAGGTTCCTTTGGCTGCAGTCACCAGGCCTTTTTTCCGAGTACCTCTGAGTACAGTCATCAGCCCTTTCTCCCGAGTACCTCTGGGAATAGTCACCAGGCCTTCCTTCTGAGGTACCTCTGGGTACAGTCAGCAGGCCTTCCTTCTCAGATACCTCTGGGCACAGTCACCAGGGCTTCCTTCTTAGGTACGTCTGAGTACAGTCACCAGCCTTCCTTCTGAGGTATCTTTTGGTACACTTACCAGGTCTTCCTTTTGAGGTACATCTGTGGACTGTCACCAGGCCTTCCTGCTGAGGCACCTCTGGGTACACTCATTAGACACTCCTATTTAGGTACCTCTGGGACAGTCACCAGGCCTTCCTTCCAAGGTATCTTTGGGTATATTCACCTGTCCTTCCTTCCGAGGTACCTCTGGGTACTGTCACCAGGCCTTCCTTCTGAGGTAAGTCTGGGTACAGTCAGTAGGCCTTCCTTCTGAGGTACATCTGGGAAATGTCACCAGGCCTTCCTTCCGAGGTATCTCTGGGTACAGTTACCAGGCCTTCATTCTCAGGCACCTCTGGGTACAGTCAATAGGCCTTCCTTCTGAGGTAGCTCTGGGTACAGTCACCAGGCCTTCCTTCCTAGTTACCTCTGCGTATAGACATCTGGCCTTCCTTCTGAGGTACCTCTGGGTACAGTCACCAGGGCTTCCTTCCGAGGTACGACAGTGTACAGTCACCAGGCCTTCCTTCCGAGATACGTCAGTGTGCAGTCACCAGGCCGTCCTTCCCAGGTACCTCTGGGTACAGTTACCAGGCCTTCCTTCTCAGGCACCTCTGGGTACAGTCACCAGGCTTTCCTTCTCAGGCACCTCTGGGTACAGTCACCAAGCCGTCCTTCACAGTTACGACTGGGTACTGTCACCAGGCCTTCCTTCCGAGGTACCTCAGGGTACAGGCACCAGGCCTCGTATCGAAGGTAACTCTGGGTACAGTCACCAGGCCTTCCTTCCGAGGTACCTCTGGGTACAGTTACCAGACCTTCATTCTCAGGCACCTCTGGGTACAGTCACCAGGCCTTCCTTCCGAGGTAGCTCTGGGTACAGTCACCAAGACTTCCTTCCCAGTTACGACTGGGTACTGTCACCAGGCCGTCCTTCCGACGTACCTTTGGGTACAGTCACCAGGACTTCCTTCCGAGGTACCTCTTGGTATAGTCAGGAGGCCTGCCTTCTGAGGTACCTCTGGGTAATGTCTCCTGGACTTCCTTCTCCAGTACCTCTGGGTACAGTCACCAGGCCTTCATTCTCAGGTACCTCGGGGTACAGTCACCAGGCTTTCATTCTCATTTACCCCTGGGTACAGTCACCAGGCCTTCGTTCTGAGGTACCTCTGAGTAGAGTCAGCAGGCGTGCCTTCTCAGATGACTCTGGGTACTATCACCAGGCCTTTCTTCCGAGGTAACTCTGGGTACAGATAATCAGACCTTTCTTCCGAGATACCTCTCGGTAGAGTGACCAGGCCTTCCTTCCGAGGTACCTCTGGGTAGAGTCAGTGGGTCTTCCTTCTGAGGTACATCTGGGTAATGTCACCTGGCCTTCCTTCGAGGTACCTCTGGGTACAGTTACCAAGCCTTCATTCCCAAGCACCTCTGGGTACAGTCACCAGGCCTTCCTTCTCAGGTACTCTGGGCACAGTCAGCAGGCCTTCCTTCCGAGGTACCTCTGGGTATAGTTACCAGGCCTTCCTTCTCAGGTATATCTGTGTACAGTCAGCAGGCCTTCCCTCCGAGTTACCTCTGTATTCTGTCACCAGGCTTTCCTTCGGAGGCACCTCTGGGTACAGTCACCAGGCCTTCCCTTCACGGTTACTCTGGCTACACTCACAAGGCCTTCCTTCCGAGGTACCCCAGGGTACAGACACCAAACGTTTCTTCCATGGTAACTCTGGGTACAGTCACCAGACCTGCCTTCCGAGGTACCTCTGTTTACTGTCACCTGTCCTTCCTTCCGAGGTACGTCTGGGTACAGTCACCAGGATTTCCTTCCGAGGTACCTCTGGGTTAGTCACCAGGCCTTCCTTCCGAGGTACGTCTGGGTACAGTCACCAGGCCTTTATTCTGATGTACCTCTGGGTACAGCCACCAGGCCTTCCTTCCAAGGTATCTTTGGGTATATTCACCTGTCCTTCCTTCCGAGGTACCTCTGGGTACTGTCACCAGGCCTTCCTTCTGAGGTAAGTCTGGGTACAGTCAGTAGGCCTTCCTTCTGAGGTACATCTGGGAAATGTCACCAGGCCTTCCTTCCGAGGTATCTCTGGGTACAGTTACTAGGCCTTCATTCTCAGGCACCTCTGCGTACAGTCACCAGGCCTTCCTTCTGAGGTAGCTCTGGGTACAGTCACCAGGCCTTCCTTCCTAGTTACCTCTGCGTATACACACCAGGCCTTCCTTCCGAGGTACCTCTGGGTACAGTCACCAGGGCTTCCTTCCGAGGTACGATAGTGTACAGTCACCAGGCCTTCCTTCCGAGGTACGTCAGTGTGCAGTCACCAGGCCGTCCTTCCCAGGTACCTCTGGGTACAGTCACCGGGCCTTCCTTCCAAAGAACCTCTGGGTACTGTCTCCAGGCCTTCCATCTGAGGTAACTCTGGGTACAGTCACTGGACCTTTCTTCCGAGATACCTCTGGGTAGAGTGACCAGGCCTTCCTTCCGAGATACCTCTGAGTACAGTCAGTAGGCCTTCCTTCTGAGGTACATCTGGATAATGTCACCAGGCCTTCCTTCCGAGGTACCTCTGGGTACAGTAACCAGGCCTTCCTTCTGAGGTAGCTCTGGGTACAGTCACCAAGCCTTCCTTCCCAGTTACGACTGGGTACTGTCACCAGGCCTTCCTTCTCAGGCACCTCTGGGTACAGTCGCCAGGCCTTCCTTCTGAGGTACCTCTGGGTACAGTCACCAGGACTTCCTTCTGAGGTACCTCTTGGTATAGTCAGTAGGCCTGCCTTCTGGGGTACCTCTGTTTAATGTCTCCTGGACTTCCTTCTCCAGTACCTCTGGGTACACTCACCAGGGCTTCATTCTCAGGTACATCGGGGTACAGTCACCAGGCTTTCATTCTCAGGTACCTCTGGGTACAGTCACCAGGCCTTCGTTCTGAGGTACCTCTGAGTAGAGTCAGCAGGCCTGCCTTCTCAGATACCTCTGGGTACAGTTACCAGGCTTTCCTTCTGACGTATTTCTCGGTACAGTCACCAGGCCTTCATTCCGAGGTACCTCTGGGTACAGTCAGTAGGCCTTTCTTCCGAGGTCCCTCTGGGTACTGTCACCAGGCCTTTCTTCTGAGGTACCTCTGGGTACAGTCACCAGGCCTTCCTTCCGAGGTACGTCTGCGTACAGTTACCAGGCCTTCCTTCTCAGGTTCCTCTGGGTACAGTCACCAGGCCTTCCTTCCGAGCTACCTCTGGGTACTGTCACCAGGCCTTCCTTCGGAGGTATCTCTGGGTACAGTCACCAGGCCTTCCTTCCAGGGTTACTCTCGGTACAGTCACCAGGCCTTCCTTTCAGGTACCTCTGGGTACAGTCAGTAGGCCTTCCTTCTGAGGTAACTCTGAGTAGAGTCAGGAGGCCTGCCTTCTCAGACACCTCTGGGTACTGTCACCAGGTACATCTGGGTGATGTCACAAGGCCTTCCTTCCGAGGTACCCCAGGGTACAGACACCAAACGTTTCTTCCATGGTAACTCTGGGTACAGTCACCACACCTGCCTTCCGAGGTACCTCTGTTTACTGTCACCTGTCCTTCCTTCCGAGGTAAGTCTGGGTACAGTCACCAGGATTTCCTTCTGAGGTACCTCTGGGTTAGTCACGAGGCCTTCCTTCCGAGGTACTTCTGGGTACAGTCACCAGGCCTTTATTCTGAGGTACCTCTGGGTACAGTCACCAGGCCTTCCTTCTGAGGTACCTCTGGGTACAGTCACCAGGCCTTCCTTCTGAGATACCTGTGGTTACAGTCACCAGACCTTCCTTCTCAGGTTCCTTTGGCTGCAGTCACCAGGCCTTTTTTCCGAGTACCTCTGAGCACAGTCATCAGCCCTTTCTCCCGACGTACCTCTGGGAATAGTCACCAGGCCTTCCTTCTGAGGTACCTTGGGTACAGTGAGCAGGCCTGCCTTCTCAGATACCTCTGGGCACAGTCACCAGGGCTTCTTTCTTAGGTACCTCTGAGTACAGTCACCAGCCTTCCTTCTGAGGTACCTTTTGGTACACTTACCAGGTCTTCCTTTTGAGGTACATCTGTGGACTGTCACCAGGCCTTCCTGCTGAGGCACCTCTGGGTACACTCATTAGACACTCCTATTTAGGTACCTCTGGGTACAGTCACCAGGCCTTCCTTCCGAGGTATCTTTGGGTATATTCACCTGTCCTTCCTTCCGAGGTACCTCTGGGTACTGTCACCAGGCCTTCCTTCTGAGGTAAGTCTGGGTACAGTCAGTAGGCCTTCCTTCAGAGGTACATCTGGGAAATGTCACCAGGCCTTCCTTCCGAGGTATCTCTGGGTACAGTTACCAGGCCTTCATTCTCAGGCACCTCTGGGTACAGTCACCAGGCCTTCCTTCTCAGGTAGCTCTGGGTACAGTCACCAGGCCTTCCTTCCTATTTACCTCTGCATATAGACACCAGGCCTTCCTTCTGAGGTACCTCTGGGTACAGTCACCAGGGCTTCCTTCCGAGGTACGACAGTGTACAGTCACCTGGGCTTCCTTCCAAGGTACGACAGTGTACAGTCACTAGGCCTTCCTTCCGAGGTACGTCAGTGTGCAGTCATCAGGCCGTCCTTCCCAGGTACCTCTGGGTACAGTCACCGGGCCTTCCTTCCAAAGAACCTCTGGGTACTGTCTCCAGGCCTTCCGTCTGAGGTAACTCTGGGTACAGTCACTGGACCTTTCTTCTGAGGTACCTCTGGGTACTGTCACCAGGCCTTCATTCCGAGGTAAATTTTTGTACTGTCACCAGGCCTTTCTTCCGAGGTACCTCTGGGTACAGTCACCAGGCCTTCCTTCTGAGGTACCTCTGGGTATAGTCTCAAGGCCTTCCTTCTCAGATACCTGTGGGTACAGTCACAAGGCCTTCTTTCCGAGGTACCTGTTGGTAGAGTCACTAGGCCTTCCTTCCGATATACCTCTGGGTACCATCACTAGGCCTTCCTTCCAGGTACCTCTGGGTACAGTCACCAGGCTTTCCTTCTGAGGTACCTCTGAGTACAGTCAGCAGGCCTGCGTTCTCAGATACCTCTGGGTACTGTCACCAGATGTTCCTTCTGAGGTATCTCTGGGTACAGACACCAAGGCTCCTTCGGATGTACCTCTGGGTACAGTCATCAGGGCTTCCTTCCGAGGTATGTATGGGTAGAGTCACCAGGGTTTCCTTCTGAGGTAGCTCTGGGTACAGTCACCAGGCCTTCCTTCCTATTTACCTCTGCGTATAGACACCAGGCCTTCCTTCTGAGGTACCTCTGGGTACAGTCACCAGGGCTTCCTTCCGAGGTACGACAGTGTACAGTCACCTGGGCTTCCTTCCAAGGTACGACAGTGTACAGTCACTAGGCCTTCCTTCCGAGGTACGTCAGTGTGCAGTCACCAGGCCGTCCTTCCCAGGTACCTCTGGGTACAGTCACCGGGCCTTCCTTCCAAAGAACCTCTGGGTACTGTCTCCAGGCCTTCCGTCTGAGGTAACTCTGGGTACAGTCACTGGACCTTTCTTCCGAGGTACCTCTGGGTACTGTCACCAGGCCTTCATTCCGAGGTAAATTTTTGTACTGTCACCAGGCCTTCCTTCCGAGGTACCTCTGGGTACAGTCACCAGCCATTGCTTCCGAAGTAACTCTGGGTACAGTCACCAGGCCATCCTTCAGAGGTACGTGTGGGTACAGTCACCAGGCCTTCCTTCTGAGGTACCTCTGGGTACAGTCACTAGGCCTTCCTTCTGAGGTACCTCTGAGAACAGTGAGCAGGCCTGCCTTCTAAGATAACTCTGGGTACAGTCACCAGGCCTTCTTTCTGAGGTAACTCTGGGCAAATTCACCAGGGCTTCCTTCCGAGGTACCTCTGGGTACAGTTACCAGGCCTTCCTTCCGAGGTACTTCAGGGTACAGTCATCAGGCCTTCCTCCGAGGTACCTCTGGGTACCGTTACCAAGCCTTTTTTCCGAGGTAAATTTGGGTACAGTCACCAAGCCTTCCTTCCGAGGTACCTCTTGGTTTAGACACCAGGCCTTCCTTTTGAGGGAACTCTGGGTACAGTCTCTAAGCCTTCCTTCCAAGGTTTGTCTGGGTACAGTTTCCAGGCCTTCCTTCTGAGGTACCTCTGGGTACAGTCACCAGGCCTTTCTTCTTAGGTACCTCTGGGTATAGTTTCCAGGCCTTCCTTCTCACGTACGCCTGGGTACTGTCACCAGGCCTCCCTTCCTAGGTATCTCTGGGTACTGTCACCAGGCCTTCCTTCCGAGGTAACTCTGGGTACAGGCACCAGGCTTTGCTTCCGAGATACCTGTGGGTACAGTTACCAGGCCTTCCTTCTGAGGAAGCTCTGGGTACAGTCACCAAGACTTCCTTCCCAGTTACGACTGGGTACTGTCACCAGGCCTTCCTTCCGAGGTACCTCAGGGTACAGGCACCAGGCCTCGTATCCAAGGTACCTCTGGGTACAGTCACCAGGCCTTCCTTCTGAGGTACCTCTGGGTACAGTTACCAGGCCTTCATTCGCAGGCACGTCTGGGTACAGTCACCAGGCCTGCCTTCTGAGGTAGGTCTGGGTACAGTCACCAAGCCTTCCTTCCCAGTTACGACTGGGTACTGTCACCAGGCCTACCTTCCGAGCTACCTCAGGGTACAGGCACCAGGCCTTGTATCCAAGGTACCTCTGGATACAGTCACCAGGACTTCCTTCCGAGGTACCTCTTGGTATAGTCAGTAGGCCTGCCTGCTGAGGTACCTCTGGGTGATGTCTCCTGGACTTCCTTCTCCAGTACCTCTGGGTACAGTCAGCAGGCCTTCATTCTCAGGTACCTCGGGGTATAGTCACCAGGCTTTCATTCTCAGGTACCTCTGGGTACAGTCACCAGGCCTTCGTTCTGAGGTACCTCTGAGTAGAGTCAGCAGGCCTGCCTTCTCAGATACCTCTGGGTACAGTCACCAGGCTTTCCTTCTGACGTATTTCTGGGTACAGTGACCAGGCCTTTGTTCCGAGGTACCTCTGGGTACAGTCAGTAGGCCTTCCTTCCGAGGTCCCTCTGGGTACTGTAACCAGGCCTTTCTTCTGAGGTACCTCTGGGTACAGTGAGGAGGTCTGCCTTCTCAGATACCTTTGGGTACAGTGACCAGGCCTTCTGTCTGAGGTAACTCTGGGTACAGTCACCAGGGCTTCCTTCCGAGGTACCTCTGGGTACAGTCATCAGGCTTTCCTTCCAAGGTATGTATGGGTACAGTCACCAGGACTTCCTTCCGAGGTATCTCTGGGTTAATCACCAGGCTTTCCTTCCGAGGTACCTGTGGGTACAGTCACCAGGCCCTTATTGTGAGGTACCTCTGGGTACAGTCACCAGGCCTTCCTTCTGAGGTATGTCTGTGTACAGTCACCAGGCGTTCCTTTTGAGGTACCTCTGGGTACAGTCACCAGGATTTCCTTTCGTGGTATCTCTGGGTACAGTCACCAGGCCTTTCTTCTTAGATACCTGTGGTTACAGTCACCAGGCCTTCCTCCTCAGGTTCCTGTGTTTACAGTCACCAGGCCGTTTTTCCGAGTACCTCTGAGCACAGTCATGAGGCCTTTCTCCCGAAGTACCTCTGGATACTGTCACCAGGCCATCTTTCAGAGGTACGTGTGGGTACAGTCACCACGCCTTCCTTCCGAGGTAGCTCTGTGTACAGTCACCAGGCCTTCCTTCCGAGGTACGTCCGGGTACAGTCATCAGGCTTTCGTTCCGAGGTACCTCTGGGTACACTCACCAGGCCTTCCTTCCGAGGCACCTGTAGGTACAGTCTCTAGGTCTTCCTTCCGAGGTATGTCTGGGTACTGTCATCAGGCCTTCGTTCCAAGGTATCTCTAGGTACAGTCACCAGGCCTTCTTTCCGAGGTATGTCTGGGTACAGGCACCAGGCCTTCCTTCTGAGGTACCATTGGGAACAGTCATCAGGGATTCCTTCTTAGGTATCTCTGGGTTTAGTCACCAGGCCTTCCTTCCAAGGTACATCTGGGTAATGTCACCAGGCCTTCCTTCGGAGGAACCTCTGGGTACAGGCACCAGGGCTTCCTTCTGATGTACCTCTGGGTATAGTCACCAGGCCTTCCTTTTGAGGTACCTCTGGGTACAGTCACTAGGCCTTCCTTCTGAGGTACCTCTGCGTACAGTGAGCAGGCCTGCCTTCTCAGATACCTCTGGGTACAATCACCAGGCATTCTGTCTTAGGTAACTCTGGGTAAAGCCACCAGGGCTTCCTTCCGAGGTACCTCTGGGTACAGTTACCAGGCCCTCCTTCCGAGGTACTTCAGGGTACAGTCACCAGGCCTTCCTTCTGAGGGAAATTTGGGTACCGTCACCAGGCCTTCCTTCCGAGGTACCTCTGGGTACCGTCACCAGGCCTTCCTTCCGAGGTAAATTTGGGTACAGTCACCAAGCCTTCCTTCCGAGGTACCCCTTGGTATAGACACCAAGCCTTCCTTCTGAGGTACCTCTGGGTACAGTCTCTAAGCCTTCCTTCCAAGGTTTGTCTGGGTACAGTTTCCAGGCCTTCCTTCCGAGGTACCTCTGGGTACAGTCACCAGGCCTTTCTTCTTAGGTACCTCTGGGTATAGTTACCAGGCCTTCCTTCTCACGTATGCCTGGGTACTATCACCAGGCCTCCCTTCCGAGGTACCTCTGGGTACTGTCACCAGGCCTTCCTTCCGAGGTACCTCTGGGTACAGACACCAGCCATTGCTTCCGAAGTACCTCTGGGTACAGTCACCAGGCCTTGTATCCAAGGTAACTCTGGGTACAGTCAGCAGGACTTCCTTCCGAGGTACTTCTTGGTATAGTCAGTAGGCCTGCCTTCTGAGGTACCTCTGGGTAATGTCTCCTGGGCTTCCTTCTCCAGTACCTTTGGGTACAGTCACCAGGCCTTCATTCTCAGGTACCTCGGGGTACAGTCACCAGGCCTTCGTTCTGAGGTACCTCTGAGTAGAGTCAGCAGGTGTGCCTTCTCAGATGACTCTGGGTACTATCACCAGGCCTTTCTTCCGAGGTAACTCTGGGTACGGATAATCAGACCTTTCTTCCGAGATACCTCTGGGTAGAGTGAGCAGGCCTTCCTTCCGAGGTACCTCTGGGTACAGTCAGTCGGCCTTCCTTCTGAGGTACATCTGGGTGATGTCACCAGGCCTTCCTTCCGAGGTACCTCTGGGTACAGTTACCAGGTCTTCATTCCCAAGCACCTCTGGGTACAGTCACCAGGCCTTCCTTCTCAGGTACTGTGGGCACAGTCAGCAGGCCTTCCTTCCGAGGTACCTCTGGGTATAGTTACCAGGCCTTCCTTCTCAGGTATATCTGCGTACAGTCAGCAGACCTTCCTTCCGAGTTACCTCTGGATACTGTCACCAGGCCTTCCTTTGGAGGCACCTCTGGGTACAGTCACCAGGCCTTCCCTTCACGGTTACTCTGGCTACACTCACAAGGCCTTCCTTCCGAGGTACCCCAGGGTACAGACACCAAACGTTTCTTCCATGGTAACTCTGGGTACAGTCACCAGACCTGCCTTCTGAGGTACCTCTGTTTACTGTCACCTGTCCTTCCTTCCGAGGTAAGTCTGGGTACAGTCACCAGGATTTCCTTCCGAGGTACCTCTGGGTTAGTCACCAGGCCTTCCTTCCGAGGTACATCTGGGTACAGTCACCAGGCCTTTATTCTGAGGTACCTCTGGGTACATTCACCAGGCCTTCCTTCTGAGGTACCTCTGGTACAGTCACCAGGCATTCCTTCTGAGGTACCTCTGGTACAGTCACCAGGCCTTCCTTCTGAGATACCTGTGGATACAGTCACCAGACCCTCCTTCTCAGGTTCCTTTGGCTGCAGTCACCAGGCCCTTTTTTCCGAGTACCTCTGAGCACAGTCATCAGCCCTTTCTCCCGAAGTACCTCTGGGAATAGTCACCAGGCCTTCCTTCTGAGGTACCTCTGGGTACAGTCAGCAGGCCTTCCTTCTCAGATACCTCTGGGTACAGTCACCAGGCCTTCTGTCTGAGGTAACTCTGGGTAAAGTCACCAGGGCTTCCTTCCGAGGTACCTCTGGGTGCAGTTACCAGGCCTTCCTTCCGAGGTAAATTTGGGTACAGTCACCAAGCCTTCCTTCCGAGGTACCTCTTGGTATAGACACCAAGCCTTCTTTCTGAGGTACCTCTGGGTACAGTCTCTAAGCCTTCCTTCCAAGGTTTGTCTGGGTACAGTTTCCGGTCCTTCCTTCCGAGGTACCTCTGGGTACAGTCACCAGGCCTTTCTTCTTAGGTACCTCTGGGTATAGTTACCAGGCCTTCCTTCTCACGTACGCCTGGGTACTGTCACCAGGCCTTCCTTCCGAGGTACCTCTGGGCACAGGCACCAGGCGTTGCTTCCGAGGTACCTCTGGGTACAGTTACCAGGCCTTCCTTCTCAGGCACCTCTGGGTACAGTCACCAGGCCTTCCTTCTGTGGTAGCTCTGGGTACAGTCACCAAGCCTTCCTTCCCAGTTACGACTGGGTACTGTCACCAGGCCTACCTTCCGAGGTACCTCAGGGTACAGGCACCAGGCCTCGTATCCAAGGTACCTCTGGGTACAGTCAGCAGGACTTCCTTCCGAGGTACCTCTGGGTACAGTTACCAGACCTTCATTCTCAGGCACTTCTGGGTACATTCACCAGGCCTTCCTTCTGAGGTAGCTCTGGGTACAGTCACCAAGCCTTCCTTCCCAGTTACGACTGGGTACTGTCACCAGGCCGTCCTTCCGATGTACCTCTGGGTACAGTCACCAGGACGTCCTTCCGAGGTACCTCTTGGTATAGTCAGTAGGCCTGCCTTCTGAGGTACCTCTGGGTAATGTCTCCTGGGCTTCCTTCTCCAGTACCTTTGGGTACAGTCACCAGGCCTTCATTCTCAGGTACCTCGGGGTACAGTCACCAGGCCTTCGTTCTGAGGTACCTCTGAGTAGAGTCAGCAGGCGTGCCTTCTCAGATGACTCTGGGTACTATCACCAGGCCTTTCTTCCGAGGTAACTCTGGGTACGGATAATCAGACCTTTCTTCTGAGATACCTCTTGGTAGAGTGACCAGGCCTTCCTTCCGAGGTACCTCTGGGTACAGTCAGTCGGCCTTCCTTCTGAGGTACATCTGGGTGATGTCACCAGGCCTTCCTTCCGAGGTACCTCTGGGTACAGTTACCAGGTCTTCATTCCCAAGCACCTCTGGGTACAGTCACCAGGCCTTCCTTCTCAGGTACTGTGGGCACAGTCAGCAGGCCTTCCTTCCGAGGTACCTCTGGGTATAGTTACCAGGCCTTCCTTCTCAGGTATATCTGCGTACAGTCAGCAGACCTTCCTTCCGAGTTACCTCTGGATACTGTCACCAGGCCTTCCTTTGGAGGCACCTCTGGTTACAGTCACCAGGCCTTCCCTTCACGGTTACTCTGGCTACACTCACAAGGCCTTCCTTCCGAGGTACCCCAGGGTACAGACACCAAACGTTTCTTCCATGGTAACTCTGGGTACAGTCACCAGACCTGCCTTCTGAGGTACCTCTGTTTACTGTCACCTGTCCTTCCTTCCGAGGTAAGTCTGGGTACAGTCACCAGGATTTCCTTCCGAGGTACCTCTGGGTTAGTCACCAGGCCTTCCTTCCGAGGTACGTCTGGGTACAGTCACCAGGCCTTTATTCTGAGGTACCTCTGGGTACATTCACCAGGCCTTCCTTCTGAGGTACCTCTGGTACAGTCACCAGGCCTTCCTACTGAGGTACCTCTGGTACAGTCACCAGGCCTTCCTTCTGAGATACCAGTGGATACAGTCACCAGACCCTCCTTCTCAGGTTCCTTTGGCTGCAGTCACCAGGCCTTTTTTCCGAGTACCTCTGAGCACAGTCATCAGCCCTTTCTCCCGAAGTACCTCTGGGAATAGTCACCAGGCCTTCCTTCTGAGGTACCTCTGGGTACAGTCAGCAGGCCTTCCTTCTCAGATACCTCTGGGTACAGTCACCAGGCCTTCTGTCTGAGGTACCTCTGGGTACAGTTACCAGGCCTTCCTTCCAAGGTAAATTTGGGTACAGTCACCAAGCCTTCCTTCCGAGGTACCTCTGGGTATAGACACCAAGCCTTCCTTCTGAGGTACCTCTGGGTACAGTCTCTAAGCCTTCCTTCCAAGGTTTGTCTGGGTACAGTTTCCAGGCCTTCCTTCCGAGGTACCTCTGGGTACAGTCACCAGGCCTTTCTTCTTACGTACCTCTGGGTATAGTTACCAGGCCTTCCTTCTCACGTACGCCTGGGTACTGTCACCAGGCCTCCCTTCCGAGGTATCTCTGGGTACTGTCACCAGGCCTTCCTTCCGAGGTACCTCTGGGTACAGTTACCAGGCCTTCCTTCTCAGGCACCTCTGGGTACAGTCACCAGGCCTTCCCTTCACGGTTACTCTGGCTACACTCACAAGGCCTTCCTTCCGAGGTACCCCAGGGTACAGACACCAAACGTTTCTTCCATGGTAACTCTGGGTACAGTCACCAGACCTGCCTTCTGAGGTACCTCTGTTTACTGTCACCTGTCCTTCCTTCCGAGGTAAGTCTGGGTACAGTCACCAGGATTTCCTTCCGAGGTACCTCTGGGTTAGTCACCAGGCCTTCCTTCCGAGGTACATCTGGGTACAGTCACCAGGCCTTTATTCTGAGGTACCTCTGGGTACATTCACCAGGCCTTCCTTCTGAGGTACCTCTGGTACAGTCACCAGGCATTCCTTCTGAGGTACCTCTGGTACAGTCACCAGGCCTTCCTTCTGAGATACCTGTGGATACAGTCACCAGACCCTCCTTCTCAGGTTCCTTTGGCTGCAGTCACCAGGCCCTTTTTTCCGAGTACCTCTGAGCACAGTCATCAGCCCTTTCTCCCGAAGTACCTCTGGGAATAGTCACCAGGCCTTCCTTCTGAGGTACCTCTGGGTACAGTCAGCAGGCCTTCCTTCTCAGATACCTCTGGGTACAGTCACCAGGCCTTCTGTCTGAGGTAACTCTGGGTAAAGTCACCAGGGCTTCCTTCCGAGGTACCTCTGGGTGCAGTTACCAGGCCTTCCTTCCGAGGTAAATTTGGGTACAGTCACCAAGCCTTCCTTCCGAGGTACCTCTTGGTATAGACACCAAGCCTTCTTTCTGAGGTACCTCTGGGTACAGTCTCTAAGCCTTCCTTCCAAGGTTTGTCTGGGTACAGTTTCCGGTCCTTCCTTCCGAGGTACCTCTGGGTACAGTCACCAGGCCTTTCTTCTTAGGTACCTCTGGGTATAGTTACCAGGCCTTCCTTCTCACGTACGCCTGGGTACTGTCACCAGGCCTTCCTTCCGAGGTACCTCTGGGCACAGGCACCAGGCGTTGCTTCCGAGGTACCTCTGGGTACAGTTACCAGGCCTTCCTTCTCAGGCACCTCTGGGTACAGTCACCAGGCCTTCCTTCTGTGGTAGCTCTGGGTACAGTCACCAAGCCTTCCTTCCCAGTTACGACTGGGTACTGTCACCAGGCCTACCTTCCGAGGTACCTCAGGGTACAGGCACCAGGCCTCGTATCCAAGGTACCTCTGGGTACAGTCAGCAGGACTTCCTTCCGAGGTACCTCTGGGTACAGTTACCAGACCTTCATTCTCAGGCACTTCTGGGTACATTCACCAGGCCTTCCTTCTGAGGTAGCTCTGGGTACAGTCACCAAGCCTTCCTTCCCAGTTACGACTGGGTACTGTCACCAGGCCGTCCTTCCGATGTACCTCTGGGTACAGTCACCAGGACGTCCTTCCGAGGTACCTCTTGGTATAGTCAGTAGGCCTGCCTTCTGAGGTACCTCTGGGTAATGTCTCCTGGGCTTCCTTCTCCAGTACCTTTGGGTACAGTCACCAGGCCTTCATTCTCAGGTACCTCGGGGTACAGTCACCAGGCCTTCGTTCTGAGGTACCTCTGAGTAGAGTCAGCAGGCGTGCCTTCTCAGATGACTCTGGGTACTATCACCAGGCCTTTCTTCCGAGGTAACTCTGGGTACGGATAATCAGACCTTTCTTCCGAGATACCTCTGGGTAGAGTGAGCAGGCCTTCCTTCCGAGGTACCTCTGGGTACAGTCAGTCGGCCTTCCTTCTGAGGTACATCTGGGTGATGTCACCAGGCCTTCCTTCCGAGGTACCTCTGGGTACACTTACCAGGTCTTCATTCCCAAGCACCTCTGGGTACAGTCACCAGGCCTTCCTTCTCAGGTACTGTGGGCACAGTCAGCAGGCCTTCCTTCCGAGGTACCTCTGGGTATAGTTACCAGGCCTTCCTTCTCAGGTATATCTGCGTACAGTCAGCAGACCTTCCTTCCGAGTTACCTCTGGATACTGTCACCAGGCCTTCCTTTGGAGGCACCTCTGGGTACAGTCACCAGGCCTTCCCTTCACGGTTACTCTGGCTACACTCACAAGGCCTTCCTTCCGAGGTACCCCAGGGTACAGACACCAAACGTTTCTTCCATGGTAACTCTGGGTACAGTCACCAGACCTGCCTTCTGAGGTACCTCTGTTTACTGTCACCTGTCCTTCCTTCCGAGGTAAGTCTGGGTACAGTCACCAGGATTTCCTTCCGAGGTACCTCTGGGTTAGTCACCAGGCCTTCCTTCCGAGGTACGTCTGGGTACAGTCACCAGGCCTTTATTCTGAGGTACCTCTGGGTACATTCACCAGGCCTTCCTTCTGAGGTACCTCTGGTACAGTCACCAGGCCTTCCTACTGAGGTACCTCTGGTACAGTCACCAGGCCTTCCTTCTGAGATACCAGTGGATACAGTCACCAGACCCTCCTTCTCAGGTTCCTTTGGCTGCAGTCACCAGGCCTTTTTTCCGAGTACCTCTGAGCACAGTCATCAGCCCTTTCTCCCGAAGTACCTCTGAAAATAGTCACCAGGCCTTCCTTCTGAGGTACCTCTGGGTACAGTCAGCAGGCCTTCCTTCTCAGATACCTCTGGGTACAGTCACCAGGCCTTCTGTCTGAGGTACCTCTGGGTACAGTTACCAGGCCTTCCTTCCAAGGTAAATTTGGGTACAGTCACCAAGCCTTCCTTCCGAGGTACCTCTGGGTATAGACACCAAGCCTTCCTTCTGAGGTACCTCTGGGTACAGTCTCTAAGCCTTCCTTCCAAGGTTTGTCTGGGTACAGTTTCCAGGCCTTCCTTCCGAGGTACCTCTGGGTACAGTCACCAGGCCTTTCTTCTTACGTACCTCTGGGTATAGTTACCAGGCCTTCCTTCTCACGTACGCCTGGGTACTGTCACCAGGCCTCCCTTCCGAGGTATCTCTGGGTACTGTCACCAGGCCTTCCTTCCGAGGTACCTCTGGGTACAGTTACCAGGCCTTCCTTCTCAGGCACCTCTGGGTACAGTCACCAGGCCTTCCCTTCACGGTTACTCTGGCTACACTCACAAGGCCTTCCTTCCGAGGTACCCCAGGGTACAGACACCAAACGTTTCTTCCATGGTAACTCTGGGTACAGTCACCAGACCTGCCTTCTGAGGTACCTCTGTTTACTGTCACCTGTCCTTCCTTCCGAGGTAAGTCTGGGTACAGTCACCAGGATTTCCTTCCGAGGTACCTCTGGGTTAGTCACCAGGCCTTCCTTCCGAGGTACATCTGGGTACAGTCACCAGGCCTTTATTCTGAGGTACCTCTGGGTACATTCACCAGGCCTTCCTTCTGAGGTACCTCTGGTACAGTCACCAGGCATTCCTTCTGAGGTACCTCTGGTACAGTCACCAGGCCTTCCTTCTGAGATACCTGTGGATACAGTCACCAGACCCTCCTTCTCAGGTTCCTTTGGCTGCAGTCACCAGGCCCTTTTTTCCGAGTACCTCTGAGCACAGTCATCAGCCCTTTCTCCCGAAGTACCTCTGGGAATAGTCACCAGGCCTTCCTTCTGAGGTACCTCTGGGTACAGTCAGCAGGCCTTCCTTCTCAGATACCTCTGGGTACAGTCACCAGGCCTTCTGTCTGAGGTAACTCTGGGTAAAGTCACCAGGGCTTCCTTCCGAGGTACCTCTGGGTGCAGTTACCAGGCCTTCCTTCCGAGGTAAATTTGGGTACAGTCACCAAGCCTTCCTTCCGAGGTACCTCTTGGTATAGACACCAAGCCTTCTTTCTGAGGTACCTCTGGGTACAGTCTCTAAGCCTTCCTTCCAAGGTTTGTCTGGGTACAGTTTCCGGTCCTTCCTTCCGAGGTACCTCTGGGTACAGTCACCAGGCCTTTCTTCTTAGGTACCTCTGGGTATAGTTACCAGGCCTTCCTTCTCACGTACGCCTGGGTACTGTCACCAGGCCTTCCTTCCGAGGTACCTCTGGGCACAGGCACCAGGCGTTGCTTCCGAGGTACCTCTGGGTACAGTTACCAGGCCTTCCTTCTCAGGCACCTCTGGGTACAGTCACCAGGCCTTCCTTCTGTGGTAGCTCTGGGTACAGTCACCAAGCCTTCCTTCCCAGTTACGACTGGGTACTGTCACCAGGCCTACCTTCCGAGGTACCTCAGGGTACAGGCACCAGGCCTCGTATCCAAGGTACCTCTGGGTACAGTCAGCAGGACTTCCTTCCGAGGTACCTCTGGGTACAGTTACCAGACCTTCATTCTCAGGCACTTCTGGGTACATTCACCAGGCCTTCCTTCTGAGGTAGCTCTGGGTACAGTCACCAAGCCTTCCTTCCCAGTTACGACTGGGTACTGTCACCAGGCCGTCCTTCCGATGTACCTCTGGGTACAGTCACCAGGACGTCCTTCCGAGGTACCTCTTGGTATAGTCAGTAGGCCTGCCTTCTGAGGTACCTCTGGGTAATGTCTCCTGGGCTTCCTTCTCCAGTACCTTTGGGTACAGTCACCAGGCCTTCATTCTCAGGTACCTCGGGGTACAGTCACCAGGCCTTCGTTCTGAGGTACCTCTGAGTAGAGTCAGCAGGCGTGCCTTCTCAGATGACTCTGGGTACTATCACCAGGCCTTTCTTCCGAGGTAACTCTGGGTACGGATAATCAGACCTTTCTTCTGAGATACCTCTTGGTAGAGTGACCAGGCCTTCCTTCCGAGGTACCTCTGGGTACAGTCAGTCGGCCTTCCTTCTGAGGTACATCTGGGTGATGTCACCAGGCCTTCCTTCCGAGGTACCTCTGGGTACAGTTACCAGGTCTTCATTCCCAAGCACCTCTGGGTACAGTCACCAGGCCTTCCTTCTCAGGTACTGTGGGCACAGTCAGCAGGCCTTCCTTCCGAGGTACCTCTGGGTATAGTTACCAGGCCTTCCTTCTCAGGTATATCTGCGTACAGTCAGCAGACCTTCCTTCCGAGTTACCTCTTGATACTGTCACCAGGCCTTCCTTTGGAGGCACCTCTGGTTACAGTCACCAGGCCTTCCCTTCACGGTTACTCTGGCTACACTCACAAGGCCTTCCTTCCGAGGTACCCCAGGGTACAGACACCAAACGTTTCTTCCATGGTAACTCTGGGTACAGTCACCAGACCTGCCTTCTGAGGTACCTCTGTTTACTGTCACCTGTCCTTCCTTCCGAGGTAAGTCTGGGTACAGTCACCAGGATTTCCTTCCGAGGTACCTCTGGGTTAGTCACCAGGCCTTCCTTCCGAGGTACGTCTGGGTACAGTCACCAGGCCTTTATTCTGAGGTACCTCTGGGTACATTCACCAGGCCTTCCTTCTGAGGTACCTCTGGTACAGTCACCAGGCCTTCCTACTGAGGTACCTCTGGTACAGTCACCAGGCCTTCCTTCTGAGATACCAGTGGATACAGTCACCAGACCCTCCTTCTCAGGTTCCTTTGGCTGCAGTCACCAGGCCTTTTTTCCGAGTACCTCTGAGCACAGTCATCAGCCCTTTCTCCCGAAGTACCTCTGGGAATAGTCACCAGGCCTTCCTTCTGAGGTACCTCTGGGTACAGTCAGCAGGCCTTCCTTCTCAGATACCTCTGGGTACAGTCACCAGGCCTTCTGTCTGAGGTACCTCTGGGTACAGTTACCAGGCCTTCCTTCCAAGGTAAATTTGGGTACAGTCACCAAGCCTTCCTTCCGAGGTACCTCTGGGTATAGACACCAAGCCTTCCTTCTGAGGTACCTCTGGGTACAGTCTCTAAGCCTTCCTTCCAAGGTTTGTCTGGGTACAGTTTCCAGGCCTTCCTTCCGAGGTACCTCTGGGTACAGTCACCAGGCCTTTCTTCTTACGTACCTCTGGGTATAGTTACCAGGCCTTCCTTCTCACGTACGCCTGGGTACTGTCACCAGGCCTCCCTTCCGAGGTATCTCTGGGTACTGTCACCAGGCCTTCCTTCCGAGGTACCTCTGGGTACAGTTACCAGGCCTTCCTTCTCAGGCACCTCTGGGTACAGTCACCAGGCCTTCCCTTCACGGTTACTCTGGCTACACTCACAAGGCCTTCCTTCCGAGGTACCCCAGGGTACAGACACCAAACGTTTCTTCCATGGTAACTCTGGGTACAGTCACCAGACCTGCCTTCTGAGGTACCTCTGTTTACTGTCACCTGTCCTTCCTTCCGAGGTAAGTCTGGGTACAGTCACCAGGATTTCCTTCCGAGGTACCTCTGGGTTAGTCACCAGGCCTTCCTTCCGAGGTACATCTGGGTACAGTCACCAGGCCTTTATTCTGAGGTACCTCTGGGTACATTCACCAGGCCTTCCTTCTGAGGTACCTCTGGTACAGTCACCAGGCATTCCTTCTGAGGTACCTCTGGTACAGTCACCAGGCCTTCCTTCTGAGATACCTGTGGATACAGTCACCAGACCCTCCTTCTCAGGTTCCTTTGGCTGCAGTCACCAGGCCCTTTTTTCCGAGTACCTCTGAGCACAGTCATCAGCCCTTTCTCCCGAAGTACCTCTGGGAATAGTCACCAGGCCTTCCTTCTGAGGTACCTCTGGGTACAGTCAGCAGGCCTTCCTTCTCAGATACCTCTGGGTACAGTCACCAGGCCTTCTGTCTGAGGTAACTCTGGGTAAAGTCACCAGGGCTTCCTTCCGAGGTACCTCTGGGTGCAGTTACCAGGCCTTCCTTCCGAGGTAAATTTGGGTACAGTCACCAAGCCTTCCTTCCGAGGTACCTCTTGGTATAGACACCAAGCCTTCTTTCTGAGGTACCTCTGGGTACAGTCTCTAAGCCTTCCTTCCAAGGTTTGTCTGGGTACAGTTTCCGGTCCTTCCTTCCGAGGTACCTCTGGGTACAGTCACCAGGCCTTTCTTCTTAGGTACCTCTGGGTATAGTTACCAGGCCTTCCTTCTCACGTACGCCTGGGTACTGTCACCAGGCCTTCCTTCCGAGGTACCTCTGGGCACAGGCACCAGGCGTTGCTTCCGAGGTACCTCTGGGTACAGTTACCAGGCCTTCCTTCTCAGGCACCTCTGGGTACAGTCACCAGGCCTTCCTTCTGTGGTAGCTCTGGGTACAGTCACCAAGCCTTCCTTCCCAGTTACGACTGGGTACTGTCACCAGGCCTACCTTCCGAGGTACCTCAGGGTACAGGCACCAGGCCTCGTATCCAAGGTACCTCTGGGTACAGTCAGCAGGACTTCCTTCCGAGGTACCTCTGGGTACAGTTACCAGACCTTCATTCTCAGGCACTTCTGGGTACATTCACCAGGCCTTCCTTCTGAGGTAGCTCTGGGTACAGTCACCAAGCCTTCCTTCCCAGTTACGACTGGGTACTGTCACCAGGCCGTCCTTCCGATGTACCTCTGGGTACAGTCACCAGGACGTCCTTCCGAGGTACCTCTTGGTATAGTCAGTAGGCCTGCCTTCTGAGGTACCTCTGGGTAATGTCTCCTGGGCTTCCTTCTCCAGTACCTTTGGGTACAGTCACCAGGCCTTCATTCTCAGGTACCTCGGGGTACAGTCACCAGGCCTTCGTTCTGAGGTACCTCTGAGTAGAGTCAGCAGGCGTGCCTTCTCAGATGACTCTGGGTACTATCACCAGGCCTTTCTTCCGAGGTAACTCTGGGTACGGATAATCAGACCTTTCTTCCGAGATACCTCTGGGTAGAGTGAGCAGGCCTTCCTTCCGAGGTACCTCTGGGTACAGTCAGTCGGCCTTCCTTCTGAGGTACATCTGGGTGATGTCACCAGGCCTTCCTTCCGAGGTACCTCTGGGTACACTTACCAGGTCTTCATTCCCAAGCACCTCTGGGTACAGTCACCAGGCCTTCCTTCTCAGGTACTGTGGGCACAGTCAGCAGGCCTTCCTTCCGAGGTACCTCTGGGTATAGTTACCAGGCCTTCCTTCTCAGGTATATCTGCGTACAGTCAGCAGACCTTCCTTCCGAGTTACCTCTGGATACTGTCACCAGGCCTTCCTTTGGAGGCACCTCTGGGTACAGTCACCAGGCCTTCCCTTCACGGTTACTCTGGCTACACTCACAAGGCCTTCCTTCCGAGGTACCCCAGGGTACAGACACCAAACGTTTCTTCCATGGTAACTCTGGGTACAGTCACCAGACCTGCCTTCTGAGGTACCTCTGTTTACTGTCACCTGTCCTTCCTTCCGAGGTAAGTCTGGGTACAGTCACCAGGATTTCCTTCCGAGGTACCTCTGGGTTAGTCACCAGGCCTTCCTTCCGAGGTACGTCTGGGTACAGTCACCAGGCCTTTATTCTGAGGTACCTCTGGGTACATTCACCAGGCCTTCCTTCTGAGGTACCTCTGGTACAGTCACCAGGCCTTCCTACTGAGGTACCTCTGGTACAGTCACCAGGCCTTCCTTCTGAGATACCAGTGGATACAGTCACCAGACCCTCCTTCTCAGGTTCCTTTGGCTGCAGTCACCAGGCCTTTTTTCCGAGTACCTCTGAGCACAGTCATCAGCCCTTTCTCCCGAAGTACCTCTGGGAATAGTCACCAGGCCTTCCTTCTGAGGTACCTCTGGGTACAGTCAGCAGGCCTTCCTTCTCAGATACCTCTGGGTACAGTCACCAGGCCTTCTGTCTGAGGTACCTCTGGGTACAGTTACCAGGCCTTCCTTCCAAGGTAAATTTGGGTACAGTCACCAAGCCTTCCTTCCGAGGTACCTCTGGGTATAGACACCAAGCCTTCCTTCTGAGGTACCTCTGGGTACAGTCTCTAAGCCTTCCTTCCAAGGTTTGTCTGGGTACAGTTTCCAGGCCTTCCTTCCGAGGTACCTCTGGGTACAGTCACCAGGCCTTTCTTCTTACGTACCTCTGGGTATAGTTACCAGGCCTTCCTTCTCACGTACGCCTGGGTACTGTCACCAGGCCTCCCTTCCGAGGTATCTCTGGGTACTGTCACCAGGCCTTTCTTCCGAGGTACCTCTGGGTACAGGCACCAGGCTTTGCTTCCGAGGTACCTCTGGGTACAGTTACCAGGCCTTCCTTCTCAGGCACCTCTGGGTACAGTCACCAGGCCTTCCTTCTGTGGTAGCTCTGGGTACAGTCACCAAGCCTTCCTTCCCAGTTACGACTGGGTACTGTCACCAGGCCTACCTTCCGAGGTACCTCAGGGTACAGGCACCAGGCCTCGTATCCAAGGTACCTCTGGGTACAGTCAGCAGGACTTCCTTCCGAGGTACCTCTTGGTATAGTCAGTAGGCCTGCGTTCTGAGGTACCTCTGGGTAATGTCTCCTGGACTTCCTTCTCCAGTACCTCTGGGTACAGTCACCAGGCCTTCATTCTCAGGTACCTCGGGGTACAGTCACCAGGCTTTCATTCTCACGTACCTCTGGGTACAGTCACCAGGCCTTCGTTCTGAGGTACCTCTGAGTAGAGTCAGGAGGCCTGCCTTCTCAGATACCTCTGGGTACAGTCACCAGGCTTTCCTTCTGACGTATTTCTGGGTACGGTCACCAGGCCTTCGTTCCGAGGTACCTCTGGGTACAGTCAGTAGGCCTTCCTTCCGAGGTCCCTCTGGGTATTGTCTCCAGGCCTTCCGTCTGAGGTAACTCTGGGTACAGTCACTGGACCTTTCTTCCGAGGTACCTCTGGGTACTGTCACCAGGCCTTCCTTCCGAGGTAACTCTGGGTACAGGCACCAGGCTTTGCTTCCGAGGTACCTCTGTGTACAGTTACCAGGCCTTCCTTCTCAGGCACCTCTAGGTACAGTCACCAGGCCTTCTTTCTGAGGTAGCTCTGGGTACAGTCACCAAGCCTTCCTTCCCAGTTACGACTGGGTACTGTCACCAGGCCGTCCTTCCGATGTACCTCTGGGTACAGTCACCAGGACATCCTTCCGAGGTACCTCTTGGTATAGTCAGTAGGCCTGCCTTCTGAGGTACCTCTGGGTAATGTCTCCTGGGCTTCCTTCTCCAGTACCTTTGGGTACAGTCACCAGGCCTTCATTCTCAGGTACCTCGGGGTACAGTCACCAGGCCTTCGTTCTGAGGTACCTCTGAGTAGAGTCAGCAGGCGTGCCTTCTCAGATGACTCTGGGTACTATCACCAGGCCTTTCTTCCGAGGTAACTCTGGGTACGGATAATCAGACCTTTCTTCTGAGATACCTCTTGGTAGAGTGACCAGGCCTTCCTTCCGAGGTACCTCTGGGTACAGTCAGTCGGCCTTCCTTCTGAGGTACATCTGGGTGATGTCACCAGGCCTTCCTTCCGAGGTACCTCTGGGTACAGTTACCAGGTCTTCATTCCCAAGCACCTCTGGGTACAGTCACCAGGCCTTCCTTCTCAGGTACTGTGGGCACAGTCAGCAGGCCTTCCTTCCGAGGTACCTCTGGGTATAGTTACCAGGCCTTCCTTCTCAGGTATATCTGCGTACAGTCAGCAGACCTTCCTTCCGAGTTACCTCTGGATACTGTCACCAGGCCTTCCTTTGGAGGCACCTCTGGGTACAGTCACCAGGCCTTCCCTTCACGGTTACTCTGGCTACACTCACAAGGCCTTCCTTCCGAGGTACCCCAGGGTACAGACACCAAACGTTTCTTCCATGGTAACTCTGGGTACAGTCACCAGACCTGCCTTCTGAGGTACCTCTGTTTACTGTCACCTGTCCTTCCTTCCGAGGTAAGTCTGGGTACAGTCACCAGGATTTCCTTCCGAGGTACCTCTGGGTTAGTCACCAGGCCTTCCTTCCGAGGTACGTCTGGGTACAGTCACCAGGCCTTTATTCTGAGGTACCTCTGGGTACATTCACCAGGCCTTCCTTCTGAGGTACCTCTGGTACAGTCACCAGGCCTTCCTACTGAGGTACCTCTGGTACAGTCACCAGGCCTTCCTTCTGAGATACCAGTGGATACAGTCACCAGACCCTCCTTCTCAGGTTCCTTTGGCTGCAGTCACCAGGCCTTTTTTCCGAGTACCTCTGAGCACAGTCATCAGCCCTTTCTCCCGAAGTACCTCTGGGAATAGTCACCAGGCCTTCCTTCTGAGGTACCTCTGGGTACAGTCAGCAGGCCTTCCTTCTCAGATACCTCTGGGTACAGTCACCAGGCCTTCTGTCTGAGGTACCTCTGGGTACAGTTACCAGGCCTTCCTTCCAAGGTAAATTTGGGTACAGTCACCAAGCCTTCCTTCCGAGGTACCTCTGGGTATAGACACCAAGCCTTCCTTCTGAGGTACCTCTGGGTACAGTCTCTAAGCCTTCCTTCCAAGGTTTGTCTGGGTACAGTTTCCAGGCCTTCCTTCCGAGGTACCTCTGGGTACAGTCACCAGGCCTTTCTTCTTACGTACCTCTGGGTATAGTTACCAGGCCTTCCTTCTCACGTACGCCTGGGTACTGTCACCAGGCCTCCCTTCCGAGGTATCTCTGGGTACTGTCACCAGGCCTTCCTTCCGAGGTACCTCTGGGTACAGGCACCAGGCTTTGCTTCCGAGGTACCTCTGGGTACAGTTACCAGGCCTTCCTTCTCAGGCACCTCTGGGTACAGTCACCAGGCCTTCCTTCTGTGGTAGCTCTGGGTACAGTCACCAAGCCTTCCTTCCCAGTTACGACTGGGTACTGTCACCAGGCCTACCTTCCGAGGTACCTCAGGGTACAGGCACCAGGCCTCGTATCCAAGGTACCTCTGGGTACAGTCACCAGGCCTTCCCTTCACGGTTACTCTGGCTACACTCACAAGGCCTTCCTTCCGAGGTACCCCAGGGTACAGACACCAAACGTTTCTTCCATGGTAACTCTGGGTACAGTCACCAGACCTGCCTTCTGAGGTACCTCTGTTTACTGTCACCTGTCCTTCCTTCCGAGGTAAGTCTGGGTACAGTCACCAGGATTTCCTTCCGAGGTACCTCTGGGTTAGTCACCAGGCCTTCCTTCCGAGGTACATCTGGGTACAGTCACCAGGCCTTTATTCTGAGGTACCTCTGGGTACATTCACCAGGCCTTCCTTCTGAGGTACCTCTGGTACAGTCACCAGGCATTCCTTCTGAGGTACCTCTGGTACAGTCACCAGGCCTTCCTTCTGAGATACCTGTGGATACAGTCACCAGACCCTCCTTCTCAGGTTCCTTTGGCTGCAGTCACCAGGCCCTTTTTTCCGAGTACCTCTGAGCACAGTCATCAGCCCTTTCTCCCGAAGTACCTCTGGGAATAGTCACCAGGCCTTCCTTCTGAGGTACCTCTGGGTACAGTCAGCAGGCCTTCCTTCTCAGATACCTCTGGGTACAGTCACCAGGCCTTCTGTCTGAGGTAACTCTGGGTAAAGTCACCAGGGCTTCCTTCCGAGGTACCTCTGGGTGCAGTTACCAGGCCTTCCTTCCGAGGTAAATTTGGGTACAGTCACCAAGCCTTCCTTCCGAGGTACCTCTTGGTATAGACACCAAGCCTTCTTTCTGAGGTACCTCTGGGTACAGTCTCTAAGCCTTCCTTCCAAGGTTTGTCTGGGTACAGTTTCCGGTCCTTCCTTCCGAGGTACCTCTGGGTACAGTCACCAGGCCTTTCTTCTTAGGTACCTCTGGGTATAGTTACCAGGCCTTCCTTCTCACGTACGCCTGGGTACTGTCACCAGGCCTTCCTTCCGAGGTACCTCTGGGCACAGGCACCAGGCGTTGCTTCCGAGGTACCTCTGGGTACAGTTACCAGGCCTTCCTTCTCAGGCACCTCTGGGTACAGTCACCAGGCCTTCCTTCTGTGGTAGCTCTGGGTACAGTCACCAAGCCTTCCTTCCCAGTTACGACTGGGTACTGTCACCAGGCCTACCTTCCGAGGTACCTCAGGGTACAGGCACCAGGCCTCGTATCCAAGGTACCTCTGGGTACAGTCAGCAGGACTTCCTTCCGAGGTACCTCTGGGTACAGTTACCAGACCTTCATTCTCAGGCACTTCTGGGTACATTCACCAGGCCTTCCTTCTGAGGTAGCTCTGGGTACAGTCACCAAGCCTTCCTTCCCAGTTACGACTGGGTACTGTCACCAGGCCGTCCTTCCGATGTACCTCTGGGTACAGTCACCAGGACGTCCTTCCGAGGTACCTCTTGGTATAGTCAGTAGGCCTGCCTTCTGAGGTACCTCTGGGTAATGTCTCCTGGGCTTCCTTCTCCAGTACCTTTGGGTACAGTCACCAGGCCTTCATTCTCAGGTACCTCGGGGTACAGTCACCAGGCCTTCGTTCTGAGGTACCTCTGAGTAGAGTCAGCAGGCGTGCCTTCTCAGATGACTCTGGGTACTATCACCAGGCCTTTCTTCCGAGGTAACTCTGGGTACGGATAATCAGACCTTTCTTCCGAGATACCTCTGGGTAGAGTGAGCAGGCCTTCCTTCCGAGGTACCTCTGGGTACAGTCAGTCGGCCTTCCTTCTGAGGTACATCTGGGTGATGTCACCAGGCCTTCCTTCCGAGGTACCTCTGGGTACACTTACCAGGTCTTCATTCCCAAGCACCTCTGGGTACAGTCACCAGGCCTTCCTTCTCAGGTACTGTGGGCACAGTCAGCAGGCCTTCCTTCCGAGGTACCTCTGGGTATAGTTACCAGGCCTTCCTTCTCAGGTATATCTGCGTACAGTCAGCAGACCTTCCTTCCGAGTTACCTCTGGATACTGTCACCAGGCCTTCCTTTGGAGGCACCTCTGGGTACAGTCACCAGGCCTTCCCTTCACGGTTACTCTGGCTACACTCACAAGGCCTTCCTTCCGAGGTACCCCAGGGTACAGACACCAAACGTTTCTTCCATGGTAACTCTGGGTACAGTCACCAGACCTGCCTTCTGAGGTACCTCTGTTTACTGTCACCTGTCCTTCCTTCCGAGGTAAGTCTGGGTACAGTCACCAGGATTTCCTTCCGAGGTACCTCTGGGTTAGTCACCAGGCCTTCCTTCCGAGGTACGTCTGGGTACAGTCACCAGGCCTTTATTCTGAGGTACCTCTGGGTACATTCACCAGGCCTTCCTTCTGAGGTACCTCTGGTACAGTCACCAGGCCTTCCTACTGAGGTACCTCTGGTACAGTCACCAGGCCTTCCTTCTGAGATACCAGTGGATACAGTCACCAGACCCTCCTTCTCAGGTTCCTTTGGCTGCAGTCACCAGGCCTTTTTTCCGAGTACCTCTGAGCACAGTCATCAGCCCTTTCTCCCGAAGTACCTCTGAAAATAGTCACCAGGCCTTCCTTCTGAGGTACCTCTGGGTACAGTCAGCAGGCCTTCCTTCTCAGATACCTCTGGGTACAGTCACCAGGCCTTCTGTCTGAGGTACCTCTGGGTACAGTTACCAGGCCTTCCTTCCAAGGTAAATTTGGGTACAGTCACCAAGCCTTCCTTCCGAGGTACCTCTGGGTATAGACACCAAGCCTTCCTTCTGAGGTACCTCTGGGTACAGTCTCTAAGCCTTCCTTCCAAGGTTTGTCTGGGTACAGTTTCCAGGCCTTCCTTCCGAGGTACCTCTGGGTACAGTCACCAGGCCTTTCTTCTTACGTACCTCTGGGTATAGTTACCAGGCCTTCCTTCTCACGTACGCCTGGGTACTGTCACCAGGCCTCCCTTCCGAGGTATCTCTGGGTACTGTCACCAGGCCTTTCTTCCGAGGTACCTCTGGGTACAGGCACCAGGCTTTGCTTCCGAGGTACCTCTGGGTACAGTTACCAGGCCTTCCTTCTCAGGCACCTCTGGGTACAGTCACCAGGCCTTCCTTCTGTGGTAGCTCTGGGTACAGTCACCAAGCCTTCCTTCCCAGTTACGACTGGGTACTGTCACCAGGCCTACCTTCCGAGGTACCTCAGGGTACAGGCACCAGGCCTCGTATCCAAGGTACCTCTGGGTACAGTCAGCAGGACTTCCTTCCGAGGTACCTCTTGGTATAGTCAGTAGGCCTGCGTTCTGAGGTACCTCTGGGTAATGTCTCCTGGACTTCCTTCTCCAGTACCTCTGGGTACAGTCACCAGGCCTTCATTCTCAGGTACCTCGGGGTACAGTCACCAGGCTTTCATTCTCACGTACCTCTGGGTACAGTCACCAGGCCTTCGTTCTGAGGTACCTCTGAGTAGAGTCAGGAGGCCTGCCTTCTCAGATACCTCTGGGTACAGTCACCAGGCTTTCCTTCTGACGTATTTCTGGGTACGGTCACCAGGCCTTCGTTCCGAGGTACCTCTGGGTACAGTCAGTAGGCCTTCCTTCCGAGGTCCCTCTGGGTATTGTCTCCAGGCCTTCCGTCTGAGGTAACTCTGGGTACAGTCACTGGACCTTTCTTCCGAGGTACCTCTGGGTACTGTCACCAGGCCTTCCTTCCGAGGTAACTCTGGGTACAGGCACCAGGCTTTGCTTCCGAGGTACCTCTGTGTACAGTTACCAGGCCTTCCTTCTCAGGCACCTCTAGGTACAGTCACCAGGCCTTCTTTCTGAGGTAGCTCTGGGTACAGTCACCAAGCCTTCCTTCCCAGTTACGACTGGGTACTGTCACCAGGCCGTCCTTCCGATGTACCTCTGGGTACAGTCACCAGGACATCCTTCCGAGGTACCTCTTGGTATAGTCAGTAGGCCTGCCTTCTGAGGTACCTCTGGGTAATGTCTCCTGGGCTTCCTTCTCCAGTACCTTTGGGTACAGTCACCAGGCCTTCATTCTCAGGTACCTCGGGGTACAGTCACCAGGCCTTCGTTCTGAGGTACCTCTGAGTAGAGTCAGCAGGCGTGCCTTCTCAGATGACTCTGGGTACTATCACCAGGCCTTTCTTCCGAGGTAACTCTGGGTACGGATAATCAGACCTTTCTTCTGAGATACCTCTTGGTAGAGTGACCAGGCCTTCCTTCCGAGGTACCTCTGGGTACAGTCAGTCGGCCTTCCTTCTGAGGTACATCTGGGTGATGTCACCAGGCCTTCCTTCCGAGGTACCTCTGGGTACAGTTACCAGGTCTTCATTCCCAAGCACCTCTGGGTACAGTCACCAGGCCTTCCTTCTCAGGTACTGTGGGCACAGTCAGCAGGCCTTCCTTCCGAGGTACCTCTGGGTATAGTTACCAGGCCTTCCTTCTCAGGTATATCTGCGTACAGTCAGCAGACCTTCCTTCCGAGTTACCTCTGGATACTGTCACCAGGCCTTCCTTTGGAGGCACCTCTGGGTACAGTCACCAGGCCTTCCCTTCACGGTTACTCTGGCTACACTCACAAGGCCTTCCTTCCGAGGTACCCCAGGGTACAGACACCAAACGTTTCTTCCATGGTAACTCTGGGTACAGTCACCAGACCTGCCTTCTGAGGTACCTCTGTTTACTGTCACCTGTCCTTCCTTCCGAGGTAAGTCTGGGTACAGTCACCAGGATTTCCTTCCGAGGTACCTCTGGGTTAGTCACCAGGCCTTCCTTCCGAGGTACGTCTGGGTACAGTCACCAGGCCTTTATTCTGAGGTACCTCTGGGTACATTCACCAGGCCTTCCTTCTGAGGTACCTCTGGTACAGTCACCAGGCCTTCCTACTGAGGTACCTCTGGTACAGTCACCAGGCCTTCCTTCTGAGATACCAGTGGATACAGTCACCAGACCCTCCTTCTCAGGTTCCTTTGGCTGCAGTCACCAGGCCTTTTTTCCGAGTACCTCTGAGCACAGTCATCAGCCCTTTCTCCCGAAGTACCTCTGGGAATAGTCACCAGGCCTTCCTTCTGAGGTACCTCTGGGTACAGTCAGCAGGCCTTCCTTCTCAGATACCTCTGGGTACAGTCACCAGGCCTTCTGTCTGAGGTACCTCTGGGTACAGTTACCAGGCCTTCCTTCCAAGGTAAATTTGGGTACAGTCACCAAGCCTTCCTTCCGAGGTACCTCTGGGTATAGACACCAAGCCTTCCTTCTGAGGTACCTCTGGGTACAGTCTCTAAGCCTTCCTTCCAAGGTTTGTCTGGGTACAGTTTCCAGGCCTTCCTTCCGAGGTACCTCTGGGTACAGTCACCAGGCCTTTCTTCTTACGTACCTCTGGGTATAGTTACCAGGCCTTCCTTCTCACGTACGCCTGGGTACTGTCACCAGGCCTCCCTTCCGAGGTATCTCTGGGTACTGTCACCAGGCCTTCCTTCCGAGGTACCTCTGGGTACAGGCACCAGGCTTTGCTTCCGAGGTACCTCTGGGTACAGTTACCAGGCCTTCCTTCTCAGGCACCTCTGGGTACAGTCACCAGGCCTTCCTTCTGTGGTAGCTCTGGGTACAGTCACCAAGCCTTCCTTCCCAGTTACGACTGGGTACTGTCACCAGGCCTACCTTCCGAGGTACCTCAGGGTACAGGCACCAGGCCTCGTATCCAAGGTACCTCTGGGTACAGTCAGCAGGACTTCCTTCCGAGGTACCTCTTGGTATAGTCAGTAGGCCTGCGTTCTGAGGTACCTCTGGGTAATGTCTCCTGGACTTCCTTCTCCAGTACCTCTGGGTACAGTCACCAGGCCTTCATTCTCAGGTACCTCGGGGTACAGTCACCAGGCTTTCATTCTCACGTACCTCTGGGTACAGTCACCAGGCCTTCGTTCTGAGGTACCTCTGAGTAGAGTCAGGAGGCCTGCCTTCTCAGATACCTCTGGGTACAGTCACCAGGCTTTCCTTCTGACGTATTTCTGGGTACGGTCACCAGGCCTTCGTTCCGAGGTACCTCTGGGTACAGTCAGTAGGCCTTCCTTCCGAGGTCCCTCTGGGTATTGTCTCCAGGCCTTCCGTCTGAGGTAACTCTGGGTACAGTCACTGGACCTTTCTTCCGAGGTACCTCTGGGTACTGTCACCAGGCCTTCCTTCCGAGGTAACTCTGGGTACAGGCACCAGGCTTTGCTTCCGAGGTACCTCTGTGTACAGTTACCAGGCCTTCCTTCTCAGGCACCTCTAGGTACAGTCACCAGGCCTTCTTTCTGAGGTAGCTCTGGGTACAGTCACCAAGCCTTCCTTCCCAGTTACGACTGGGTACTGTCACCAGGCCGTCCTTCCGATGTACCTCTGGGTACAGTCACCAGGACATCCTTCCGAGGTACCTCTTGGTATAGTCAGTAGGCCTGCCTTCTGAGGTACCTCTGGGTAATGTCTCCTGGGCTTCCTTCTCCAGTACCTTTGGGTACAGTCACCAGGCCTTCATTCTCAGGTACCTCGGGGTACAGTCACCAGGCCTTCGTTCTGAGGTACCTCTGAGTAGAGTCAGCAGGCGTGCCTTCTCAGATGACTCTGGGTACTATCACCAGGCCTTTCTTCCGAGGTAACTCTGGGTACGGATAATCAGACCTTTCTTCTGAGATACCTCTTGGTAGAGTGACCAGGCCTTCCTTCCGAGGTACCTCTGGGTACAGTCAGCAGGCCTTCCTTCTCAGATACCTCTGGGTACAGTCACCAGGCCTTCTGTCTGAGGTACCTCTGGGTACAGTTACCAGGCCTTCCTTCCAAGGTAAATTTGGGTACAGTCACCAAGCCTTCCTTCCGAGGTACCTCTGGGTATAGACACCAAGCCTTCCTTCTGAGGTACCTCTGGGTACAGTCTCTAAGCCTTCCTTCCAAGGTTTGTCTGGGTACAGTTTCCAGGCCTTCCTTCCGAGGTACCTCTGGGTACAGTCACCAGGCCTTTCTTCTTACGTACCTCTGGGTATAGTTACCAGGCCTTCCTTCTCACGTACGCCTGGGTACTGTCACCAGGCCTCCCTTCCGAGGTATCTCTGGGTACTGTCACCAGGCCTTCCTTCCGAGGTACCTCTGGGTACAGGCACCAGGCTTTGCTTCCGAGGTACCTCTGGGTACAGTTACCAGGCCTTCCTTCTCAGGCACCTCTGGGTACAGTCACCAGGCCTTCCTTCTGTGGTAGCTCTGGGTACAGTCACCAAGCCTTCCTTCCCAGTTACGACTGGGTACTGTCACCAGGCCTACCTTCCGAGGTACCTCAGGGTACAGGCACCAGGCCTCGTATCCAAGGTACCTCTGGGTACAGTCACCAGGCCTTCCCTTCACGGTTACTCTGGCTACACTCACAAGGCCTTCCTTCCGAGGTACCCCAGGGTACAGACACCAAACGTTTCTTCCATGGTAACTCTGGGTACAGTCACCAGACCTGCCTTCTGAGGTACCTCTGTTTACTGTCACCTGTCCTTCCTTCCGAGGTAAGTCTGGGTACAGTCACCAGGATTTCCTTCCGAGGTACCTCTGGGTTAGTCACCAGGCCTTCCTTCCGAGGTACATCTGGGTACAGTCACCAGGCCTTTATTCTGAGGTACCTCTGGGTACATTCACCAGGCCTTCCTTCTGAGGTACCTTTGGTACAGTCACCAGGCATTCCTTCTGAGGTACCTCTGGTACAGTCACCAGGCCTTCCTTCTGAGATACCTGTGTATACAGTCACCAGACCCTCCTTCTCAGGTTCCTTTGGCTGCAGTCACCAGGCCCTTTTTTCCGAGTACCTCTGAGCACAGTCATCAGCCCTTTCTCCCGAAGTACCTCTGGGAATAGTCACCAGGCCTTCCTTCTGAGGTACCTCTGGGTACAGTCAGCAGGCCTTCCTTCTCAGATACCTCTGGGTACAGTCACCAGGCCTTCTGTCTGAGGTAACTCTGGGTAAAGTCACCAGGGCTTCCTTCCGAGGTACCTCTGGGTGCAGTTACCAGGCCTTCCTTCCGAGGTAAATTTGGGTACAGTCACCAAGCCTTCCTTCCGAGGTACCTCTTGGTATAGACACCAAGCCTTCTTTCTGAGGTACCTCTGGGTACAGTCTCTAAGCCTTCCTTCCAAGGTTTGTCTGGGTACAGTTTCCGGTCCTTCCTTCCGAGGTACCTCTGGGTACAGTCACCAGGCCTTTCTTCTTAGGTACCTCTGGGTATAGTTACCAGGCCTTCCTTCTCACGTACGCCTGGGTACTGTCACCAGGCCTTCCTTCCGAGGTACCTCTGGGCACAGGCACCAGGCGTTGCTTCCGAGGTACCTCTGGGTACAGTTACCAGGCCTTCCTTCTCAGGCACCTCTGGGTACAGTCACCAGGCCTTCCTTCTGTGGTAGCTCTGGGTACAGTCACCAAGCCTTCCTTCCCAGTTACGACTGGGTACTGTCACCAGGCCTACCTTCCGAGGTACCTCAGGGTACAGGCACCAGGCCTCGTATCCAAGGTACCTCTGGGTACAGTCAGCAGGACTTCCTTCCGAGGTACCTCTGGGTACAGTTACCAGACCTTCATTCTCAGGCACTTCTGGGTACATTCACCAGGCCTTCCTTCTGAGGTAGCTCTGGGTACAGTCACCAAGCCTTCCTTCCCAGTTACGACTGGGTACTGTCACCAGGCCGTCCTTCCGATGTACCTCTGGGTACAGTCACCAGGACGTCCTTCCGAGGTACCTCTTGGTATAGTCAGTAGGCCTGCCTTCTGAGGTACCTCTGGGTAATGTCTCCTGGGCTTCCTTCTCCAGTACCTTTGGGTACAGTCACCAGGCCTTCATTCTCAGGTACCTCGGGGTACAGTCACCAGGCCTTCGTTCTGAGGTACCTCTGAGTAGAGTCAGCAGGCGTGCCTTCTCAGATGACTCTGGGTACTATCACCAGGCCTTTCTTCCGAGGTAACTCTGGGTACGGATAATCAGACCTTTCTTCCGAGATACCTCTGGGTAGAGTGAGCAGGCCTTCCTTCCGAGGTACCTCTGGGTACAGTCAGTCGGCCTTCCTTCTGAGGTACATCTGGGTGATGTCACCAGGCCTTCCTTCCGAGGTACCTCTGGGTACAGTTACCAGGTCTTCATTCCCAAGCACCTCTGGGTACAGTCACCAGGCCTTCCTTCTCAGGTACTGTGGGCACAGTCAGCAGGCCTTCCTTCCGAGGTACCTCTGGGTATAGTTACCAGGCCTTCCTTCTCAGGTATATCTGCGTACAGTCAGCAGACCTTCCTTCCGAGTTACCTCTGGATACTGTCACCAGGCCTTCCTTTGGAGGCACCTCTGGGTACAGTCACCAGGCCTTCCCTTCACGGTTACTCTGGCTACACTCACAAGGCCTTCCTTCCGAGGTACCCCAGGGTACAGACACCAAACGTTTCTTCCATGGTAACTCTGGGTACAGTCACCAGACCTGCCTTCTGAGGTACCTCTGTTTACTGTCACCTGTCCTTCCTTCCGAGGTAAGTCTGGGTACAGTCACCAGGATTTCCTTCCGAGGTACCTCTGGGTTAGTCACCAGGCCTTCCTTCCGAGGTACGTCTGGGTACAGTCACCAGGCCTTTATTCTGAGGTACCTCTGGGTACATTCACCAGGCCTTCCTTCTGAGGTACCTCTGGTACAGTCACCAGGCCTTCCTACTGAGGTACCTCTGGTACAGTCACCAGGCCTTCCTTCTGAGATACCAGTGGATACAGTCACCAGACCCTCCTTCTCAGGTTCCTTTGGCTGCAGTCACCAGGCCTTTTTTCCGAGTACCTCTGAGCACAGTCATCAGCCCTTTCTCCCGAAGTACCTCTGAAAATAGTCACCAGGCCTTCCTTCTGAGGTACCTCTGGGTACAGTCAGCAGGCCTTCCTTCTCAGATACCTCTGGGTACAGTCACCAGGCCTTCTGTCTGAGGTACCTCTGGGTACAGTTACCAGGCCTTCCTTCCAAGGTAAATTTGGGTACAGTCACCAAGCCTTCCTTCCGAGGTACCTCTGGGTATAGACACCAAGCCTTCCTTCTGAGGTACCTCTGGGTACAGTCTCTAAGCCTTCCTTCCAAGGTTTGTCTGGGTACAGTTTCCAGGCCTTCCTTCCGAGGTACCTCTGGGTACAGTCACCAGGCCTTTCTTCTTACGTACCTCTGGGTATAGTTACCAGGCCTTCCTTCTCACGTACGCCTGGGTACTGTCACCAGGCCTCCCTTCCGAGGTATCTCTGGGTACTGTCACCAGGCCTTTCTTCCGAGGTACCTCTGGGTACAGGCACCAGGCTTTGCTTCCGAGGTACCTCTGGGTACAGTTACCAGGCCTTCCTTCTCAGGCACCTCTGGGTACAGTCACCAGGCCTTCCTTCTGTGGTAGCTCTGGGTACAGTCACCAAGCCTTCCTTCCCAGTTACGACTGGGTACTGTCACCAGGCCTACCTTCCGAGGTACCTCAGGGTACAGGCACCAGGCCTCGTATCCAAGGTACCTCTGGGTACAGTCAGCAGGACTTCCTTCCGAGGTACCTCTTGGTATAGTCAGTAGGCCTGCGTTCTGAGGTACCTCTGGGTAATGTCTCCTGGACTTCCTTCTCCAGTACCTCTGGGTACAGTCACCAGGCCTTCATTCTCAGGTACCTCGGGGTACAGTCACCAGGCTTTCATTCTCACGTACCTCTGGGTACAGTCACCAGGCCTTCGTTCTGAGGTACCTCTGAGTAGAGTCAGGAGGCCTGCCTTCTCAGATACCTCTGGGTACAGTCACCAGGCTTTCCTTCTGACGTATTTCTGGGTACGGTCACCAGGCCTTCGTTCCGAGGTACCTCTGGGTACAGTCAGTAGGCCTTCCTTCCGAGGTCCCTCTGGGTATTGTCTCCAGGCCTTCCGTCTGAGGTAACTCTGGGTACAGTCACTGGACCTTTCTTCCGAGGTACCTCTGGGTACTGTCACCAGGCCTTCCTTCCGAGGTAACTCTGGGTACAGGCACCAGGCTTTGCTTCCGAGGTACCTCTGTGTACAGTTACCAGGCCTTCCTTCTCAGGCACCTCTAGGTACAGTCACCAGGCCTTCTTTCTGAGGTAGCTCTGGGTACAGTCACCAAGCCTTCCTTCCCAGTTACGACTGGGTACTGTCACCAGGCCGTCCTTCCGATGTACCTCTGGGTACAGTCACCAGGACATCCTTCCGAGGTACCTCTTGGTATAGTCAGTAGGCCTGCCTTCTGAGGTACCTCTGGGTAATGTCTCCTGGGCTTCCTTCTCCAGTACCTTTGGGTACAGTCACCAGGCCTTCATTCTCAGGTACCTCGGGGTACAGTCACCAGGCCTTCGTTCTGAGGTACCTCTGAGTAGAGTCAGCAGGCGTGCCTTCTCAGATGACTCTGGGTACTATCACCAGGCCTTTCTTCCGAGGTAACTCTGGGTACGGATAATCAGACCTTTCTTCTGAGATACCTCTTGGTAGAGTGACCAGGCCTTCCTTCCGAGGTACCTCTGGGTACAGTCAGTCGGCCTTCCTTCTGAGGTACATCTGGGTGATGTCACCAGGCCTTCCTTCCGAGGTACCTCTGGGTACAGTTACCAGGTCTTCATTCCCAAGCACCTCTGGGTACAGTCACCAGGCCTTCCTTCTCAGGTACTGTGGGCACAGTCAGCAGGCCTTCCTTCCGAGGTACCTCTGGGTATAGTTACCAGGCCTTCCTTCTCAGGTATATCTGCGTACAGTCAGCAGACCTTCCTTCCGAGTTACCTCTGGATACTGTCACCAGGCCTTCCTTTGGAGGCACCTCTGGGTACAGTCACCAGGCCTTCCCTTCACGGTTACTCTGGCTACACTCACAAGGCCTTCCTTCCGAGGTACCCCAGGGTACAGACACCAAACGTTTCTTCCATGGTAACTCTGGGTACAGTCACCAGACCTGCCTTCTGAGGTACCTCTGTTTACTGTCACCTGTCCTTCCTTCCGAGGTAAGTCTGGGTACAGTCACCAGGATTTCCTTCCGAGGTACCTCTGGGTTAGTCACCAGGCCTTCCTTCCGAGGTACGTCTGGGTACAGTCACCAGGCCTTTATTCTGAGGTACCTCTGGGTACATTCACCAGGCCTTCCTTCTGAGGTACCTCTGGTACAGTCACCAGGCCTTCCTACTGAGGTACCTCTGGTACAGTCACCAGGCCTTCCTTCTGAGATACCAGTGGATACAGTCACCAGACCCTCCTTCTCAGGTTCCTTTGGCTGCAGTCACCAGGCCTTTTTTCCGAGTACCTCTGAGCACAGTCATCAGCCCTTTCTCCCGAAGTACCTCTGGGAATAGTCACCAGGCCTTCCTTCTGAGGTACCTCTGGGTACAGTCAGCAGGCCTTCCTTCTCAGATACCTCTGGGTACAGTCACCAGGCCTTCTGTCTGAGGTACCTCTGGGTACAGTTACCAGGCCTTCCTTCCAAGGTAAATTTGGGTACAGTCACCAAGCCTTCCTTCCGAGGTACCTCTGGGTATAGACACCAAGCCTTCCTTCTGAGGTACCTCTGGGTACAGTCTCTAAGCCTTCCTTCCAAGGTTTGTCTGGGTACAGTTTCCAGGCCTTCCTTCCGAGGTACCTCTGGGTACAGTCACCAGGCCTTTCTTCTTACGTACCTCTGGGTATAGTTACCAGGCCTTCCTTCTCACGTACGCCTGGGTACTGTCACCAGGCCTCCCTTCCGAGGTATCTCTGGGTACTGTCACCAGGCCTTCCTTCCGAGGTACCTCTGGGTACAGGCACCAGGCTTTGCTTCCGAGGTACCTCTGGGTACAGTTACCAGGCCTTCCTTCTCAGGCACCTCTGGGTACAGTCACCAGGCCTTCCTTCTGTGGTAGCTCTGGGTACAGTCACCAAGCCTTCCTTCCCAGTTACGACTGGGTACTGTCACCAGGCCTACCTTCCGAGGTACCTCAGGGTACAGGCACCAGGCCTCGTATCCAAGGTACCTCTGGGTACAGTCAGCAGGACTTCCTTCCGAGGTACCTCTTGGTATAGTCAGTAGGCCTGCGTTCTGAGGTACCTCTGGGTAATGTCTCCTGGACTTCCTTCTCCAGTACCTCTGGGTACAGTCACCAGGCCTTCATTCTCAGGTACCTCGGGGTACAGTCACCAGGCTTTCATTCTCACGTACCTCTGGGTACAGTCACCAGGCCTTCGTTCTGAGGTACCTCTGAGTAGAGTCAGGAGGCCTGCCTTCTCAGATACCTCTGGGTACAGTCACCAGGCTTTCCTTCTGACGTATTTCTGGGTACGGTCACCAGGCCTTCGTTCCGAGGTACCTCTGGGTACAGTCAGTAGGCCTTCCTTCCGAGGTCCCTCTGGGTATTGTCTCCAGGCCTTCCGTCTGAGGTAACTCTGGGTACAGTCACTGGACCTTTCTTCCGAGGTACCTCTGGGTACTGTCACCAGGCCTTCCTTCCGAGGTAACTCTGGGTACAGGCACCAGGCTTTGCTTCCGAGGTACCTCTGTGTACAGTTACCAGGCCTTCCTTCTCAGGCACCTCTAGGTACAGTCACCAGGCCTTCTTTCTGAGGTAGCTCTGGGTACAGTCACCAAGCCTTCCTTCCCAGTTACGACTGGGTACTGTCACCAGGCCGTCCTTCCGATGTACCTCTGGGTACAGTCACCAGGACATCCTTCCGAGGTACCTCTTGGTATAGTCAGTAGGCCTGCCTTCTGAGGTACCTCTGGGTAATGTCTCCTGGGCTTCCTTCTCCAGTACCTTTGGGTACAGTCACCAGGCCTTCATTCTCAGGTACCTCGGGGTACAGTCACCAGGCCTTCGTTCTGAGGTACCTCTGAGTAGAGTCAGCAGGCGTGCCTTCTCAGATGACTCTGGGTACTATCACCAGGCCTTTCTTCCGAGGTAACTCTGGGTACGGATAATCAGACCTTTCTTCTGAGATACCTCTTGGTAGAGTGACCAGGCCTTCCTTCCGAGGTACCTCTGGGTACAGTCAGTCGGCCTTCCTTCTGAGGTACATCTGGGTGATGTCACCAGGCCTTCCTTCCGAGGTACCTCTGGGTACAGTTACCAGGTCTTCATTCCCAAGCACCTCTGGGTACAGTCACCAGGCCTTCCTTCTCAGGTACTGTGGGCACAGTCAGCAGGCCTTCCTTCCGAGGTACCTCTGGGTATAGTTACCAGGCCTTCCTTCTCAGGTATATCTGCGTACAGTCAGCAGACCTTCCTTCCGAGTTACCTCTGGATACTGTCACCAGGCCTTCCTTTGGAGGCACCTCTGGGTACAGTCACCAGGCCTTCCCTTCACGGTTACTCTGGCTACACTCACAAGGCCTTCCTTCCGAGGTACCCCAGGGTACAGACACCAAACGTTTCTTCCATGGTAACTCTGGGTACAGTCACCAGACCTGCCTTCTGAGGTACCTCTGTTTACTGTCACCTGTCCTTCCTTCCGAGGTAAGTCTGGGTACAGTCACCAGGATTTCCTTCCGAGGTACCTCTGGGTTAGTCACCAGGCCTTCCTTCCGAGGTACGTCTGGGTACAGTCACCAGGCCTTTATTCTGAGGTACCTCTGGGTACATTCACCAGGCCTTCCTTCTGAGGTACCTCTGGTACAGTCACCAGGCCTTCCTACTGAGGTACCTCTGGTACAGTCACCAGGCCTTCCTTCTGAGATACCAGTGGATACAGTCACCAGACCCTCCTTCTCAGGTTCCTTTGGCTGCAGTCACCAGGCCTTTTTTCCGAGTACCTCTGAGCACAGTCATCAGCCCTTTCTCCCGAAGTACCTCTGGGAATAGTCACCAGGCCTTCCTTCTGAGGTACCTCTGGGTACAGTCAGCAGGCCTTCCTTCTCAGATACCTCTGGGTACAGTCACCAGGCCTTCTGTCTGAGGTACCTCTGGGTACAGTTACCAGGCCTTCCTTCCAAGGTAAATTTGGGTACAGTCACCAAGCCTTCCTTCCGAGGTACCTCTGGGTATAGACACCAAGCCTTCCTTCTGAGGTACCTCTGGGTACAGTCTCTAAGCCTTCCTTCCAAGGTTTGTCTGGGTACAGTTTCCAGGCCTTCCTTCCGAGGTACCTCTGGGTACAGTCACCAGGCCTTTCTTCTTACGTACCTCTGGGTATAGTTACCAGGCCTTCCTTCTCACGTACGCCTGGGTACTGTCACCAGGCCTCCCTTCCGAGGTATCTCTGGGTACTGGCACCAGGCCTTCCTTCCGAGGTACCTCTGGGTACAGGCACCAGGCTTTGCTTCCGAGGTACCTCTGGGTACAGTTACCAGGCCTTCCTTCTCAGGCACCTCTGGGTACAGTCACCAGGCCTTCCTTCTGTGGTAGCTCTGGGTACAGTCACCAAGCCTTCCTTCCCAGTTACGACTGGGTACTGTCACCAGGCCTACCTTCCGAGGTACCTCAGGGTACAGGCACCAGGCCTCGTATCCAAGGTACCTCTGGGTACAGTCAGCAGGACTTCCTTCCGAGGTACCTCTTGGTATAGTCAGTAGGCCTGCGTTCTGAGGTACCTCTGGGTAATGTCTCCTGGACTTCCTTCTCCAGTACCTCTGGGTACAGTCACCAGGCCTTCATTCTCAGGTACCTCGGGGTACAGTCACCAGGCTTTCATTCTCACGTACCTCTGGGTACAGTCACCAGGCCTTCGTTCTGAGGTACCTCTGAGTAGAGTCAGGAGGCCTGCCTTCTCAGATACCTCTGGGTACAGTCACCAGGCTTTCCTTCTGACGTATTTCTGGGTACGGTCACCAGGCCTTCGTTCCGAGGTACCTCTGGGTACAGTCAGTAGGCCTTCCTTCCGAGGTCCCTCTGGGTATTGTCTCCAGGCCTTCCGTCTGAGGTAACTCTGGGTACAGTCACTGGACCTTTCTTCCGAGGTACCTCTGGGTACTGTCACCAGGCCTTCCTTCCGAGGTAACTCTGGGTACAGGCACCAGGCTTTGCTTCCGAGGTACCTCTGTGTACAGTTACCAGGCCTTCCTTCTCAGGCACCTCTAGGTACAGTCACCAGGCCTTCTTTCTGAGGTAGCTCTGGGTACAGTCACCAAGCCTTCCTTCCCAGTTACGACTGGGTACTGTCACCAGGCCGTCCTTCCGATGTACCTCTGGGTACAGTCACCAGGACATCCTTCCGAGGTACCTCTTGGTATAGTCAGTAGGCCTGCCTTCTGAGGTACCTCTGGGTAATGTCTCCTGGGCTTCCTTCTCCAGTACCTTTGGGTACAGTCACCAGGCCTTCATTCTCAGGTACCTCGGGGTACAGTCACCAGGCCTTCGTTCTGAGGTACCTCTGAGTAGAGTCAGCAGGCGTGCCTTCTCAGATGACTCTGGGTACTATCACCAGGCCTTTCTTCCGAGGTAACTCTGGGTACGGATAATCAGACCTTTCTTCTGAGATACCTCTTGGTAGAGTGACCAGGCCTTCCTTCCGAGGTACCTCTGGGTACAGTCAGTCGGCCTTCCTTCTGAGGTACATCTGGGTGATGTCACCAGGCCTTCCTTCCGAGGTACCTCTGGGTACACTTACCAGGTCTTCATTCCCAAGCACCTCTGGGTACAGTCACCAGGCCTTCCTTCTCAGGTACTGTGGGCACAGTCAGCAGGCCTTCCTTCCGAGGTACCTCTGGGTATAGTTACCAGGCCTTCCTTCTCAGGTATATCTGCGTACAGTCAGCAGACCTTCCTTCCGAGTTACCTCTGGATACTGTCACCAGGCCTTCCTTTGGAGGCACCTCTGGGTACAGTCACCAGGCCTTCCCTTCACGGTTACTCTGGCTACACTCACAAGGCCTTCCTTCCGAGGTACCCCAGGGTACAGACACCAAACGTTTCTTCCATGGTAACTCTGGGTACAGTCACCAGACCTGCCTTCTGAGGTACCTCTGTTTACTGTCACCTGTCCTTCCTTCCGAGGTAAGTCTGGGTACAGTCACCAGGATTTCCTTCCGAGGTACCTCTGGGTTAGTCACCAGGCCTTCCTTCCGAGGTACGTCTGGGTACAGTCACCAGGCCTTTATTCTGAGGTACCTCTGGGTACATTCACCAGGCCTTCCTTCTGAGGTACCTCTGGTACAGTCACCAGGCCTTCCTACTGAGGTACCTCTGGTACAGTCACCAGGCCTTCCTTCTGAGATACCAGTGGATACAGTCACCAGACCCTCTTTCTCAGGTTCCTTTGGCTGCAGTCACCAGGCCTTTTTTCCGAGTACCTCTGAGCACAGTCATCAGCCCTTTCTCCCGAAGTACCTCTGGGAATAGTCACCAGGCCTTCCTTCTGAGGTACCTCTGGGTACAGTCAGCAGGCCTTCCTTCTCAGATACCTCTGGGTACAGTCACCAGGCCTTCTGTCTGAGGTACCTCTGGGTACAGTTACCAGGCCTTCCTTCCAAGGTAAATTTGGGTACAGTCACCAAGCCTTCCTTCCGAGGTACCTCTGGGTATAGACACCAAGCCTTCCTTCTGAGGTACCTCTGGGTACAGTCTCTAAGCCTTCCTTCCAAGGTTTGTCTGGGTACAGTTTCCAGGCCTTCCTTCCGAGGTACCTCTGGGTACAGTCACCAGGCCTTTCTTCTTACGTACCTCTGGGTATAGTTACCAGGCCTTCCTTCTCACGTACGCCTGGGTACTGTCACCAGGCCTCCCTTCCGAGGTATCTCTGGGTACTGTCACCAGGCCTTCCTTCCGAGGTACCTCTGGGTACAGGCACCAGGCTTTGCTTCCGAGGTACCTCTGGGTACAGTTACCAGGCCTTCCTTCTCAGGCACCTCTGGGTACAGTCACCAGGCCTTCCTTCTGTGGTAGCTCTGGGTACAGTCACCAAGCCTTCCTTCCCAGTTACGACTGGGTACTGTCACCAGGCCTACCTTCCGAGGTACCTCAGGGTACAGGCACCAGGCCTCGTATCCAAGGTACCTCTGGGTACAGTCAGCAGGACTTCCTTCCGAGGTACCTCTTGGTATAGTCAGTAGGCCTGCGTTCTGAGGTACCTCTGGGTAATGTCTCCTGGACTTCCTTCTCCAGTACCTCTGGGTACAGTCACCAGGCCTTCATTCTCAGGTACCTCGGGGTACAGTCACCAGGCTTTCATTCTCACGTACCTCTGGGTACAGTCACCAGGCCTTCGTTCTGAGGTACCTCTGAGTAGAGTCAGGAGGCCTGCCTTCTCAGATACCTCTGGGTACAGTCACCAGGCTTTCCTTCTGACGTATTTCTGGGTACGGTCACCAGGCCTTCGTTCCGAGGTACCTCTGGGTACAGTCAGTAGGCCTTCCTTCCGAGGTCCCTCTGGGTATTGTCTCCAGGCATTCCGTCTGAGGTAACTCTGGGTACAGTCACTGGACCTTTCTTCCGAGGTACCTCTGGGTACTGTCACCAGGCCTTCCTTCCGAGGTAACTCTGGGTACAGGCACCAGGCTTTGCTTCCGAGGTACCTCTGTGTACAGTTACCAGGCCTTCCTTCTCAGGCACCTCTAGGTACAGTCACCAGGCCTTCTTTCTGAGGTAGCTCTGGGTACAGTCACCAAGCCTTCCTTCCCAGTTACGACTGGGTACTGTCACCAGGCCTACCTTCCGAGGTACCTCAGGGTACAGGCACCAGGCCTCGTATCCAAGGTACCTCTGGGTACAGTCAGCAGAACTTCCTTCCGAGGTACCTCTTGGTATAGTCAGTAGGCCTGCCTTCTGAGGTACCTCTGGGTAATGTCTCCTGGACTTCCTTCTCCAGTACCTCTGGGTACAGTCACCAGGCCTTCATTCTCAGGTACCTCTGGGTACAGTCACCAGGCCTTCGTTCTGAGGTACCTCTGAGTAGAGTCAGCAGGCCTGCCTTCTCAGATACCTCTGGGTACAGTCACCAGGCTTTCCTTCTGACGTATTTCTGGGTACAGTGACCAGGCCTTCCTTCCGAGGTAACTCTGGGTACAGATAATCAGACCTTTCTTCCGAGATACCTCTTGGTAGAGTGACCAGGCCTTCCTTCCGAGGTACCTCTGGGTACAGTCAGTAGGCCTTCCTCTGAGGTACATCTGGATAATGTCACCAGGCCTTCCCTCCGAGGTACCTCTGGGAACAGTTACCAGGCCTTCATTCTCAGGCACGTCTGGGTACAGCCACGAGGACTTCCTTCCGAGGCACCTCTGGTTACAGTCATCAGGCCTTCCTTCTGAGGTATGTATGGGTGCAGTCACGAGGCCTTTCTTCCGAGGTACCTCTGGGTACAGTCACCAAGCCTTCCTTCTCAGGTACGCCTGGGTACTGTCACCAGGCCTTCCTTTCGAGGTATCTCTGGGTACTGTCACCAGGCCTTCCTTCCGAGGTTCCTCAGGGTACAGGCACCAGGCATTGCTTTCGAAGTACCTCTGGGTACGGTCACCAGGCTTCGTATCCAAGGTACTTCCGGGTACAGTCACCAGGACATCCTTCCGAGGTACCTCTTGGTATAGTCAGTAGGCCTGCCTTCTGAGGTACCTCTGGGTAATGTCTCCTGGGCTTCCTTCTCCAGTACCTCTGGGTACAGTCACCAGGCCTTCATTCTCAGGTATCTCGGGGTACAGTCACCAGGCTTTCATTCTCAGGTACCTCTGGGTACAGTCACCAGGCCTTCCTTCTGAGGTACCTCTGAGTAGAGTCAGCAGGCCTGCCTCTCAGATACCTCTGGGTACAGTCATCAGGCTTTCCTTCTGACGTAGTTCTGGGTACAGTCACCAGACCTTCCTTCTGAGGTATCTCTGGGTACAGTCACCCAGCCTTCCTTCTGAGGTACCTGTGTGTATGTCACCAGTTCTTGCTTCCGATTCACCTCTGGGTACAGTCACCAGGTCTTCCTTCCGAGGTACCTCTGGGTACAGCCAGGAGCTTTTCTGTCTGAGGTACCTCAGGGTACAGTAATCAGGCCTTCCTGCCAAGGCATCTCTGGGTACAGTCACCATGTCTTCCTTCTGAAGTACATCTGAGTACAGTCACCAGGCCTTCGTTCCGAGGTACCTCTGGGAACAGTCAGTAGGCCTTCCTTCCGAGGTCCCTCTGGGTACTGTCACCAGGCCTTCCTTCTGAGGTAACTCTGGGTACAGTCACCAGGCCTTCCTTCCGAGGTACGTCTGGGTACAGTTACCAGGCCTTCCTTCTCAGGTTCCTCTGGGTACAGTCACCAGGCCTTCCTTCCGAGCTACCTCTGGGTACTGTCACCAGGCCTTCCTTCGGAGATATCTCTGGGTACAGTCACCAGGCCTTCCCTCCAGGGTTACTCTGGGTACAGTCACAAGACCTTCCTTCCGATGTACCCCTGGGTACAGACGCCAGACGTTTATTCCGAGGTAACTCTGTGTACAGTCACCAGGCCTTCCTTTCGATATACCTCTGGATACTGTCACCAGGCCGTCCTGCCGAGGTACCTCTGGGTACACTCACCAGGCCTTCATTCTGAGGGACCTCTGGGTACAGTCACGAGGACTTCCTTCCCAGGTATCTCTGGGTTAATCACCAGGCTTTCCTTCCGAGGTACCTCTGGGTACAGTCTCCAGGCCTTTATTTTGAGGTACCTCTGGGTACAGTCACCAGTCCTTCCTTCTGAGGTACCTCTGTGTACAGTCACCAGGCGTTCCTTTTGAGGTACCTCTGGGTACAGTCATCAGGCCTTTCTTCTTAGATACCTGTGGTTACAGTCATCAGGCCTTCCTTCTCAGGAACCTATGAGTACACTCACCAGGTCTTTTTTCCGAGTACCTCTGAGCACAGTCATCAGGCCTTTCTCCTGAAGTACCTCTGGGTACAGTCACCAGGCCATCCTTCTGAGGTACGTGTGGGTACAGTCACCAGGCCTTCCTTCCGAGGTACCTCTGGGTACAGTCGCCAGTCCTTCCTTCTGAGGTACCTCTGTGTACAGTCACCAGGCCTTCCTTCTGAGGTACCTCTGGGTACAGTCACCAGTCCTTCCTTCTGAGGTACCTCTGTGTACAGTCACCAGGCGTTCCTTTTGAGGTACCTCTGGGTACAGTCATCAGGCCTTTCTTCTTAGATACCTGTGGTTACAGTCATCAGGCCTTCCTTCTCAGGAACCTATGAGTACACTCACCAGGTCTTTTTTCCGAGTACCTCTGAGCACAGTCATCAGGCCTTTCTCCTGAAGTACCTCTGGGTACAGTCACCAGGCCATCCTTCTGAGGTACGTGTGGGTACAGTCACCAGGCCTTCCTTCCGAGGTACCTCTGGGTACTGTCACCAGGCCTTACTTCCGAGGTACCTCTGGGTACAGGTACCAGCCATTGCTTCCGAAGTACCTCTGCGTACAGTCACCAGGCCTTGCATCCAAGGTAACTCTGGGTACAGTCAGCAGGATTTCCTTCCGAGGTACTTCTTGGTATAGTCAGTAGGCCTGCCTTCTGAGGTACCTCTGGGTAATGTCTCCTGAGCTTCCTTCTCCAGTACCTCTGGGTACAGTCACCAGGCCTTCATTCTCAAGGTACCTCGGGGTACTGTCACCAGGCCTTCGTTCTGAGGTACCTCTGAGTAGAGTCAGCAGGCGTGCCTTCTCAGATGCCTCTGGGTACTATCACCAGGCCTTCCTTCCGAGGGAACTCTGGGTACAGATAATCAGACCTTTCTTCCGAGATACCTCTCGGTAGAGTGATCAGGCCTTCCTTCCGAGGTACCTCTGGGTACAGTCAGTAGGCCTTCCTTCTGAGGTACATCTGGGGAATGTCACCAGGCCTTCCTTCCAAGGTACCTCTGGGTAAAGTTACCAGGCCTTCATTCTCAGTTACTGTGGGTACAGTCCGCAGGCTTTCCTTCCGAGGTACCTCAGGGTACAGTTACCAGGCCTTCCTTCTCAGGTACATCTGGGTACAGTCAGCACGCCTTCCTTCCGAGTTACCTCTGGGTACTGTCACCAGGCCTTCCTTCGGAGGCACCTCTGGGTACAGTCACCAGGTCTTCCCTTCACGGTTACTCTGAGTACACTCACAAGGCCTTCCTTCCAAGGTACCCCAGGGTACAAACACCAAACGTTTCTTTCATGGTAACTCTGGGTACAGTCACCAGACCTGCCTTCCGAGGTACCTCTGTTTACTGTCACCAGTCCTTCCTGCCGAGGTAACTCTGGGTACAGTCACCAGGATTTCCTTCCTAGGTACCTCTGGGTTAGTCACCAAGCCTTCCTTCCGAGGTACGTCTGGCTACAGTCTCCAGGCCTTTATTCTGAGGTACCTCTGGGTACAGTCACCAGGCCTTCCTTCTGAGGTACCTCTGTGTACAGTCACCAGGCCTTCCTTCTGAGGTACCTCTGGGTACAGTCACCAGGCCTTCCTTCTGAGATACCTGTGGTTACAGTCACCAGACCTTCCTTCTCAGGTTCCTCTGGGTGCAGTCACCAGGCCTTTTTTCCGAGTACCTCTGAGCACAGTCATCAGCCCTTTCTCCCGAAGTACCTCTGGGTACAGTCACCATGCCCTCCTTCCGAGGTACCGCTGCGTTCAGTCACCAGTCCTTCCTTCCGAGGAACCTCTGGGTACAGGCACCAGGCCTTCTTTCCGAAGTACCTCTGGGAATAGTCACCAGGCTTTCCTTCTGAGGTACCTCTGGGTACTGTCACCAGGCCTTCCTTCTGAGGTAAGTCTGGGTACAGTCAGTAGGCCTTCCTTCTGAGGTACCTCTGGGTATAGTCTCAAGGCCTTCCTTCTCAGATACCTGTGGGTACAGTCACAAGGCCTTCTTTCCGAGGTACCTCTTGGTAGAGTCACTAGGCCTTCCTTCCGATATACCTCTGGGTACCATCACTAGGCCTTCCTTCCAGGTACCTCTGGGTACAGTCACCAGGCTTTCCTTCTGAGGTACCTCTGAGTACAGTCAGCAGGCCTGCGTTCTCAGATACCTCTGGGTACTGTCACCAGACCTTCCTTCTGAGGTAGCTCTGGGTACAGACACCAAGGCTCCTTCGAAGGTACCTGTGGGTACAGTCATCAGGGCTTCCTTCCGAGGTATTTATGGGTACAGTCACCAGGCCTTTCTTCTTAGGTACCTCTCGGTATAGTTTCCAGGCCTTCCTTCTCACGTACGCCTGGGTACTGTCACCAGGGCTCCCTTCCGAGTTATCTCTGGGTACTGTCACCAGGCCTTCCTTCCGAGGTAACTCTGGGTACAGGCACCAGGCTTTGCTTCCGAGATACCTCTGGGTACAGTTACCAGGCCTTCCTTCTGAGGAAGCTCTGGGTACAGTCACCAAGCCTTCCTTCCCAGTTACGACTGGGTACTGTCACCAGGCCTTCCTTCCGAGGTACCTCAGGGTACAGGCACCAGGCCTCGTATCCAAGGTACCTCTGGGTACAGTCACCAGGCCTTCCTTCCGAGGCACCTCTGGGTACAGTTACCAGGCCTTCATTCTCAGGCACGTCTGGGTACAGTCACCAGGCCTGCCTTTTGAGGTAGGTCTGGGTACAGTCACCAAGCCTTCCTTCCCAGTTACGACTGGGTACTGTCACCAGGCCTACCTTCCGAGCTACCTCAGGGTACAGGCACCAGGTCTCGTATCCAAGGTACCTCTGGGTACAGTCACCAGGACTTCCTTCCGAGGTACCTCTTGGTATAGTCAGTAGGCCTGCCTGCTGAGGTACCTCTGGGTAATGTCTCCTGGACTTCCTTCTCCAGTACCTCTGGGTACAGTCAGCAGGCCTTCATTCTCAGGTACCTCGGGGTATAGTCACCAGGCTTTCATTCTCAGGTACCTCTGGGTACAGTCACCAGGCCTTCGTTCTGAGGTACCTCTGAGTAGAGTCAGCAGGCCTGCCTTCTCAGATACCTCTGGGTACAGTCACCAGGCTTTCCTTCTGACGTATTTCTGGGTACAGTGACCAGGCCTTCGTTCCGAGGTACCTCTGGGTACAGTCAGTAGGCCTTCCTTCCGAGGTCCCTCTGGGTACTGTAACTAGGCCTTTCTTCTGAGGTACCTCTGGGTACAGTGAGGAGGCCTGCCTTCTCAGATACCTGTGGGTACAGTGACCAGGCCTTCTGTCTGAGGTAACTCTGGGTACAGTCACCAGGGCTTCCTTCCGAGGTACCTCTGGGTACAGTCATCAGGCTTTCCTTCCAAGGTATGTATGGGTACAGTCACCAGGACTTCCTTCCGAGGTATCTCTGGGTTAATCACCAGGCTTTCCTTCCGAGGTACCTGTGGGTACAGTCACCAGGCCCTTATTGTGAGGTACCTCTGGGTACAGTCACCAGGCCTTCCTTCTGAGGTATGTCTGTGTACAGTCACCAGGCGTTCCTTTTGAGGTACCTCTGGGTACAGTCACCAGGATTTCCTTTCGTGGTATCTCTGGGTACAGTCACCAGGCCTTTCTTCTTAGATACCTGTGGTTACAGTTACCAGGCCTTCCTTCTCAGGTTCCTGTGTTTACAGTCACCAGGCCGTTTTTCCGAGTACCTCTGAGCACAGTCATGAGGCCTTTCTCCCGAAGTACCTCTGGATACTGTCACCAGGCCATCCTTCAGAGGTACGTGTGGGTACAGTCACCACGCCTTCCTTCCGAGGTAGCTCTGTGTACAGTCACCAGGCCTTCCTTCCGAGGTACGTCCGGGTACAGTCATCAGGCTTTCGTTCTGAGGTACCTCTGGGTACACTCACCAGGCCTTCCTTCCGAGGCACCTGTAGGTACAGTCTCTAGGCCTTCCTTCCGAGGTATGTCTGGGTACTGTCATCAGGCCTTCGTTCCAAGGTATCTCTAGGTACAGTCACCAGGCCTTCTTTCCGAGGTATGTCTGGGTACAGGCACCAGGCCTTCCTTCTGAGGTACCATTGGGAACAGTCATCAGGGATTCCTTCTTAGGTATCTCTGGGTTTAGTCACCAGGCCGTCCTTCCAAGGTACATCTGGGTAATGTCACCAGGCCTTCCTTCGGAGGAACCTCTGGGTACAGTCACCAGGGCTTCCTTCTGATGTACCTCTGGGTATAGTCACCAGGCCTTCCTTTTGAGGTACCTCTGGGTACAGTGAGCAGGCCTGCCTTCTCAGATACCTCTGGGTACAATCACCAGGCCTTCTGTCTTAGGTGACTCTGGGTAAAGTCACCAGGGCTTCCTTCCGAGGTACCTCTGGGTACAGTTACCAGGCCTTCCTTCCAAGGTACCTCAGGGTACAGTCATCAGGCCTTCCTCCAAGGTACCTCTGGGTACAGTCACCAGGCCTTCCTTCCGAGGTAAATTTGGGTACCGTCACCAGGCCTTCCTTCCGAGGTACCTCTGGGTACCGTCACCAGGCCTTCCTTCCGAGGTAAATTTGGGTACAGTCACCAAGCCTTCCTTCCGAGGTACCTCTTGGTATAGACACCAAGCCTTCCTTCTGAGGTACCTCTGGGTACAGTCTCTAAGCCTTCCTTCCAAGGTTTGTCTGGGTACAGTTTCCAGGCCTTCCTTCTGAGGTACCTCTGGGTACAGTCACCACGCCTTCCTTCTTAGGTACCTCTGGGTATAGTTACCAGGCCTTCCTTCTCACGTACGCCTGGGTACTGTCACCAGGCCTCCCTTCCGAGATACCTCTGGGTACTGTCACCAGGCCTTCCTTCCGAGCTACCTCTGGGTACAGGCACCAGCCATTGCTTCCGAAGTACCTCTGGGTAGGGTCACCAGGCCTTGTATCCAAGGTAACTCTGGGTACAGTCAGCGGGACTTCCTTCCGAGGTACTTCTTGGTATAGTCAGTAGGCCTGCCTTCTGAGGTACCTCTGGGTAATGTCTCCTGGGCTTCCTTCTCCAGTACCTTTGGGTACAGTCACCAGGCCTTCCTTCTCAGTTACCTTTGGGTACACTTACCAGGTCTTCCTTCTGAGGTACCTCAGTGGACTGTCACCAGGCCTTCCTTGCAAGCTACCTCTGGGTATAGTCACCAGTCCTTCCTTCCGAGGTAACTCTGGGTACAGTCATCAGACCTTTTTTCCGAGGTAACTGTGGGTACAATCATCAGACCTTTCTTCTGAGATACCTCTGGGTAGATTGACCAGGCCTTCCTTCCGAGGTACCTCTGGGTACAGTCAGTCGGCCTTCCTTCTGAGGTACATCTGGGTGATGTCACCAGGCCTTCCTTCCGAGGTACCTCTGGGTACAGTCAGTCGGCCTTCCTTCTGAGGTACATCTGGGTGATGTCACCAGGCCTTCCTTCCGAGGTACCTCTGGGTACAGTTACCAGGTCTTCATTCCCAAGCACCTCTGGGTACAGTCACCAGGCCTTCCTTCTCAGGTACTGTGGGCACAGTCAGCAGGCCTTCCTTCCGAGGTACCTCTGGGTATAGTTACCAGGCCTTCCTTCTCAGGTATATCTGCGTACAGTCAGCAGACCTTCCTTCCGAGTTACCTCTGGATACTGTCACCAGGCCTTCCTTTGGAGGCACCTCTGGGTACAGTCACCAGGCCTTCCCTTCACGGTTACTCTGGCTACACTCACAAGGCCTTCCTTCCGAGGTACCCCAGGGTACAGACACCAAACGTTTCTTCCATGGTAACTCTGGGTACAGTCACCAGACCTGCCTTCTGAGGAACCTCTGTTTACTGTCACCTGACCTTCCTTCCGAGGTAAGTCTGGGTACAGTCACCAGGATTTCCTTCCGAGGTACCTCTGGGTTAGTCACCAGGCCTTCCTTCCGAGGTACGTCTGGGTACAGTCACCAGGCCTTTATTCTGAGGTACCTCTGGGTACAGTCACCAGGCCTTCCTTCTGAGGTACCTCTGGTACAGTCACCAGGCCTTCCTACTGAGGTACCTCTGGTACAGTCACCAGGCCTTCCTTCTGAGATACCAGTGGATACAGTCACCAGACCCTCCTTCTCAGGTTCCTTTGGCTGCAGTCACCAGGCCTTTTTTCCGAGTACCTCTGAGCACAGTCATCAGCCCTTTCTCCCGAAGTACCTCTGGGAATAGTCACCAGGCCTTCCTTCTGAGGTACCTCTGGGTACAGTCAGCAGGCCTTCCTTCTCAGATACCTCTGGGTACAGTCACCAGGCCTTCTGTCTGAGGTAACTCTGGGTAAAGTCACCAGGGCTTCCTTCCGAGGTACCTCTGGGTACAGTTACCAGGCCTTCCTTCCAAGGTAAATTTGGGTACAGTCACCAAGCCTTCCTTCCGAGGTACCTCTTGGTATAGACACCAAGCCTTCCTTCTGAGGTACCTCTGGGTACAGTCTCTAAGCCTTCCTTCCAAGGTTTGTCTGGGTACAGTTTCCAGGCCTTCCTTCTGAGGTACCTCTGGGTACAGTCACCACGCCTTCCTTCTTAGGTACCTCTGGGTATAGTTCCCAGGCCTTCCTTCTCACGTACGCCTGGGTACTGTCACCAGGCCTCCCTTCCGAGGTACCTCTGGGTACTGTCACCAGGCCTTCCTTCCGAGCTACCTCTGGGTACAGGCACCAGCCATTGCTTCCGAAGTAACTCTGGGTACAGTCACCAGGCCTTGTATCCAAGGTAACTCTGGGTACAGTCAGCGGTACTTCCTTCCGAGGTACTTCTTGGTATAGTCAGTAGGCCTGCCTTCTGAGGTACCTCTGGGTAATGTCTCCTGGGCTTCCTTCTCCAGTACCTTTGGGTACAGTCACCAGGCCTTCATTCTCAGGTACCTCGGGGTACAGTCACCAGGCCTTCGTTCTGAGGTACCTCTGAGTAGAGTCAGCAGGCGTGCCTTCTCAGATGACTCTGGGTACTATCACCAGGCCTTTCTTCCGAGGTAACTCTGGGTACGGATAATCAGACCTTTCTTCTGAGATACCTCTTGGTAGAGTGACCAGGCCTTCCTTCCGAGGTACCTCTGGGTACAGTCAGTCGGCCTTCCTTCTGAGGTACATCTGGGTGATGTCACCAGGCCTTCCTTCCGAGGTACCTCTGGGTACACTTACCAGGTCTTCATTCCCAAGCACCTCTGGGTACAGTCACCAGGCCTTCCTTCTCAGGTACTGTGGGCACAGTCAGCAGGCCTTCCTTCCGAGGTACCTCTGGGTATAGTTACCAGGCCTTCCTTCTCAGGTATATCTGCGTACAGTCAGCAGACCTTCCTTCCGAGTTACCTCTGGATACTGTCACCAGGCCTTCCTTTGGAGGCACCTCTGGGTACAGTCACCAGGCCTTCCCTTCACGGTTACTCTGGCTACACTCACAAGGCCTTCCTTCCGAGGTACCCCAGGGTACAGACACCAAACGTTTCTTCCATGGTAACTCTGGGTACAGTCACCAGACCTGCCTTCTGAGGTACCTCTGTTTACTGTCACCTGTCCTTCCTTCCGAGGTAAGTCTAGGTACAGTCACCAGGATTTCCTTCCGAGGTACCTCTGGGTTAGTCACCAGGCCTTCCTTCCGAGGTACGTCTGGGTACAGTCACCAGGCCTTCCTACTGAGGTACCTCTGGTACAGTCACCAGGCCTTCCTTCTGAGATACCAGTGGATACAGTCACCAGACCCTCCTTCTCAGGTTCCTTTGGCTGCAGTCACCAGGCCTTTTTTCCGAGTACCTCTGAGCACAGTCATCAGCCCTTTCTCCCGAAGTACCTCTGAAAATAGTCACCAGGCCTTCCTTCTGAGGTACCTCTGGGTACAGTCAGCAGGCCTTCCTTCTCAGATACCTCTGGGTACAGTCACCAGGCCTTCTGTCTGAGGTACCTCTGGGTACAGTTACCAGGCCTTCCTTCCAAGGTAAATTTGGGTACAGTCACCAAGCCTTCCTTCCGAGGTACCTCTGGGTATAGACACCAAGCCTTCCTTCTGAGGTACCTCTGGGTACAGTCTCTAAGCCTTCCTTCCAAGGTTTGTCTGGGTACAGTTTCCAGGCCTTCCTTCCGAGGTACCTCTGGGTACAGTCACCAGGCCTTTCTTCTTACGTACCTCTGGGTATAGTTACCAGGCCTTCCTTCTCACGTACGCCTGGGTACTGTCACCAGGCCTCCCTTCCGAAGTATCTCTGGGTACTGTCACCAGGCCTTCCTTCCGAGGTACCTCTGGGTACAGGCACCAGGCTTTGCTTCCGAGGTACCTCTGGGTACAGTTACCAGGCCTTCCTTCTCAGGCACCTCTGGGTACAGTCACCAGGCCTTCCTTCTGTGGTAGCTCTGGGTACAGTCACCAAGCCTTCCTTCCCAGTTACGACTGGGTACTGTCACCAGGCCTACCTTCCGAGGTACCTCAGGGTACAGGCACCAGGCCTCGTATCCAAGGTACCTCTGGGTACAGTCAGCAGGACTTCCTTCCGAGGTACCTCTTGGTATAGTCAGTAGGCCTGCGTTCTGAGGTACCTCTGGGTAATGTCTCCTGGACTTCCTTCTCCAGTACCTCTGGGTACAGTCACCAGGCCTTCATTCTCAGGTACCTCGGGGTACAGTCACCAGGCTTTCATTCTCACGTACCTCTGGGTACAGTCACCAGGCCTTCGTTCTGAGGTACCTCTGAGTAGAGTCAGGAGGCCTGCCTTCTCAGATACCTCTGGGTACAGTCACCAGGCTTTCCTTCTGACGTATTTCTGGGTACGGTCACCAGGCCTTCGTTCCGAGGTACCTCTGGGTATAGTCAGTAGGCCTTCCTTCCGAGGTCCCTCTGGGTATTGTCTCCAGGCCTTCCGTCTGAGGTAACTCTGGGTACAGTTACTGGACCTTTCTTCCGAGGTACCTCTGGGTACTGTCACCAGGCCTTCCTTCCGAGGTAACTCTGGGTACAGGCACCAGGCTTTGCTTCCGAGGTACTCTGTGTACAGTTACCAGGCCTTCCTTCTCAGGCACCTCTAGGTACAGTCACCAGGCCTTCTTTCTGAGGTAGCTCTGGGTACAGTCACCAAGCCTTCCTTCCCAGTTACGACTGGGTACTGTCACCAGGCCTACCTTCCGAGGTACCTCAGGGTACAGGCACCAGGCCTCGTATCCAAGGTACCTCTGGGTACAGTCACCAGGCCTTCCTTCCGAGGTACCTCTGGGTACAGTTACCAGGCCTTCATTCTCAGGCACCTCTGGGTACAGTCACCAGGCCTTCCTTCTGAGGTAGCTCTGGGTACAGTCACCAAGCCTTCCTTCCCAGTTACGACTGGGTACTGTCACCAGGCCTACCTTCCGAGGTACCTCAGGGTACAGGCACCAGGCCTCGTATCCAAGGTACCTCTGGGTACAGTCAGCAGAACTTCCTTCCGAGGTACCTCTTGGTATAGTCAGTAGGCCTGCCTTCTGAAGTACCTCTGGGTAATGTCTCCTGGACTTCCTTCTCCAGTACCTCTGGGTACAGTCACCAGGCCTTCATTCTCAGGTACCTCTGGGTACAGTCACCAGGCCTTCGTTCTGAGGTACCTCTGAGTAGAGTCAGCAGGCCTGCCTTCTCAGATACCTCTGGGTACAGTCACCAGGCTTTCCTTCTGACGTATTTCTGGGTACAGTGACCAGGCCTTCCTTCCGAGGTAACTCTGGGTACAGATAATCAGACCTTTCTTCCGAGATACCTCTTGGTAGAGTGACCAGGCCTTCCTTCCGAGGTACCTCTGGGTACAGTCAGTAGGCCTTCCTTCTGAGGTACATCTGGATAATGTCACGAGGCCTTCCCTCCGAGGTACCTCTGGGAACAGTTACCAGGCCTTCATTCTCAGGCACGTCTGGGTACAGCCACGAGGACTTCCTTCCGAGGCACCTCTGGTTACAGTCATCAGGCCTTCCTTCTGAGGTATGTATGGGTGCAGTCACGAGGCCTTTCTTCCGAGGTACCTCTGGGTACAGTCACCAAGCCTTCCTTCTCAGGTACGCCTGGGTACTGTCACCAGGCCTTCCTTCCGAGGTATCTCTGGGTACTGTCACCAGGCCTTCCTTCCGAGGTTCCTCAGGGTACAGGCACCAGGCATTGCTTTCGAAGTACCTCTGGGTACGGTCACCAGGCTTCGTATCCAAGGTACTTCCGGGTACAGTCACCAGGACATCCTTCCGTGGTACCTCTTGGTATAGTCAGTAGGCCTGCCTTCTGAGGTACCTCTGGGTAATGTCTCCTGGGCTTCCTTCTCCAGTACCTCTGGGTACAGTCACCAGGCCTTCATTCTCAGGTATCTCGGGGTACAGTCACCAGGCTTTCATTCTCAGGTACCTCTGGGTACAGTCACCAGGCCTTCCTTCTGAGGTACCTCTGAGTAGAGTCAGCAGGCCTGCCTCTCAGATACCTCTGGGTACAGTCATCAGGCTTTCCTTCTGACGTAGTTCTGGGTACAGTCACCAGACCTTCCTTCTGAGGTATCTCTGGGTACAGTCACCCAGCCTTCCTTCTGAGGTACCTGTGTGTATGTCACCAGGTCTTCCTTCCGATTCACCTCTGGGTACAGTCACCAGGTCTTCCTTCCGAGGTACCTCTGGGTACAGCCAGCAGCTTTTCTGTCTGAGGTACCTCAGGGTACAGTAATCAGGCCTTCCTGCCAAGGCATCTCTGGGTACAGTCACCATGTCTTCCTTCTGAAGTACATCTGAGTACAGTCACCAGGCCTTCGTTCCGAGGTACCTCTGGGAACAGTCAGTAGGCCTTCCTTCCGAGGTCCCTCTGGGTACTGTCACCAGGCCTTCCTTCTGAGGTAACTCTGGGTACAGTCACCAGGCCTTCCTTCCGAGGTATGTCTGGGTACAGTTACCAGGCCTTCCTTCTCAGGTTCCTCTGGGTACAGTCACCAGGCCTTCCTTCCGAGCTACCTCTGGGTACTGTCACCAGGCCTTCCTTCGGAGATATCTCTGGGTACAGTCACCAGGCCTTCCCTCCAGGGTTACTCTGGGTACAGTCACAAGACCTTCCTTCCGATGTACCCCTGGGTACAGACGCCAGACGTTTATTCCGAGGTAACTCTGTGTACAGTCACCAGGCCTTCCTTCTGAGGTACCTCTGGGTACAGTCACCAGTCCTTCCTTCTGAGGTACCTCTGTGTACAGTCACCAGGCGTTCCTTTTGAGGTACCTCTGGGTACAGTCATCAGGCCTTTCTTCTTAGATACCTGTGGTTACAGTCATCAGGCCTTCCTTCTCAGGAACCTATGAGTACACTCACCAGGTCTTTTTTCCGAGTACCTCTGAGCACAGTCATCAGGCCTTTCTCCTGAAGTACCTCTGGGTACAGTCACCAGGCCATCCTTCTGAGGTACGTGTGGGTACAGTCACCAGGCCTTCCTTCCGAGGTACCTCTGGGTACTGTCACCAGGTCTTACTTCCGAGGTACCTCTGGGTACAGGTACCAGCCATTGCTTCCGAAGTACCTCTGCGTACAGTCACCAGGCCTTGCATCCAAGGTAACTCTGGGTACAGTCAGCAGGATTTCCTTCCGAGGTACTTCTTGGTATAGTCAGTAGGCCTGCCTTCTGAGGTACCTCTGGGTAATGTCTCCTGAGCTTCCTTCTCCAGTACCTCTGGGTACAGTCACCAGGCCTTCATTCTCAAGGTACCTCGGGGTACTGTCACCAGGCCTTCGTTCTGAGGTACCTCTGAGTAGAGTCAGCAGGCGTGCCTTCTCAGATGCCTCTGGGTACTATCACCAGGCCTTCCTTCCGAGGGAACTCTGGGTACAGATAATCAGACCTTTCTTCCGAGATACCTCTCGGTAGAGTGATCAGGCCTTCCTTCCGAGGTACCTCTGGGTACAGTCAGTAGGCCTTCCTTCTGAGGTACATCTGGGGAATGTCACCAGGCCTTCCTTCCGAGGTACCTCTGGGTAAAGTTACCAGGCCTTCATTCTCAGTTACTGTGGGTACAGTCCGCAGGCTTTCCTTCCGAGGTACCTCAGGGTACAGTTACCAGGCCTTCCTTCTCAGGTACATCTGGGTACAGTCAGCACGCCTTCCTTCCGAGTTACCTCTGGGTACTGTCACCAGGCCTTCCTTCGGAGGCACCTCTGGGTACAGTCACCAGGTCTTCCGTTCACGGTTACTCTGAGTACACTCACAAGGCCTTCCTTCCAAGGTACCCCAGGGTACAAACACCAAACGTTTCTTTCATGGTAACTCTGGGTACAGTCACCAGACCTGCCTTCCGAGGTACCTCTGTTTACTGTCACCAGTCCTTCCTGCCGAGGTAACTCTGGGTACAGTCACCAGGATTTCCTTCCTAGGTACCTCTGGGTTAGTCACCAAGCCTTCCTTCCGAGGTACGTCTGGCTACAGTCTCCAGGCCTTTATTCTGAGGTACCTCTGGGTACAGTCACCAGGCCTTCCTTCTGAGGTACCTCTGTGTACAGTCACCAGGCCTTCCTTCTGAGGTACCTCTGGGTACAGTCACCAGGCCTTCCTTCTGAGATACCTGTGGTTACAGTCACCAGACCTTCCTTCTCAGGTTCCTCTGGGTGCAGTCACCAGGCCTTTTTTCCGAGTACCTCTGAGCACAGTCATCAGCCCTTTCTCCCGAAGTACCTCTGGGTACAGTCACCATGCCCTCCTTCCGAGGTACCGCTGCGTTCAGTCACCAGTCCTTCCTTCCGAGGAACCTCTGGGTACAGGCACCAGGCCTTCTTTCCGAAGTACCTCTGGGAATAGTCACCAGGCTTTCCTTCTGAGGTACCTCTGGGTACTGTCACCAGGCCTTCCTTCTGAGGTAAGTCTGGGTACAGTCAGTAGGCCTTCCTTCTGAGGTACCTCTGGGTATAGTCTCAAGGCCTTCCTTCTCAGATACCTGTGGGTACAGTCACAAGGCCTTCTTTCCGAGGTACCTCTTGGTAGAGTCACTAGGCCTTCCTTCCGATATACCTCTGGGTACCATCACTAGGCCTTCCTTCCAGGTACCTCTGGGTACAGTCACCAGGCTTTCCTTCTGAGGTACCTCTGAGTACAGTCAGCAGGCCTGCGTTCTCAGATACCTCTGGGTACTGTCACCAGACCTTCCTTCTGAGGTAGCTCTGGGTACAGACACCAAGGCTCCTTCGAAGGTACCTGTGGGTACAGTCATCAGGGCTTCCTTCCGAGGTATTTATGGGTACAGTCACCAGGCCTTTCTTCTTAGGTACCTCTCGGTATAGTTTCCAGGCCTTCCTTCTCACGTACGCCTGGGTACTGTCACCAGGGCTCCCTTCCGAGTTATCTCTGGGTACTGTCACCAGGCCTTCCTTCCGAGGTAACTCTGGGTACAGGCACCAGGCTTTGCTTCCGAGATACCTCTGGGTACAGTTACCAGGCCTTCCTTCTGAGGAAGCTCTGGGTACAGTCACCAAGCCTTCCTTCCCAGTTACGACTGGGTACTGTCACCAGGCCTTCCTTCCGAGGTACCTCAGGGTACAGGCACCAGGCCTCGTATCCAAGGTACCTCTGGGTACAGTCACCAGGCCTTCCTTCCGAGGCACCTCTGGGTACAGTTACCAGGCCTTCATTCTCAGGCACGTCTGGGTACAGTCACCAGGCCTGCCTTTTGAGGTAGGTCTGGGTACAGTCACCAAGCCTTCCTTCCCAGTTACGACTGGGTACTGTCACCAGGCCTACCTTCCGAGCTACCTCAGGGTACAGGCACCAGGTCTCGTATCCAAGGTACCTCTGGGTACAGTCACCAGGACTTCCTTCCGAGGTACCTCTTGGTATAGTCAGTAGGCCTGCCTGCTGAGGTACCTCTGGGTAATGTCTCCTGGACTTCCTTCTCCAGTACCTCTGGGTACAGTCAGCAGGCCTTCATTCTCAGGTACCTCGGGGTATAGTCACCAGGCTTTCATTCTCAGGTACCTCTGGGTACAGTCACCAGGCCTTCGTTCTGAGGTACCTCTGAGTAGAGTCAGCAGGCCTGCCTTCTCAGATACCTCTGGGTACAGTCACCAGGCTTTCCTTCTGACGTATTTCTGGGTACAGTCACCAGGACATCCTTCCGTGGTACCTCTTGGTATAGTCAGTAGGCCTGCCTTCTGAGGTACGTCTGGGTAATGTCTCCTGGGCTTCCTTCTCCAGTACCTCTGGGTACAGTCACCAGGCCTTCATTCTCAGGTATCTCGGGGTACAGTCACCAGGCTTTCATTCTCAGGTACCTCTGGGTACAGTCACCAGGCCTTCCTTCTGAGGTACCTCTGAGTAGAGTCAGCAGGCCTGCCTCTCAGATACCTCTGGGTACAGTCATCAGGCTTTCCTTCTGACGTAGTTCTGGGTACAGTCACCAGACCTTCCTTCTGAGGTATCTCTGGGTACAGTCACCCAGCCTTCCTTCTGAGGTACCTGTGTGTATGTCACCAGGTCTTCCTTCCGATTCACCTCTGGGTACAGTCACCAGGTCTTCCTTCCGAGGTAC